>NW_014554542.1:0-54082 GCF_001313825.1 Dinoponera quadriceps | reverse complement strand
GTCGATAATTGCTGTAAGTAGCCAATAACTCATAGTATTCACATCGAAATCTTTAAACTGTTTTTTCTCGAGTTTTCATTTTTGCGCTTTTTTCAAATTGGCGGGCAGGATTAAGAAAAAAGTATATAATCTATCGAAACAAAACTAAGCGCATTTTCTTCAGTATTACATTCTCTTCTAAGTGAACCTACTTGTTGGTAAAAAAAGTCATTTTTACTATTTTTTACAGCAGGTTAAAAACAAAAATTGTTTACGTAAATTCACACTTTTTTGTTTAAAACTGTATAAAATTTTTTTTTGCGATTTCTTCCGGGTTTTTGAAGTTCACATAGAAGATAAACTTATAAAATTAACCAATCGTTTGGATTTTTGATTTTAGATAAAAATTACGAGCTCCATCGTGCCGCCAATTGGACAATTCGTCTTCGAGGCGCTGTCATCCGTGTCTTATAAGTCCGCCATTTTGGAATATTTTTTTACGAAAAAATTTGTGACATCTTCGATGATAGTTTTAAATATATGCCAAGTTTCACGAAGATTGCTTATTTCATTCTCTCAAAAAAAATCTCAAAAAACGGCTCGTTTTTAACAATTTACTTGTACTTCCCCCCTTAAGGTGATCATTTTCGACATGATAATAGACATTTTGCTTAGTTTGCTTAATTCTACTTGCGTAGCTCTTGTTCAGTCCTACTTATAAGTAAATTTATATATTATGTTAGAAATTCTGCATATAAATAAATAAATGGATACATAAATCAATAAATAAAATATATGTTTACGTTTGTATATATAACAAATACATTTTGCAAACTGTAATAAAGTATAAAAATGAAATCGCACAGCGAATCTTTGAGATATTTGAATTATGCGAAACAATATTAAATGCAATAACAAATCATCAGTCAACAGATTCTCCCCCTCTTTAATACCCTCTCCTCTCTTTTCACCTGAGATTTGTTATTGTCAATAAACGAAGCCGCGGTATGTCGTTAAGTAAGCGCTGTGTTTTTTATACAACAGGTCAGTTTTACAATCTTTTATTTATTAAATGAAAGTTGATTTATATATCTCAAGTAATTAACCATAAAAGAAGCATATATTTGAAATAAGTTTAAAGACCCAAGATAAAAAGTTGAATTAAATTGATTTCTCTTTCTTTGACATAGAAAACAATATGAATTGGATGAAATAAATATCTTTTTCAGCGATAACAGAAGAAACTTGTGATTCATAAACGATAATATCGATCAAATAATATTTTCTTAATTCGCATGTAGAATAATAGTAACATATAAAGAGCATACATATAAAGAATAAATAAAATTTTGTTTGATATAAATCTATGATATAGGCACATTGCAAAGCACTAAATACCTTAGATATTTGGTTAAACGTATAAATAAAGTTGAATTAATTATATTAACTGTTTCCCGAATAGTGGTTTTTATCACAATAGCAGACAAATATCATAACAAAAATCTGGAGTGAATGTTTTATTCTAGGCTTCCTTTTTGTATTCCCTTGTAAAATTATTTCTCGTTGATAATAAAAATTCATTAAACCCGGCACATATTATGAAGCAAATAATTTAAAAATAATGTAAAAAACTTAAATGCGCGAGAGCAGCCACGTTTTTATTAGCTTGGGCAATTGACTATTGTGCCAATAGCATCGTTAATGTGTCACTTATTTTTTAATACGAAGTGTCCTGGTATACCTTAGTATTACACAAGCGATGACTCAACAAGTTAAATATATTGAAAGATATATATAGTGAAAAATTGTGCAGTGCACCGATAGTCGGCCGTTAGGTATCAACGGCAAACTGTCGCTCTGTTACTTTCCCTGATCATTCTTTCGCACACAGCAATAGGAATCAAATAAGAAATATAGTTTAAGTAAGTTAACCATTAGAAGGGAGATGTTGATTCTCAGCTTCTCCCACGTCCCAACCCCACCTCCTCGTGGTGTGAGTCGAAAACGCTGGAGAAGGTCGCAACAATCACTCCTCCTGGCGGCTGACGGGGCTCTGGCTTGGACTTACGCTACATTCCCCTAAGTGGTGGGGGAGGGGGGGGAAGGCTCAGCGGGTCTCTCGTGGGACAAACAGCCGGCGGCTTGGTGCCGAGGCGCAGAAGGCACGCCAGCGGCTCGAACGGTATGAAATCCGCTAAGACAGCAAGCTGCCATATTGGAGCCTTGGGGTTGCTGGCGGATTCTCCCACCTCCTTCCCCTTCCTTTTCATCCCTTCCTTAATTAACATAACATCACCGCGAAAGGAAAAGGTCTGTTATCACGCGGTATTCTCCAACCATCACACCTTCCATCCTTCCTGTGAATCTCACTGCATAACCGCAAACAGATAATCTGTCTCCGCACGGTTAAAAACCAAATCTCCCCCTTTCTTCCACCCCCACAAACATTACCGCGAACAGGAAATCTGTTCTCACGCGGTACCCACAAAATTACCCCTCCTACCCTTCCTGAGAAGCCCACTGCATTACCTCGAATGCATAAGTAATTCTTAAACGGTACAACGTCATAGATGCTTCTTCCTCCCCATCGAGAAAATCACCGCGCTACCGCGGACAGTTGAACTGTCTTTATGCGGTAAAGCCCTAGTATTCCCCTTCCTGTCGCAGCCTGTCTCCCAACCGCCCTCTTCCTCGCAATCCTGGCGCTGCGGGAAAGCCGGGCAGAGACTGCGTTATACAGACCTACCGGGCCCTGCGCTTTTGTGGCTTTGTTCGCAGCGACGACGGAACCGGAGTTCTCCCTTTCATTTTCAGCGCGGGCCGGCCTGCCTTTACAGTCCTAATATCAAGGTCGAAATATCGTGCCGAGGGTATGAATGGCTGCGAGGGCGGAAAAGATGCGCAGTCGCTAACGATACAACCCCGGGGTACCTGCCGACGCCCCGGATTCTCTAGACTTGGCAACGTAAGGCGGCTCTGCGTTGCTCGACCTCCATTCCGACCCCCAAATTCAATATATTATGAGTAAATTTTTCAATTCAATTTGTTATATTATAAGTAAAATTTTCAATTCAATTTCAATGATGTGTTGAGGAGGAATATCCGTCTGGCTGAACGCTTCCGACCAGACAGGGCGGCAACTTTGGAAGCGAGGGGATCCTCTGATGCTCTGTCGCGTACACGCTCGGTTGCGCGCTTGTTTGGGGCTCCCGCTTCCAAAAGGGCGCCTTGACCAACCGTGCCCGCGCACATCCGCAGCTCAGAGCAATTCAGTGCACGGTCCCAGGTTCTCAGCCTTTGTGCTGTCAGTGTTAGCTTAGAGAGATGTGATAGGCTGCTCACACCGGCAATCCTCGATCGAGTGAAGCAAATCACGCTAGGCTATGGCAATAGCCCCGCGATAAAAATAGATGCCGCGATCGCGACCTCGTCCCAAACCCCAGTAGAGGTAGCCGATTCTTCCGTGCTTCTGGTGCCGGCCAGGAACACTTCACAGCCCGCGTTGCTTAGATCCACGGGAATTAGGGTGCTGCAGCTGAACACGAGGCGTTTGGCTGTGGTGACAGGGGAGGTTTGTCAACTCATTGTCCAAAAGCGACTGGGCACCCTGCTCTTGCAGGAGTTGCTCCGGAAGCAGGGCAGTGGGTACGCCTTCGTCGGGCTAGGGACTGGAATAAGGGTAGCTGCTGTGTGCGCGCAACGTCCTTGGGCCGCAGTAGCGCTTGTAACCCAAAATTCCAGTTAATGTTTGTCTCGCAGCATAGCACGACGCACTGCGCATGTGCGGAAGTGCGAACACTCGGCTTCTTCTTCTAAGTCGCATCGTGCTATTTTCAGTACAGCGAGGAGATAGAGGAGCATCTCAGGCACCTCGAAATGGTGCTTCTTTGAGGGGGCAGAGGGTGTTAGTGTGAATGGACGCTAATGCGCGATCCCCTCTCTGGGGTGACTGTAAATTGGACGATAGGGGAACGATGCTACAGGACTTTATTCGGGCCCTCAGATACAAAATCCTTAATGTTGTTGAACAGCCTCCCACCTTCTGGACGGCATGGTGATTGTCGCACATCGATGTGACCTTGTCGTCCCCATCCATGAGCCAGTTCGTCGGCGAGTGGAAGGTACATTGCGATTGGACCATCAGTGACCACAACACTCTGTACATCAGACTGCGGATGTCTAAAGCTAGAGGCAGGAAGCAGCGAACTGCGAAAGTTCGGTTCGACACCAACTGGGAGAAGTTCACTGAGATCCTTGTCGATCTATCCGGATCGAAACTTAAGGTCCTCGGTTTGACGTCTGTGGAGGACGTGGTGAAGTTTGCGGATGCTGTTGCGGCCTTCCTTATGGACGTCTGTGAGAAGGCCATGCCAAGATAAAGGCAATATTAAAAGTCCAACCCGTGGTGGACCAAAAATCTGAAGGTAAAGAAAAAAATCGTCTAAAGGGACAGACGGGCATATCAGCAGGAAAGTGTTGAGCCTACCCGCTCCGCCAAACTTCGTGTCTATCGCTCTTCTTTGCAGGAGTACACCAGAGAGTTGAAGAAGGCGAAATTCGAGAGCTGGCGGAAATTTGTGACGGAGCGATACAACTTGAAGCTTTGGGGATTTGTTTATAAGTATCAGGCCAATAAGCTCCGGGTTGACAAAGTGCTCAGCACTCTCCGTGGCGAAAACTCCTCGACCGTCACACTAGAGGAGACCGCTGCTCGCCTGCTCGACGTACACGGACCGGGAGAATGAGGACACGCTGCAGCAGCGCGAAGTCAGAGATAGCGCACACCATGTGCCCGACACTGCCGATGACCCTCTCTTCACGGGTGCAAAAATTGCATCAATAATCAGATATAATAGAAATATTATATATTATATAGAATAATAAGAATCAATAATCAGATCCCTGACAGACAACAAGGCGCGAGGACTGGATCTCATCGAGGTCTCGGTACTGAAGGCCGCCTACAGAGTAATCCCTGGTCAGTTCATCAGGCTTTTTAATGGGTGCCTTCAGTGGGGCGTCTTCCCCTCGATCTGGAAGGAGGGCTCGCTCAGAGTCTTCCTAAAGGGCAAGGGCAAGGACATGCAGGGCCCCAAATCCTACAGGCCAATCTGTCTCCTCCCCGTAATAGGGCAACTCTTCGAGAAGCTTCTTCTGAAGCGACTCAACCGGACGTCACTCTCGCCGGGGAAGATCTCCGATTGGCAGTTCGGCTACACACACGGAAGTTCGACGGAGGACGCTGTCGTGGAGCTGCGACGGATGGTTTCTGCCTCTGAACAAAGATACGTCATTGCGCTGCTCTTCGAAATCTCGGGCGCGTTTAACAACGTCTGATGTCCCCTCAAATTATCATTTAGGATCAGGATTTAGGGATCAGGATTTAGGGATAAAAACTGCCCTCGAATTATCATTTAGGATCAGGATTTAGGGATAAAAACTGCCCTCTTAACATCTTCAAAGTGCTAGTTGACTACTTCCGGGATAGAAAAGTCTCTTTCTCCATCGGAGATATAACGTTCTCGAAGAAGACCACCAGAGGTTGTCCGCAGGGCTCGGTGTTAGGTCCAACTTGTTGGAACGTCATGTTTGACGGACTCCTTAAGGTTCTGGAAGCTAGAATAGGGGATAAATTTTTAGCGTACGGGGATGATCTTCTTGTATTAGTCAGCTGTGATACCCGCAAAGAAATAGAAATAAAAACACAGGAAGTAGTCGACGAAATAGGGAAATGGTATAGCTTTATCAAATTAGAGCTTTCGTCGCGAAAGACTGAGGCAATTGTCCTCAAGAATAACCTTATCAAAAGAGCCCCAATAGGTAGGCGGGAAGGAGCACGTCCCGACAGGAAGCGGAAAATGGTCAGAACTAAAAACGCAGACCTCATGAGTAGACCACCAACCATACGTTTAGGGAATTCTAAGATTCAATTTAAGAAATCTGTGAGGTATCTTGGCATTCTCATAGATAAGGGAATAGTATCCACCCATTGCAAGAATCTCAACAACAAGGTCGCGTCGCTTTTTGGTAAGCTAGTTTGATAGGCGGGATGTCAGTTGGGCCAGTGTTTCAGGGCACTCTTTGCCATATACCGGGACGTGTTCGCACCGACGGTGGCATACGCTGCCGCCAGGTGGACCGATCTGTCCACCAGAGGCGACCTGAAAGTCCTTAGGCCCCTGCAGCGCCGAGTTCTCATTTCGGTGACCGCCGCGTATCGCAAGGCACCTACTGAGTCACTCTGTGTAGCTGCGGGCGCGGTTCCCGTCGACATTCATTTCGCAGAATTCCGGGCGCGATTCGAAGTTAGAAAAGAGAGGGATGCCATGGTAGGAGATAGGATTGTTCCCCACGCAGAGAACCAAAAGGAAGCATTAAGCCTCGTGAGGGTTGCGGCAACGGAGATATGGGAGGATAGATGGTCTTCTTCTGCCAAAGGTCACATCATACGTGCCTTCTTCGGCGATGTCGGGGCTAGGGTTGGTGCATCCTGGTTCAAACCCGACCACTACGTCACGCAAATGATCACCGGACATGGCAACTTCCAGAGGCGCCTCGCGAATCTGGGACTCGCAGACGGTGGAATGTATACTTGCAGGGACGGCGAGGACAGTATGACGCATTACCTCCTCCATTGCCAGCTCTTCGAACCGCAGAGAGAGGCTCTGCGGGAATTCGTTCCAATCGGGGCCTAGGAATGGCCGGCAGCAGGACCCTTCTTAGTGTCGTCTCCAGAGGCTTTCTCGGTCTTTGCCGACTTCTGCAAGGAGACTCTTTTGAAAAAGGGACGTTGTTGGTAGATTTCTAGAACAACTAGACCGAGGGATGTCGTAGGCCTCGGTTATGGGAGTGTGGCCTCCTAAGCTTCGCGAGATCACCACACGCCCGGGTTGTTTATGCGTTCTTAGCTGGGTTCCTAGGTAGCGTTTAGCTTTCAAACTAGGCAAGGTCCCACCCGTTATCCAATGGTTGGCGAGCAGGATCTTGTATTCTTGCATCCAGTCATATCCCATTTCATTTAGAACAATTAATCCTTTTACCTGTCCAAAGTATCAATAGAGTCAACACAATCAGAGCGTGTGTCTAGGATCGGGACACAAATGAACAGGCCTCCTCGTTGTCCCCGTGGGCGTGGCACGTGCGCAGGCCGCGTGGGGGCTAGCGGTTTACTGCACACCCCGCGCGCGGTTAGAGAATTAGGGGGCGCGTACGGTCACGGCCGAACTGCCCATCCTGCGAAGTACGCCCGCAGGCGCTGCTGGATTTTTTCATCGCTCGCTTTCTTGTCAGTCGTTGCTAAAACTGGAAAGATAGAATAGATGTTTAGTAACGTATAGCCTAAGGGTCGCATGTCGTAGCACGTTAGGCGTGTCAGGACAAATACTAATCTGTTTAAGTAAATTCGCCATGCAAACATTGTAGATTTCATTCCTATCAATATCTTTATGCGTCGACATAATCCGATCGAACGCCATTGGTAAGTAACATGGGACCATCAATGTTGCGTATGCAGTCTCTGGGCGACATAATGAAGAATATCGTCAGTGAAGAGTGTTAACCTTCTATCTCCGTTTCACAAAACTTTACAGGAGCGTCAAAAATATGAATAAATCATTTTATACACACTTCACAAAATAAGATTGACCATCACTTTTTGTTTTTGGTTATTCTTAACTAAAAAAATATTCTTGACTAAAAAAATATGAATTTATTAAATACTTTAACTTTATGAGATTTTATTAAGGAGAAAAGGAGTTAGGTGTTTTTATTTTTTTTTTTAATGATGAGATTTTGTAGTTAATAAGTTTTACAAGATGCAGGTAGTGAAGAAAAAAACTGGTTTTAGTATAAAATCCATTTTATTTGAGAAAAAATAAGTAGTAAATAAATAAATAAATATGAAAAAAAAGAAATTATTCATGAGCTAAATCATCATAAAAAATACTATAATCTTTTGGCAATGTCTTTTTGATTGATTGTAAATCTTCAAATTTACGTGCAGTAATGGAAAGCCTATTTGAATGCAATTGTTTCAATTTTTCAAATTCTTTGTGTTCTAGGTTGCCCTTTTTTTGCGGTAAAAAAGACCAATCTTCATTAAACCTTAATTTATAAAAAATGTCTCCTTCTGGTGTATACCTTAATGCTCGGAGGTCCGTTACTTTTGTGTCGCCTTTTTTTTCCGGGCCTTATACTGCTATAACTCATGACATCAGAGAAATTATTGAAGAATTTGTGATCCAGATACGAAACATTTTATTCAGAAGGCTTCTTTCGAGCAGTTTTGCAAATATGGAAATAATCTGCTGGAATATTTATAATCTTATTTCTTAAAACTCGTTCTATAGCTGAATGCATACTGTCGGCTTCCATTTCTGTATGTCCTACTTCGAGGAATTTCTGTTCAATTGTAATGTTCCTAATAACGGCTAAGTTTAGCAACGCATTAGACATAATAGCATTTCGGTTTTGATAAACGCACCCGTCGCTGTATATAATAATTTTTTTGTCCTTCTGGTCATTTTTCATAACCGTTAATAATTTTCCTTCTAAAAAATGTATCCATATGAAAGCGAATTCTTCAGAATTCAAAGAGCCTTCCGTTTTGTTCCACAAAAAGCAAAACCCGTCGTTGTTAAAATTATGAAAACATAAATTGTGAACTTGCAATTTAATTTTATAATACAAAGTGCTAATATTAGATTTTGGAGCCATCGAAGTTGCCTGAAGATCTACAGTAAAAACGTAAGATTCTGTTGACTTGTCTTTTCCTTTTTTTTCGCATTATTGCATCAGCTTACGAAGTTAGCAGTTCTTCAGGCACACTTTCATTCAAAAGGAGATAGCAGGTATTATTGACGCCATAAATAAACATTTTTTAATGAACATTGGATATAGCTGTTTTTCTATTAGAATCTGTTTTGTTTTTATAATTCTAACAGTACAAAATACATTTTTGGACTAAAAATGGAGTTAGCAGATTAACACTCTTCACCGACGATATGTACAACGTGCATCTCGAAGCCAAGTACAGCGGAGTGTACGACTTCAATATATCAGTGATAATGCTGCGCAAGACGGAGCTCATCAAGTCCATGGCACTCAAACACTTCGACATGTTTCCGAATCATCGCATCTTTCTACAGGAGGATCAAGAGCCGTTGTTCACCAAAAACCTTTTCTCCCTTCGCGGCAACAAATGACGGGAAGTGCGTGTCATGCTGAGGCCCGCCTTTACGTCTAGTAAGATGAAGAGCATGTTCAAGCTAATTCCGGATTATGGCGCCGAGTTCACGAATTTTGTGGCCCAACTACCGCCGGAACAGAGAGTGATGGATACGAAAGAAGTCTTCACGAGGTATATCAACGACGTTATCGCCACCTGCGCATTTGGCGTCAGCATTGATTCTATGCGTGACCTGAAGAACCTTTTCTACGTTTACGACAAAGCAGCGATCGCTTTCAGTATCGTGGCCTTTGTATAAGTGTACGTACTAAAGCTGCTACCGTGACTGAGATGTATGCTGAGATTGAAAGTCTTCCCCAAGGATATATCGAACTTCTTCCTCGACCTGGTGGAGATTACTATCAGGACCCAGGACGAGAAGGGCATCGTTCGGCCGAACATGTTGCAGCTGATGATGGAAAGTAGAGGCAGAAAAGACGGTAGGAAGGAACGATTAAGGACATAATCAGCCATGCGTCGTCTTCTTCTTCTTCGGTGGTTTTGAAAGTATGGTTACGTTGATGTGCTTCGTCGTGCATGAGATCGCAGTGAACGAGGACGTGCAGAGGAGACCAAAAAGCGGAATCAACCAGGTTTTGGAGGACACGAATAGCGAAGCGCCATACGAGGCGATCAATAGCATGTAATGCCTGGACGCCGTAGTAAACGAAGCTCTCCGAATGTATCCGGATGCCGTGGTGATCAACAGATTATGCGTGAAGGATTTCGAATTGCCGCCGACATTACTGGGCACAAAGCCTTACATCGTAAAAAAAGGGGAAACCGTGTGGATACCGACTTACGGACTCCAGCATGATTCGAAGTACTTCGAGGAGTCCGAGAAGTTTTATCCCGATCGGTTTGTCAGCGAGCGGAAGAAACATGTCCTCAGCACCGGGTCTTATTTGTCATTCGGATTGGGTTCAAGGATGTGCATAGGTTAGCGATTCGCCTTGTTGGATACGAAGGTGTTACTTTTCCACCTGCTGGCGCGTTGCAACTTTCTACCTTGCGAGAAGACGTTAGTATCGCTTGTGTTAGCTAAGGACGGCTACAATATGACGGCTAAGGGAGGTTTCTGGCTGAAAGTCACGCTGAGAAAAAACGCGCAGCATCGCAGTTAACAATGCCAACGGCACGTCCGAGTTGTAAAAGAATTCTTCATGATTTGCTCAATATTTATTCTTTCGATTTTTATGAAAAATTACGGGAAGCATTGGTTCTAAATATCAAATAAAATCCGTGTTACGTCCTAGAAGAGGATGTACGAAACAAACATCATTTACTCGCGCACTCGCGAGTCCTAAACGTACTGGTAGGTCTGCAGATCAGGTCAAGGTGCGGAGAGGCCCATTTACATTGATTACAGAACGTACGTTAGGTGTTCTTTTATTTAGGTCAAAGAACTTAATCTCTTAACCTGGAATAAGACCATATGAGCGTATTGAAAGGGGAATTAAAATTTAAGTAATTGAAAGGAAATGAATGAATAATTTTGACAACTTGGTTAAATTTAGGGAATTTTGAATAAGACAGTTTATTAATTATACTAATAACATAATTTGGTTCTCACATGGATTTATAATAGTGGTAAATTGATGAAAAAAGACATTGTAAAAGATACAATATTTAAAAGATGAAAGGGTTAGCTAAAGTTAAACAATAAAATAAATGGGTTAATATTAAACAAATTTTTATAAATCAGCATTATTGGAATAAAGCAAATAAAAGATGAAAATTAAAATAAAAAAGTAATTCGTGTAACTTAATTTAATATACTCAGATTTAACGTAACAAGAATGTTTCACGTAGCGGTATGGCGAGAAAAACATCATTATATAATATAAAAAAATAATTATTACGCAGTGTATGTGTGTGTTTTGAGGAGTGAAGTGGGATTGGATTGAAATGATTAAAAGTCATGTTTAAATATGAAATAGAAACTTGCGATTTAGAAGAATCAACTATGATGATAGTACGTGGGTTGATCGTGGTGTACCGAATTTATGGGATCCCGGAATACCGAGAGAAAGAGTTCACTTAAAAGATCCCGACTTGCACAACGAGTTGTTTGGCAGCAGAAGGCGAAGTGATAGGCGTGATGTAGAGACGCAACAGAAATCGAAAAAAAAGTGGTGAGAGCGGAAGCCGTAAAATGGCACAAACGCAAAAGATGTTGAAAACGATAATACGGGGCAGTAGTCAAACGGGCAAAGAGAGTGAGTCAGTTCGCGGCAAGAGAGTGAGGCTTATATAGGGAAGATTTTTGGGGGTGGCGGATGATGATCTTCAATGAGAGGGATTTTTGAGGAGAACGGGAAAGGGATATGGAAGATTGGAAAATGGATAAGATCACGGACGCATTGAAAAATTCATGACCCAATTAATGGCGTATGATCACATTTTTATGATAGCGCTTACCCAAATCCGTCTATCTCCTGATAAAAAACGAAATTTGTTGTTCCCACGGTACAGGATGTAATGAAACTATGCGCCTTACGTAAATGCAGAAGAAATTACAGATATGTTGGAAAACCCACGGCGCGTTTAATCGGCCAATCATAGTAATTTTATCCCCTTCATGATGCGTGCTGGGTATCTCGGGTACTGCAAACCCCACGTTTTTCCCCATTTCCGGGAAGCAGACGGACTTCGGGCAAGTGCTATTGTAATAAAGATATGATTACAATGGCCGCCGCTAAACGTACCGTATGCTTCCAAATGCGTCTATCATCTTTTCCGCCTTCACGTAAGGTATGTAGTTTTACTTACATCCTGGGTACCCCGGGAACATCAAATTCCTTCTTTTTGTAACTAAGATAATCTTGCCGCCTCTACGATAGGCACGTATTTGTTCATCCTGGATACCTAGGTAGCAGCGAATTCCTTTTTTTATGATTGTAAACAAACAGATTTGAACAAGCGCTTTTATGGAAAAGATACGACTACACGCCATCCAAATACGTCATAAGGCTCCCGATGGGTCTGCGATTTTATCCGCCTATATACATAACCGGTCAAACGAAGGCCCTTTGATAGGTTTATGTTCTTAGGATCATTTATGACATCCAAATAATATTAAGAATTTTCCAGAATAACCATTTTCCACGCAACCCTCTTTCATTAGTGGTCGTCATCCACCACCCCCTGAAACCTTCCCTATATAAGCCTCATTCTTTTGCCGCGAGCTCAGTCTTGTCAGTCCTTTCAGTCTTCTTAGTACGTCCTTCTCAATCTTCTTCTGCAGTGTTCAGTCTTCGTCAGTCTTCTTTTGTAGTCTTCATATTCCGGGATCCCATAAATCTGGTACACCACGATCAACGAACCCATGTTCTACGTACTATTCTTCACAGTTGATTCATCTAAATCGTAAGTTTTTATTTCATATTTAAACATGATTTTTAATCATTCCAATACAATCTCCAATCCCACTTCACTTCTCAAACTACACACGTACAGTGCGTAATTATTATCTTCCTTGTATTATATAATGATGTTTACCTCGCCATACCGATACGTTAAACATTCTTGTTACGTTAAATCCGATCGTATTATATTAAGTTACACGGATTACCTTTTTCCTTAATCTCACTTTAATCTTCATCTTGTATTTGCATTATTCCAATAATGCTGATTTATAAAAATTTGTTAATGTTAACCTACATATCTCATTGTTTAACTTTAGCTAACCTTTTCATCCTTTAAATGTTATCTTTTAAATGTATCTTTTACAATGATTTTCTCATCAATTTACCATTATTATTAATCCATCCGAGAACCAAATTATGTTATTAATAAACTGTTTAATTCAAAATGCCCTAAATTTAATCAAGTCGTTAAAACTATTTATTCATCTCCTTTCAATCACTTAAATGTAAATTTCCTTCTCAACACACTCATATGGTCCTATCCCAGGTAAAGAGATTAAGTTCTTTGACCTAAATAAAGGATCACTTAACGTACGTTCTATAATCGGAGTAAATGGGCCTCTCCGGACCTTTACCTGACCTGCAGACCTACCAGTACGTTTAGGACTCGCGAGTGCGCGAGTAAATGATGTTTGTTGCGTATATCCTCTTCCAGGACGTAACATATATTATGTACGTCTTGCACAAAAAGTTGAAAGCAACTGGAAGAAATACGATAGTTATAGGTTTGTTCGCAATACCGCTGAACTGGTACAATAAGTTGAAGTGAGAAATCATATACTTGTCTCGCTTCAACTTATTGCACTAGTTCAGCGGTACAGTGAAAACGAACAGACCTCTAGTAAAATCAGTCTCATGAGCAGTCGATGTTAAATTAATTAAAATTCATGGGAGCTACTTTATAATTTCACGGTGCGCAAAAAGGGTGAAAAGATACGCACAGTTATACAGACGTCCGTTTTGGCGAAATCTTTCCACCGTGATCGACGTCTATCAGATTCCGCAGGTTAATTGAAATGAACCATCGACAGATAATTTATGAAAGTATTGGGCCGTGTTTGCGCAACGAATCCACCATTCGCCTTGTTACACTGTGAGTTTCGCACTCTGATAAGCGACGGCGGATAAATACAAAAGCATGCAATTCATAAGAAAATGATACTCACGACATCGAAGTCCAGATTCTCGGCGATCCAGCCGCGTCCTTGCTTGAACTCGTTTTGAAAACCTATGATATAAAGGTTGTCGATGATGGTCGCACCCATGTTGGAGGATCAGAAGATGCTGGCGCTGTGACCTCTCTTTGAGATCGGTCGTAGTTCGTTCTTTCCCCACACGTACCGCACGTTGTTGTTCAAACCGTGCTTCATCATCTGCTTCAATTGAGATAAAAAGATCAAAGTGATAATAATTATTGCGCATCAACTTTACAATTTTTGAAACTATTTATTTTTTTCTGGTTTGTACACGCGAAAAAAAACCTCAGTTTTTGCAATCGAATAATTACCAGATATAAACTCAGTGACGAGAAATGATATCTCTGTTATCGTGACAGAACCAGAGTCGAAATTTTAATGCTACTCTGACGATGTTAAGCATAGTTTGTATCTATAATATTTAGATGATTTGTAGACTAATAAAAAGCTACTTTGACGATATTGGCACTTCTTAACTTCTTTCTTGCACCTTTAACTCTACAGATTTTATTTCAATATTACCTCCAACAACTTATCTTGACGCCGAAACAGCCAAAATGAAAATTTAAGACATCATCAGGATCAAAGTAGAGATAATATAATATAATTAGAATGGAAATTTAATCTACTTTGCTATGTTAACTATCTTTATATTGCAGAATTAAAAGTTTAATACAAAGCTAAAATTTCAATTCGGGAATCCACATGGAAATTTTCAACAGTGGAATTGTTGTTTCCGTATGGAAATGTGTCAAACGTCTGGCTACTAATTTCAGTATCATAAATGACACGCGAGTTTCGTTTCTTCCATTTGAGCACAAGAATTCGTGCTTCGCGGAGAGGTTTCGTACCGCCTAGTATTTATAATTAATCGCTCCACACGAGATACTCCTGAAACGTATGTACCAGACGACGAGGAATTCAGTGTCTTCCCAGGGGGATCAACAGTATACGCGCGAGTCGAAGTAACGAAGCGCATCAGGTCTCTGAATAACAAATATATCGCCCGGCCGTACAATTATTTCCGTTTCTCTTTCGAGCCATTTGCACCCGCGGTCACGTTTATCACGTTTTTATGATGGCATAATTTAAGGGCAATATAATATCAGGAGAGCAGTGGCACCACCAGAAATAGAGCCCTACCATTCTTGACTGCGATAATAATACGAGAAGAATGAGAGAGGGATGAAGAGGGGAGACAGCGGAAATCGGAGACGCGGAGAGATGACGAGGAATAAGGAAGAACGTTGTGTTGCTTCACAATTAGCTCAAATCGCCTTCCGCGTTGATCCTCTTCCTCCGGCTTGTCGCGGCGGTTCCTAAACGAGAGTGAGACATACAGGGTGGCCCATTTTAATCTAACCACTCAAACAACTCACTGGGAATGACCCAAATCAAAAACAGTTTCGGGACATAAGTTTCTCATTTTGGGGGGGGGGGGGTTAAATTGAATGGTGACCTTGAATTTGATCTTGAAGTCGATTTTCAAGGTTATTTCAAAGTCAACTTCATTTTTTTAAATAGAAACCTCTATTTTTGACCACAGATTCTGATAGTGCTTGAAATTTTGCGTTCAACCATATGAATTTTAATAGGGGTCAAATGTCATATCAAGGTCATTTAAAAAGTCAAAACGTCAAAATAACAGCATTTTTTAGGTTTTTTAAGGTAAAGTATATTTTTCAGCCATATACGTCATGCTAAGGGTCAAAGGTCATTTCACAGTCAAATAGTCGATGTAGTGCTTGTTTAGCGTAAGTCCCCTTGCCACTCACGATGGGGTGCTTGTTTAGCGTGAGTCCCCTTGCCACTCACGATGAGGTGCTTGTTTAGCGTGAGTCCCCTTGCCACTCACTTTTTGTTACCTTTATAACTGTTAACCACGAAGTAAGTGTTCAAAATTACCACCGTTAGCTTTAAGGCAGAAATTCAATCGTTTATGAAAATTTGGCACAGTTCTTAATAAAATTTCTCTTGGAATTGTTTCACAAGCTTGACGAATATGGTTTTCCATGTCTGCTCTAGTTGTGGGCTGTTGTGAAAATACTGCATTTTTAATGTAACCCCATAAATAAAAANGTGCTTGTTTATCGTGAGTCCTCTATTGAAATCAGCGATTTCAGCATTTAATTTACTGCAACTAACATTATTTCAGAAATTTTAAATTTAAGTTAAAATTTGCGCCCTCTGCATTTAATTTACTGTAACTAACATTATTTCAGAAATTTTAAATCTAAGTTAAAATTTTTTAATATCAGTTTTATTAAAGTACAGAAAAAAACGAAAGTAAAATAGTGCTCTCTAGGACTAATATTATCATTATGGCTGATTATTCTGCTAATCACATTATTGATATGGTGATGGTTTTAAGCGAATACCAGAACAATTACCGGGCAGCAGCACGGTGGTACGCTGAACGATTTCCTTTAAGGCGTCATCCCAGTCATGTGACGATACGTGCGTTAACTATTAGAACTCGTGGTGGACACCTTAACCGTCAGCGCAAACGTCACGAATACGATGAAAATAATGCTCGCGTTTTGACAGTCTTAGCAGCTGTACATCTTGATCGTCAAATCAGCAGTCGCACAATTAAAAGGGAAATCGGTATTCCATGAAGTTCTGCTTTAAGAATTCTTAGAAATTTAAGATACCATTCATATCATATAACTTTGGTTCAAGAATTAAGGCAAACCATATTCAAATGCGAATTGAATTTTGCCACTGGGCTTTAGCAAAGATACAACAAGATCCTGACTTTTTCAGGTATGTGCTTTTTTCTGATGATGCTAAATTTTACAGTGATGGACAACTTAATAGGCATAATTGCCATTATTGGTCAGATGAAAATCCACACTGGTACAGAGCTGTAGATCATCAGAATAGATAGAACCTTATGGTGTGGTGTGGCATAATAAATGGCTACTTAGTTGGATTTTTTTTTTCGAGGGTAATGTTAATAGAAACAGTTATTTAGAATTGCTTCGAGATCGATTGCCAGGGCTGTTGGAAAATGTTGATTTAGCAACCAGAATAATAATGGTGACAACAAGATAATGCAGGACCTCACTTTGCACTAATTGTTTGTCAGTTTTTAAATAACCATTTTACTGCAAGATGGATCGGACGAAGAGGTCCAGTTAACTGGCCACCTCGCTTACCAGATTTAACTTCTCCTAATTTTTATTTATGGGGTTACATTAAAAATGCAGTATTTTCACAACAGCCCACAACTAGAGCAGACATGGAAAACCATATTCGTCAAGCTTGTGAAACAATT
The DNA here is from genome assembly GCF_001313825.1 of Dinoponera quadriceps. Classification (NCBI taxonomy): domain Eukaryota; kingdom Metazoa; phylum Arthropoda; class Insecta; order Hymenoptera; family Formicidae; genus Dinoponera; species Dinoponera quadriceps. Next base: position 36,973 of record NW_014554542.1, on the reverse strand, counting down.
CCAAGAGAAATTTTATTAAGAACTGTGCCAAATTTTCATAAACGATTGAATTTCTGCCTTAAAGCTAACGGTGGTAATTTTGAACACTTACTTCGTGGTTAACAGTTATAAAGGTAACAAAAAGTGAGTGGCAAGGGGACTCACGCTAAACAAGCACCTCATCGTGAGTGGCAAGGGGACTCACGCTAAACAAGCACCCCATCGTGAGTGGCAAGGGGACTTACGCTAAACAAGCACTACATCGACTATTTGACTGTGAAATGACCTTTGACCCTTAGCATGACGTATATGGCTGAAAAATATACTTTACCTTAAAAAACCTAAAAAATGCTGTTATTTTGACGTTTTGACCTTGAAATGATCTTGAAATGATATTTGACCCCTATTAAAATTCATATGGTTGAACGCAAAATTTCAAGCACTATCAGAATCTGGGATCAAAAATAGGGGTTTCTATTAAAAAAAAAATGAAGTTGACCTTGAAATAACTTTGGAAATCGACTTCAAGGTCAAATTCAAGGTCACCATTCAATTTCCCCCCCAAAAATAGGAAACTTTTGTCCCGAAACTTTTTTTGATTTGTGTCATTCCCAGTGAGTTATTTGAGTGGTTAGATTAAAATGGGCCACCCTGTACATATGCGCACACCTACGGTGCATACCGTCCGCGTTATTCCGAAACACTTTATTAAAACCAGCTGATAAAACATCCGTCGAGACGGGTATTTCCGAAAAGAGGTGAAAATTTCGCGAAGAAGCATGCAAAGAGAGCCGAATAGCCGGCCCAGCAGGTCGGAGAGGCGACATGTCGCGATGAAATTTTGAGGAGAGGCAAGGAGAGGAGGGGAACAACGAGTGTCGCGTGGTACGACGGCTTAGGAGGCGGGCTGGCCATGAGGACGATTGTGCGAGTTGACGGCGTTCAATTCCTTCCGCCGTTATCTGCGTAATCGTGGATAATTTGTTTCGTGGAAACTGCGACGAATGCGCGGCACATGGTGGACCCGTAGCCGGTAATCTAGTTAACATCTACACTAGAATTAAACCATTAGTCTCGGTGTCGACGGATCGAAAGGAAGGCGGTGAGGAGCATTGTGGTAACACGCGCGGGGGAGTGGGGAGACAAGAATGGAGGTTTCGAAGTGGCAAAACGTCGGACGTGTGGCCTCGTTCAATTATTCTCTCTTTGTTACGTCACTTTCGCGGTAACCGAATTGTACGATCGACTCGCGCGGAAGGGCCCCGTTCTTTTTTTCGCTTTTGTTATACACGAGTAATTCATTAAAACCATTTAATGCGGTTAAGCAGTAAGTACCGGGGGAGAGGAGGGGAAATGAAAACACGCGACGGGACAGACCTGCGAATTACGTGCGCGCTTATTCTTAAAAGCGAGAGAGGGAGAGAGGGAGGAGGAGAAAGAGAAGTGTCGGTTTTAATAAGTGGTGGGATATTAAGCGCGAGATTAATATTGTTATTTATTCATATTTGTGGAACTCGAGACGGCGACGCGTCGAGGTGCGTTTGATAATTGGACGAATGACTGAGAAAAAAAATGAAAAAAAATATCGTGTACATGTCGTGGGAGTTAACAGTTTTCTTCGTAAGTTCCTCCTATTTCCTTTCCGATGTAATATCTCTACCGAGACTCAAGAGTTCATTATAACTCTAACTGGATGATAAAAACTAATCCTTCTCTCAACGAACGTTTCATCATGTATACAAATATAGCGATGGCTTGATGTCACCTGATCTAGCGGCTTTTTGAATACATCGTGCAAAGGTTGAGTATAATTTCATCGTACTGTACATTCATTAAAGCTGAGTTGCGTGCGGAAAGGAAACGAGCCTGGATGTGCCTCCGTGTCCGTGTCTCTAATTAATTCGAGCTCATAAATAAATTCATTATTTTACGCGAATTACTCGCGCGCAGACAAACCGAGGCGAGTTGCGGAGCATCGCGGACGATGTGAATTTTACAGGGCACTAGTGGGAACTCTCTCGCGTTTTGAGAAAGAGAGAGAGAGAGAGAGAGAATTGCCTGCGCTCCACGCATTTCCATTAATAAACAAAATGCACGCGCTGGTGAGGGGAGGAAAAGCAGTCTCACCGAAAAGGGACAGAGGGAGGTGGCGAGTAAACGCTAGCGCTCGCTTGCGCGCTCGCGTATTCCGTCGGGCTGTTGAAATGCATGGTACACAAACAAAGCAAAAGTTCAGAGGATACTCCGGGGGAGACGATGCACACAAATGCGCATCGACTGTGTCGAGGTTTCCGCGCGGAGTGTATCGCTGAGACCGGACATACGAGTATACAGAGACTTCCATTAAGAGATTTCATTTTCAATTAATGAAAAAAGGAAGAAGTTTTTGAAAACGTTGAGTTATATTTATTCTAATCTAAAGTACAGATTGTACGATTAAACGTGGAACACAATATCATCCAAATGGCCGCATCGACTTTTTTTACAAATGATCATTCGTTTGAGGAAATTTTCCATCACGTTTTCGCACAATTGCAATTCAAATTCATCAATAACAGTTCGAATATTTTTTTTGAGTGTTTGAATCGTTTGCGGATCAGTTACATAAATCTTATCCTTCACATAACCCAAAGGAAAAAAACCTAGGAGTATGAAATCGCACGATGTGGGAGGCCAATTGAAGTCTCCGTTACGCGAAATGAGACGTCCAGGGAACTTCTCACGTAATAATGCGATCGTCTCACGGCTATTGTGGCACAATCCTGCTGAAAATAAACATCGTCTATGTCCAGTTCTGCAATTTCAGGCCAAGGAGAGTCTTTCAGCATTTCTCGGTAGCGCAATCCATTGACTGTAACGGTGCCAGCATCTTCATTTTCGAAAAAATACGGCCCGATGACGCCGCGAGCCCAAAAACTGCACCAAACTGTCACTATTTGAGGATGAAGAGATTGCTCCTCAATCGCACTTAGAATTTCAGTATCCCAGATATGTCAATTTTGCTTATTGACGTAGCCTTGAAGGTGGAAATAGGCTTCATCGCTCAAAATGACTTTTTTAAAAAAATCAGAGTCAACCGCTTGCATTTCCAATACCCAATCGACGAACATACGGCGTTTTCCATGGTCCATGGTCTGTCGGCTTCAATTCTTGTATAAGTTGGATTTTGTAAGCATGTAGGCCAAGATCTTTGTGCAAAATACGGTGCAAGCTGGTTTGTGAAATGTCCAATTGCTGCGAACGTCTCGCAATTGAAATACCAGGATCCGCGACATGTTCAGCAACAGCAATAACGTTCTCGATTGATCTGACTGGCCGATAACGAGTTGGGTTCTTAACTTGGCGGGAACGTTCAAATTTATCGATTAAATTCACAATTGCCGGAGGAGAAGGTGCTTTTCTACGACTGAAACTTGTATGGATTGTTCAAACTGTTTCTGCAAAATTTTCATTTTGTTAGTAGTGAGCTTTCACTATTTCTATGCATTGCTCAAGCGAATATCGACCCATTGTTATTAACAGTTTTTACTCGATAAATGTCAATTATGACAACTGCATCTATAACAGGTAGAAAACGATGAGAAGCTTAAAATGATGGAAGACCCTGTATAAGTGTGTTTAACTCTGCCTCTTTTATTTCCTCTCTTTATTTCCCACGGTTTTCAATTAACGTTATTTATTACTCTCTACGACCGTCCAAGTCGTCCCATCGCGTCGTCGGTCCACCGTGATTTTGTGAAAGTATATCGCTTTTCCATCTCCGTCAACGCGCGCGCGCACGCGTACATACACACGCATACGTAAAGCGCATAGGCGCACATCAAACGCGCGCACTTTCTTGACCACATCACCGACGCTCAGTAGTAATTCTGTACACGATATCCTTTTTCAGACACGCCACGGTGAACCTGTCGGAGGACGACGTTCCGTGCCTGTCATAAAAATCTAAACGGCAACGTTACACGGAGAGAGGCAAATTCAGTTTACGCATTGCATCTTTACGGGGAAAAGCCGAGCGCGACAGAAAGAGTCGGGAAAACGGAAAAGCGAGGGGACGAGAGAGAGAGAAAGAGAGAGATGAATGAGAACTTAATATTTAACGGAGGGGAAGATGAACGAACAAACACGCCGGCGAGGGAAAAAGAGAAAGAAAGGGTAAAGACAAAGTAAAACGAGGCTGGCGCGTGGAGTGGCGAAGAAATAAAGTTTCGACCGAAGGGAAAATACGTGTCCCGATGAAAATTCGAAATTCCGAGCAACTTTCAGCGGCTGGCGTGTTTCATCGCGTGTTGAACGGAATATCATTTCCGACAACGATCCCAATGGCGGCCGAATCGGGCAAGACTCGCGTCACGAGCGCGTGCGTGCATGTTCTTTGATATCGAAACGCGTTTATCCGGAAGTCGTTGTCACGGCGGGATACGTTTGAATTACAAGGTCGTTAGCGGGTCTTGTTAAAAACGCAAACACAGTAAGAAATCCGCGGTCGAGCGCAGTTAGGTTTGAAACCGTCGTTGTCGCACGGAACATCATCGCAGCGAACGGAAGTTGAACATTAAATTCGTCATTGAAAGAAGATGCCGTGGTCGAATTCTTTTCGGATTGATTTAACGTGCCTTTTCCACATTTGAGATTGAAAAGCGTTATACTCGTTATCTCGCTATTATCCGTTCAGAGAAGACTCGCATTTTTCCACGTGCAACGGTCGGTGTTGCTACTTAATCCTGGTTTAGCCACCGTTTGAGCTGCTTCAGCACGCTTTGACCACGACCGTTTTCGCACAATGTTGCCGACCCATTTCTCATCCCCAGTCACCATCCGTTTAAGAAATGGGTCGATTTCATTCCGTTTGGCCAAGGCTTCGCAGATGGAAATTCGATCCATGATGTTTCTTTGTGTTAATTGGTGTGGCACCCAAACACCGAGCTTCTTTTTGAATCCAGCTTTGTGCAAATGGTTTAAAATTGTTTTACGATCGATTTTTAGCTCCTGGGTGATGCTACGACTGCTAACATGCCGGTCAACTTCGACTATTTCTGTGATTTTATCGACATTATCGACGACGAACTTACCTGTACGAGGTGCATCTTTAACATCAAAAATACCTGAACGGAATCAACGAAACCAAAATTGCACGTAATTGGCTGTTACACTATCGGCACCGTAAACACCATTCACAATTACAGCCGCTTGGCTTGCATTTTTGCCTTTATTAAAGAAAAACTGTAAAATGTTCCGAATTTTTCTTCGTTCACTTCCATTTTTAACACTCTGTAACTCACAACTGAATGGACCAAACAAAAAACAAAAAAACCATTTTTTTGTGCGAAATGTCACCTTTCCAACGAGCATAAGTCTGAAATTTTTGATCGATACTTTACGAGATATCGATCACTACAGCCATCTACCGAAAAAATAATGGATTTCTTTTTCCCTAACGTAATATTTAACCTTACAATCTCAAACATTACGTTTCTCAAGTGCTTTCGGTACAAGCTCACAAAGATGATCAATTATATAAATTTACGGATTCTATTAATCAAAATAACGCTAATTATGATAAGATAAATACATACAATATATTAGATTCAACAACATTTCCTCACTGTTTTTACTTACTTAAAACGAAATCAGCTATGATGCATGTGTTATAAAATTACTTACTTAATTTTCAGGATGATAAAATTCTAATTTTAGAAACAAATAAAAAACGTAACATGACGCATATTACTGATACAATTAAAGTCGATTATAATAATGGCATACAAGATCACAGATTATCTTATGGTAGTAAGTATAACTGTTACAAAAACTTATTAAGCATCATTGATGTCAAAAATATTATAAGAAATTATAATGCAAATTTCCCTGCTAACATTCATTTGCAATTGTTAACAACAAAGAATTGCTTTTGTAAACAACTGGTCAAATTATTATAGTTTAATATTTTGGATTGCTTTATTTTAGAAAAGAACAAAAATATTTCAAAATTTTTAAAAAAAAAATTAAAATTCTTTGTATTTGCTATTGATATTGGCTTTACGCTTTCGTAACGTTGCGGGTAATGTGTGGTGCCGGTACATTGCGATAGAGCCGAAGGAGGTAGTGAGATGCGGTGGATAATAAAGTGTCTTTTGATTGATAAAAAACTGAACCCGATACAATATCACGTACGCATCTGATAGCGTGTCGGTACCCGAGAGTTGAGAGTTTAGAGTCGCGACCGCGCCGGTCTCACGTCCCCTTTTATCCTCTTCCTATATCTCAATCAGAGGGGACGGTGTTGATGTATCAGCGTCATCTAAATGAGGACGCTGACAATCCTGATTTCGATATTTCTATTGCAAGAATGCCAGGTTGCATTTCCGCATAGCGACATTTGGCAATTTGGAGCAGTGGCTCCGTTTATGGTAATCGACACATTTCACCGTTGTGCTTACAACATCCCTCCCCCGCTGGAAAGAGAAAACGAAGGGACGACGTTCTCGTTTACAAAATTTTTTTTCCCGTGTACAATATTTTATGATAATTGTTTGTTTTTCACTATTACTTTATTTCTATTAGTTGGTTTCGTTTTGCCGGGTTTTCTCTTAATTTACAACAAGGTATTCATATCTTTTGTCTCATGTCGCTGTTGCGGCGTTCTATAACAATTGGGTTAGATTTTGTAATGTTTTGTAATTTTTTTAGTATTAGTATTATAACGATAATTACAATTATAATGATTATTCCACTCGGCGCGGTTGAATAAATTAAATATTTTTGTTCCTCGAAAGAATTTCGGTTTTTTAGATCTTGCTGTATTTCGGACAATCTGTTCCCTAAATTAGTTAATTCGGCGGGTTTCTGTATTACTTTTTTCAGTGTTAAAGTTTGTACTGTGGTGTTTTTGTTTAGATTCGTTATGGTTTGTTGAGAAAACGTGAGATTATATTCTGGTATACTTATTTGTATTTCGTTAGTTTCCGAAGTCTCCTGTGTCTGTATTACAGTATCTTTTATTGTAATTCTACATTGTTGTTGAAATTGAATAAATCCTAATTTTTAAATTTTTTCTCAATATTCTATGTTATATTACAATGTATCATTATTGGTTGTGCGCTATGCGTTAAATACAGCCAAGCGTTGTTTCTAATCAATGAAATGGTGTGGGTTATGTTGACATAATTAATATTATAATTTTTGAATGTTTTCTAAGCGGTATACATTTGAAGCTCGCAAGGTGAATCGGAGTATATGCGATATATTGGAGTGTTGCGAGAACAAGTGTACCGATTCCCTAACTTAATACATTCGTTTAATTCGTTTTCAGTCAAAACTAAGTATGTGTTACCTTCTGTGTTGACAGCGACTTTTATGTGTATGACGTCCGTTAGTGCGAAAATGTTATCACGCACATGTATGTAAACAGGTATTACTTGTACTATTTCGTAACCTGGGTAAGTTATCAACAGTATCTTTAAAATAGTGAATAAATTTCCTTCTTTATAATACGCGCTAATTGTTATATATCTGCTTATTTGCAGCCAATTTTCTACTGAAAGGATAATTGGGAAATGAGTGCCTTCAGGTAGGTGTGTTGCTGTTTCCTTAAGATTTTTAATTATTTTCTCTACCGGTGTTATTTGTTGTGGCAATTTTCCTTCATTTGTGTTATTTAGATAGATGATTATATCTTCCTTATCGCGAATAAGATCGGTAATTACAGCATTTAGAATTGTGAAATGTTCATTTATCTCTCCCCCTTCGATAAATTCACTTTGCCTTATGGGAAATATATTTATACAAGTCATTAACAAGTCATTGCTTTCTTGTAGCATTTCTTGGAGTGTTTTTATGTGTCCTATGTACAATATTTTTATTTAAAATTTGTAACTGATTTACCATCGTAAGTTTTAGAGTTTGTTGATTATTTTCTAGTAGACTTAATTGTTCATTTATGACCTTTTCGTCATTTGCATCTATTATCCCAAATAGCGTTTTTGTTATGGAACCTACTCCGTCTATTAAGCCTCGTCGTAAATTAGTGGTGCTTTTGTATATATTATTTATACTGTCCGTCATTTTGCGTATTTGTTCTAGGTTTTTTTCTGTAATTTTGCGCAGGTTTACACATATGCGCGATGAGCGGCATGTTAGTATTGTCTGATAAAAATACTCCTTTATTTGGTTATAGCGGTGGTTTAGGAATTCAATATTCAATTTACCATTTTCCAAGTCGCGGCTACTTGGTGAAGTTGCCCCAGTTTATTAAAGTATAGCCCTGGTGTATTCCGAAATTCTTGAAATGTGTAGGATTTTTTCTTGAGCTCACTTGTTGTGTATATAATGCTAATGAGTATGGTCATTCTGCAATTAAATAGTGAAGGAAGAATGTGAGGTGACTCGTGCCTTCATCTGTGGTCGTATTTCGTCCGTATGTGCTACTCGGCTATGGCTATTGTTTCACGGCTTTGGTTTCACGTATTTCTTTATCTTTTGGTGTCAGTGTTTTTTAATCTTATGTCACGGTGCTTTAAAATGGTTTTTAGAGCAACTCTTCAGTAGCTCACAGTATCTTAAATTGTGCGGTCTTTGTTGTCGCGGTCGGAGGAAGGAAGTGGCAGTGTATCATTTTGTTGGCTTTTTGTGTGTTTTCTTTATTATCCCTTCTTTATGTGCATGGGTTTACTAAGTGTGTATATCGGTACATTTTTATATCCGATGTGCTTGCGGCGAAGTGGTGCCGGGGGTGGACACACAAGTTTTTCCCGGTTGTGGCTCCCGAGAGCGATAATTTTTCCCATGATGATAATTGAAAATTGGAAGCCAATACGCCTTGTGAGTCCGTTTATTCGGGACTTTCTTCGCTGGGCGAGGACCAACGTACCCCTTGTTGGACGCCGCGGTGGTCAAGGGGAATGGGAGGAAGACGTCGTCTCAAAAGATGGACGCCTTCCCGGACGCCAAGCATGGACGCCATATTGGCCTCCTTTAGAAATACGTGCCTTTTGTGTTAATTAATAATCGATGTAATGTTTTATGCGATTTGCGTGAGTTGTTAGGGTTTCTCGGCCTTTTTATATTGTTACCTCCCGAGATACCCCCGGAACACCCTCCTCCTTCTCCCTTTTTCTATCACACTTCTATTTTTTTCTCCCTTCCCTACACTCTTCTTTCATCACGGTAGTCGCCTGTTGACATCGTACCGTTTCTTCCAAATTATAACTTTAGTTGTAGTCCCGACCGTATCGTTGGTATATTTCGTATCATTAAAATAATTCACACCTTCTACCTACCGTTTTTTGAGCTTATTAAATTCAATTAACTTAGATCCGGCAGTCACTGCCGCTGAATAGCTGAAATATTGCCCCACCGATTATGCCCGGTGTATGAAATAAGTTATGTTATGCGATTTTTTTTAACATTACGTACTATTTAGATAAACTAAATTTTTTTCGCTCTCTGAAAACGGATGTGCATGATCCGTTTCGTGACCTATCTTATAAACCTGAGAACGGATGTGCATGATCCGTTTCGTGCCCTATCTTATAAACCTGAGAACACCGTGGACCACCAAGTCCGTTGGCGTTCCCACCAAAAATGCAAGCTACACAGTTATAGAAGAAAGAAGGAGTCCAAAACGAACATATAAATAAGGGCACCGTCTTTAGGATAATCAGTACCAATCGTTCTGTCAGTACCAATCGTTCTGTCAATACCAATTATTCAGCCAGTAACAACTATTCAAGCAATACCAATCATTCAGTCAGTACCAACTCTCAGTCTTTTAAGGTCAGTGCGGTCTGCAAACTCTACTGACTTCGTCGTCAACGAGTCAGTCGCGAGTCGAAGTGAAAATTCTCTCAGTGTCCATCTCGTTTCAAGGAAAGCACCACAGCCAAAGTGGTGTGACGCTACCAATAAAAACAAACGACGGACGAAACTCTGCCCTGCAACAAGGCTTCTTCTTTTCTTTACAATAAAGTAGATGCTCTATCTATTGAATAATACCGCCGACTTCGTGCGCACAACGAACTTCATAATTTATATGTTGCCATCTCGATTTAATTTGTTCGAATTGCGCGAGAACACAATAAATTATATTGTTTATTTTGTCCTCATTCATTTTGTTTCCGTTTCTTTCTCGAATAACCCCTTTCATTCCGGGATTCTACCACAGAACCACGCGTAAATCTTTTAGCCTTTCCCCGCCCCGGCTAAGAAGCCGCTAAACGTGACAGAGCCGCTCCCGTCGCGCGCGTCCCTGTCTACACGGGACGTAACAATATTATGTATTTAACAACAGAGTGTTTTTTTAATATTTCATATGGCTCTATTCACATAGCGTCGAACTTCTTTGATCTTCCTCGGCGTATGGTTTCATCGTATAATAATACCTTGTCGCCTACCTGGTATTGGACCCCTTTTGTTTTTTGATCGTAGTATCGTTTGCTCTTCATTTTTCTTCTTTGACGTGTTCCCCTGCTAGCTGATTTGTTGCGCGTAATCGCTGTTTGAGTTCTTGGGCATTGTCGTCGAAGATGTATGCAAGTTCAGGTTTTATGTATACGGCAAAGGGTAATGTCGCTTCATGTCCGTATAATAGTTCGAATGGTGTATAGCGTGTGCTGGTATGCGGGGTCGTGTTATATGTTTAATTGCGTATGGCATCCATTCATCCTAGTCTGTTTGTTCGTTATTAATATAATGTCTTAGGTATTCTGCTAATGTTCTATGCGAGCTTTCTAGCACGCCATTACTTTGCGGATGATACGCGGTTGTTTGTATTTTTTGTATTCTTAATATTTTAGAAATGTTATTAAACACATTGTTTAAAAAATTTGTTCCTTGATCCGTTAGTATTTTGTCAGGGACTCGATATTCCAAAATTATTTTTTTTGCAAATTCTTTAGCGATAGTTGAGGTTTCTTGATTTGGTATAGATATCGCTTTACTAAATTTAGTTAAGTTATCTTGAAATGTTAGTATGAATTTATTTTTATTTCGTGTTACTCTCAATGGCCCTACTACGTCTAATGCGCATTTTGCAAATGGTTTGCGCGGCGTATCAGTAATTACTAGAGGCATTTTAGTTTGTTGAGGCAATTTATTTCTTTGGCCGAATTCGCATTTACTAATGTAATTTTTTATATCGGCCACCATATTTTTACATTGGTGATTTAGCCGTATTCTGTTTATTGTCCTTTCACGCCTTGATGGACTCTCAGAAGGGAAATGATGGTTCTCAGCATCTCTCACGTGCCAACCCCACCTTTTCCTGGTGTGAGTCGGAAACGCTGGATGAGGTCGCAACAATCACTCCCCCTGGCGGCTGATGGGGTTCTGGCTTGGACTTACGCTACCTTCCTCCCAAGTGGTGGGGGGGGAGGGGAAGGCTCAGCGGGTCCCTCGTGGGACAAACTGCCTGCGGCTTGGTGCCGAGGCGCAGAAGGCACGCTAACGGCTCGAGCGGTATGAAATCCGCTAAGACAGCAAGCTGATGCGCTGGAGCTTTGGGGTTGATGGCGGATTCTCCCACCTTTTTCCCCTCTCTTTGATCCCTTTCTTTATTAACATAACATTACCGCGAACAGAAAATCTGTTCTCACCCGGTATTCTCCAACCTTTACACTTTCCATCCTTCCTGTGAATCTCACTGCATAACCGCGTTCAGGTAATCTGTTCTCATGCGGTTAAAAACCAAATCTCCCCATTTCTTCCACCCCCACAAGCATTACCGCGAACAGGAAATCTGTTCTCACACGGTACCCACAAAATTACCCCTTCCACACTTCCTGAAAGGCCCACTGTATTACCGCGAACGCATAAGTAGTTCTTAAGCGGTACAACGTTAAAGACGCCTCTTCCTTCCCATTGAGAAAAACACCGCACTACCGCGGACAGTTGAATTGTCCTTATGCGGTAAAACCCTAGTATTCCCCCTGCTGTCGCGGCCTGTCTCCCAACTGCTTTTTTCCTCGCAAACCTGGCGCAAACCTGTGGAGAAGCCGGGCAGAGGCTGCGTTATACAGACCTACCGAGCCCTGCGCTTCTGTGGCTCTGCCCCAGCGGGGACGGAACCGGAGGTATTAATATATTCTTTTTTTAGGTTTCCTAGTTCGTTGTGGTAGCGGAACGGGTGACGACGAAACAGTGAAACGCCGAAGGAGGGCCAGCGGCTTGAGCGGTGTGAAACCCGCATTGACAGTCGCTGAGCTCTCTGGAGCTGAGGTGGCGCCACACGACCGCATCGCACAAACCAAAGGCTGGGCTTCGTCCAAAAAAGATCATGCTGCATATTTGGTGGGACGGAAAGGGTACGACATATTATGAGTTACTTCCAAAGAATGTACGCCTTAATTCGGGCAATGTCCGATTGGACAAACTGAAGGAAGCCATTGCAGAAAAACACCCAGTATTGGTTAATAGAAGGGGTGTTTTATTTTATCAGAACAACATGAGGACTCATGCTTCTTTAATCACCTGAGAAAAAATATTGTAATTTGGTTGGGATGTTTTAACGCACCCAACATATTTACCAGACATTGTTCCTTTGGATTACTTCTTATTTCGATTCTAGCAAAACTCCCTTAACTGAAAGACGCTCACATCTTTGAAGGACTGCAGAAACCACCTTTACTGCTGTAACAGTTCTTCGCTGAGAAAACATCCGAGTTCTAAGCGCAAGGATTATGCAGCTGACCAAACGAAGACAAAAGATTATAGAAAACAACGGCCGTTACATTGTTCTGAAGTTATTTTTAAATAAAAATAAACTTCCTGTACGACCATGACAACAGAGAGCGTACTGGTATATTGTAATCTAGCGATCTCGGATTCTATCCCCGTAGAAACCATAATATTTACGCCCATGTTTCCTCTTGAAAGACAATGGCGAACCATCGATAGTATTTTTGAGAAGAGAAACTTTCAGAAACAATTTGTTGTTCAGAACCGGCGTTAAATTGTAGACCCCATATGCTTATGTATAATTAATGTGCGCATTACAGGTATATAAGACAGGTCATTACGCTTTTGCAAAAAGAAGCAATAGGATTAGAGAAAAAATTCCAGAAATGTTGAGCTAAAAATACGACACCACTTCCTTTCCGACCTAATATTTTAAACAAAAAGTTGATGGCAATATGTTAACATCAATGTCCGAAAAAGGTGATTCATGACACCAAAAAAACAAGAACTCTTGCAGTCAATTGTTATCATAAACGTTTTAATCAAAAAGAAATTAATATCTCTTATTCACATTATATTTCATTACGTTGTATTTAAGGTATTGTTAATAACTTTTGGGGAAACCTTTTTAATTAAGTGGGGCACGCACTTACCAGGTGAAGAAGTATGAAACCGGAATTTCCCTATAGATGGTGCTAGCCATCAATTTAGGGACAGTAAGACCGCTTCTCCAGCGCCATCATCTCCCTCTAACAGCTGACAATTATTTTCAACACACAACAACCCAAGTTCCATACACCGGTATATTTTTCTATAACCTTAAACGTGTCGAGTTTTGTGCCTACGAACTACGATTTGTGGACAGCATTGGTTTTTTGTTATCATTTGAAGAAAACTGCTGCAGAATCGCATCGAATGTTTGTCGAAGCTTACGGTGAACATGCTCTTGGTAAAACACAGTGTTTCAAGTGGTTCAAAAAATTCACAAAGTGATGATATTGACGTGAGAAACGAAGAGCGTGGGAAACCACCGAAAAAGTCCGCAAACAACGAATTGCATGCCTTATTGGATGAAGATGATACTCAAACTCAACGGGAACTCGTGGATTAATTGAATGTGACGCAGAAAGCATTCTCAATTCGTTTGAAAGCCATGGGAAATATTCAGAAAGTGGGAAAATGGGTTCCGCATAAACTGAATGAAAGACAGCAAGAAAATCGAAAAACCATTTGTGAAATGCTATTCGACAGATACAAAAGAGAGTCCATCGTATCATGACAGGTGATGAAAAATGGATATATTTTGAGAATCCTAATCGTCAGAAATCATGGGTGAATCCAGGCGAACCATCGACATCCACTGCAAGACCAAATCGCTTTGGGAAGAAGACAATGCTCTGTGTTTGGTGAAATCAGAACGGTGTAATCTATTATGATCTGCTAAAACCTGGTGAAACCGTTAACACTGATCGCTACCAACAGCAAATGATCGATTTAAATCGAGTATTGCCTGAAAAACAACCGGAATATGGGGAAAGGCAACACAAAGTCAATTTGCTCCATGATTATGCCCCATCACACACAGCAAAACGGGTCAGGGAAACGATCGAGGCGTTCAGTTGGGAAATACTAACGCATGCGGCTTATTTTCCACACTTGGTTCCGATTATGATCTATTCGCATCAATGGGACACGTTCTCGCTGAACAACGCTTCAATTCATATGAAAATGTACGAAAATGGCTCGATAGCTGGTTCGCTTCAAAAGAAGAAATGTTTTTTTGGCTTGGCATTCATAAACTGCCAGAGAGGTGGGGAAAATATGTAAATAGCAATGGACATTATTGTGAATAAAATATTTTTATTAATTTTTAAACAACAGACGTGTAATTTTTAGAAAAAAATTCCGGTTTCAAACTTTTACACCTGGTAAGCATTATACTTGTGTATAATCTGCATGCGCACTACAATTATGTGCATGTGAGGATCGCATAACATCGAAAGACGTTACTAAACATATATATATATACAAGTGTTCACTCTACATTCTTTTGCACAAATCAGCATCTCTGTCAGGCGTTCATAATGCTTATACATGCATATGCATAATTTTTTATCTGACTGTTGTATATGAATAAGTCATTAATAATGATAACATGCCCTTGTTATACCTAACGGTGTGCTTCTACTCGACACAAACTGCTTTTGGCACCACGTCTTCGTTGAAAATCCGCTATTGTAGTTGTCAACTATACAGAAAAAGCACTTTAGCCTCTTCTTCATTCACAATAAACGGTGTTTATTGGAAGAAAAATTAGCTCCGTTTTAAGTTGCATAATTTTTGAAGCCTTTTACTCGCGCAGAAGGCTTGGATAAATAATGTAAGCAATTTACAGTTGACAATTACAGCGGCGAATTTGTACTATAAGCCTTATAAATATGAAATTCAAATAAGTGAAGACAATTATGATACCTTACTATACGTAACTTTGTGTTAAATATTAACGTACTTTTGCTTTAATAACAAATTATTTTACGGATACATAGAGTTATGCAGAGAATCTGCACATGCTGTTCTAGTGGGACTCTGTGGTGTAGGAAAAGTTATATGTCCAAACGCGAGCGCTGTGTCGTATGAGATAGCATTCAAGGATTAAAGTGAGAATAGACGAGGTGAAATAGCGTTATTTAGACAAAAAGCCCTGAAAAATTCTTACATACGTATTCTCCATATTTGTTTGTAAAGAATTCACATGCTATTATTCTATGAAGTGTAGAGTTTTATTATAATTAATATTTATCCGCAACAAACAAATAATACTTCAATAGAGATTGAGTGACACACATGAAGTGTCTCGCCAGTGCATTACGTCGAAAAGTATTCCATAAAAACTTGCAACTAACCCAAAGAAAATTAAAAGCAAGAAAGATATCTAATAGATATGTACACACTTTACAAAGAGCAATATTTACAGCTACCCAGCTACCCAAACTGTAACTGAACTTCTCAGAAGCGAAACAGAAGAACTCCACTTGTGGCCACAATGAATTCTAGTACCACAACATAAAGTATACAACACAAAGTACACTGTGGTATTAAATTTGAGGAATGAACAACATGTGCAGTTTATAAATTTGGCTTAAGACAGACTCAGCTACAAATCTGAGGACGTAGAGGGACTGTTATCGACAACAAACAAACGTAAAAAAATACAATCTTTGTATCGCTTGTTTTATTTAAATCCTCGGATTCCATGAGAGCTAAATGTCGAGCGTCAATTGTCATTGTTATTGTTTCTCCTCTCGCCATCAGACATGATTTGAATACGCACAGAACATTAACGTGACTCGAAGAAAGTGTATTACAATTCTTTGTTTTTACATCTGTCATCATGGAAAATATTCTTTCGGCATCAGCATTAGAATTTGGAAGAGATCGTATTATTTAATTTCATCATTGTGGAATACTTTAATTTTTCATTCACGTTTTCAGTTATAACTATTATTTTCCATGCATCGTCAAAGTCTAACGTCAGTATAAAGTCTTTCCGTTTTGATGCGAAATTCAAATCTAAATACCGTCATTCATTTCGCAACATCTCCTCATCAAGTCTGCCAAATCGTTTGGCAATAACTAAAACATTCTGAACAACGGTGTTCGGTTTATTCTTTTTATCATCTTCTTGCAGAGTAAATTTTGATTAAAAATTCGCAATTTGTTAAGAAATTCTCCTTTTACAAACAGTCTCTGACGTATTTATTTAGCAGCGATATCTTATAATTGCAAATAATTAGCGTAAACTAATTTAACAATTTCAACCTGATCTTCTTCATTTAATCGATCAAAAGATCTTGGCACGCTTGTCCTACTTAATCAGGAAAGCGACGATTATACATGAGTAGAAGATTAATATTACCCAGCAACAAATTCTAACAACGGTGCTTATACAACGTTGAGAAGGACGGTTTCCAAAAGATTTTCCGCGAATGACTGCAATAAGTGAACTCTTGTTTCTTGAGCTTGAAATAACGTATTAAATTTGGTAAATATGTCAAGAATATATTCAAGAAATAACAGATATGCTTGAATTTTTGGATTTTGCATCATAAGCAGCAAAGAAGCCCCAGGCTTCGATTTCTAGCTCGCTTGCTCTTCTTGCAGAAATTTTAACAAAATGTCGCAATTTTTGTTCAGTTTAGCCACGCATAAATAAAGAGAAAGCCATCGCGTTTCAGACAATTTTAGAATGTTTCTACAACGTGTGCCGAAATTAAATAATTAAATGCTTCTTGAAATTGTTTAAATAAACACGCGCGTTTGGGGCTGCTGGAGATAAACGAAATTACTTTGCGCAGCAATTCCTCACATGCTTCAGGAATTGCTTTGCAAGTGTTACGTTCGCGTAACGGGTTAAACAATCGGCAGCGATAGCGCCGAAAGAATATCGAGTGTCAAACAATAACTTCTGGGAAGACATACCCCGAGGTATCAGATCATTGCTTCGGATGAAGCAATCGGCAGCGATAGCGCCAAAAGAATATCGAATGTCAAACGATATCTTCTGGGAAGACATACCCCGAGGTATCAGATCATCACTTCGGATAAAACAGTCGGCAGTCATAGCGCCGAAAGAATAACAGTTCTAATGAACTGTAAGATAAACCCATATGACTCATTTCTGATGGCGTGAAATGTACTTTGTTCCTGATTGGGTGATGAGGAACCTGCGCGGGGGTGTCTCATCACCTACCTATAAAAGGGTGACGCGGAAAGCCGAGCGACACACTCTCTCTCGCCCTCGCGACTCTTTCTTGGCTTCTACTTCAAGTACGACTTAACAATTCCTCAAACGTAAATAAATTTAATTCTTGCAACTTAACTTTTTTTTTATTAACTTTCTTCGACCTCACACACACACACACGAACATAACCGCTCATCCATATCCACAACAACATTCACACAGCCTCGTCCATCCCAGGGTAAATTGGTTAAATCCATTGACCCAAAAAGGACATTTACACTCCACCCGAACCTTTACGTTCGCGACGTAACTCCGTATCTTTCAATAATCCAACATCCGCATCTGGGACGTAACACAAGCTACATTTGTTATTAATGCAGATGAGTGACACAGACAATATTCTTTTGATTTTTCAAATGATTCATATTTTCCAGTCATAACTGAGGCGTTATCACAAGAATAAGCGAGAATGTTTTAGAACGGGATTTGATTTTTCCTCACCTCAGCTTTAAAAGTTATAAATAATTTTTCGGCACTGCAATCACTCGCGTCTAAATGAATTAATTTAAATAATTCCGTTCGAACATCCAAAGTCTGAGGATTGACATATTGAACAGAAAATTTAATCCATTTATTATTAGTTACATCGGAAGTTTCGTCGATAAATATTGGAAATTTATTAATTTGCAAAGTATGTTTAATCGTTTTTATTTGCGAGTACATAAGATACGATCAATTATTTGTGGCGCCTTTTATCGATTCATCATCATACTTTTCAAAACACCGGGATCTTCCCCGATATTTTGAAACAAACTTAAAATCGCCTCTGCCATTTGGAACGAAATTTTCTTTTCGGCAATTAATTCTGCAAATATAATTTTTGTGATTTTTTTCCGATCTTTAAAAGGGAGAAGCGGTATTCTCTTGCGTATTCAAATCTATCATGAGGCCTCTTTTCTAATATTGAAATATATTTCTTCGTGTCATAATGTCGTCTCAATGCGTCGAAATCACACTGAAACGTTACATTGCAGAAAGAACAAACACAAATATATGGGTCATTCGGGATTTTCTCCAACTACCGTTTAAATTATTTATATCCAAGCCATGAATGGTAAAATTTCTTCGTGCGAGATTCCTTTACAGTTGTTAGTGTTTCTTCAGAGCCATCTTGCAATATATTATTCCGATGAATCTCTGATTCAGCATTCATAGCAACTGGTGTATGGCAAAAAATCGTTTTATTGCACTTAGAACAAAAAGATTTACTAGTATTATTGGTAACTTCTCTTATCCAAAATTTAAAAATCTCGTTTTCCAGGCAATTATGAGATAATTTAATGCATGTTACACATTTATCCATTTTGCGGAACGAAATAATGTAAAAAAATAACGTTATGAAAAAAGTTAACCAACGCTGAAAAAATTAAATGCAATTGTAAATATGTTTACAAAAATTCACATTTGAACGAAAAGAAGCAAAAACACCTCAATTGTTAAGTCCTGGGTGTCTCGGAAAATACGAATTTCAATTTTTAATTGTATGATTGGGAAACAGACGGACTTCGGGCAAGCGCTACTGTAACAAAGATAAGATTACATTGGCAGCCGCTAAACGTGCCGTATGGTTCCCAATGCGTTTATCATGCATTCCGTCTTCATGTCAGGTATGTAGTTTATTTACATTCTGGGTACCCCAGGGACGATAGATTTATTTTTTTTATATAACTAAATTATCTTGCCGCCCCTACGTTAGGCAGATATGTGTCCATACTGGGTACCTAAATAGCAACGAATTCCTTCTTTTATGATTGTAAAACTAACAGATTTGATCAAGCGGTTTATGAAAAGATACGAGTACACGCCGCCCACATAAGTCATAAGGCTCCCGATGGGGCTGCGATCTATCCACCTTTGTACACAGTCGGTAGAAGAAAGGCCCTTCTATGCGATTAGATTCTTAAGATTATTTATGTCAATACTAGGAATTTTCCAGAGTAACCGTCTTCCACGCAACCTCCTCCAATTGGTGGACGTCATTCACCATCCCCTGAAATCCTTCCTATATAAACCTTACCCTTTTTGCCGCGAGCGCAGTTACAATAGTAGTTCTTTTGCAATCAGTGACAGTCACAGTCGCAGTTACAATAGTAGTTCTTGTGCAGTCAGTGACAGTCACAGTCGCAGTTACAATAATAGTTTTTTTTGCAGTCAGTCAGTTAGTAAGTCAGTGACAGTCACAGTCGCAGTTACAATTACAGTTCAGTCTAGTTTAGTTTAGTCCAGACCAGTTCAAGTTCAGCACAGTACAGTCGAGTCCAGTTCAAGTTATAATTACAATTAGAGTTACAGTCGCAGTCACAGTTGCAGTTCTTAGTGTCAGTTCTTAGTTAGTCAATCTTAGTTCAGTCTTCAGCAGTCCACAACCATAGTCTAGTCCAGCCTTCGTCTTCTTCTTCATTCGTCCTCGTCAGTCTATTGATTCATTTAAATCGTAAGTCTCCATTTCATATTTAAACATGACTTTTAATCATTTCAGTCCAATTTCCAATCCCACTTCATCCCTCAAAACACATACCTGCACTGCGTGATTATTATTTTTTTTGTATTATATAACGATGTTTTTCTCGCTATACCGATATGTTAAACATTCTTGTTGCGTTATATCCGATTATATTAAATTAAGTTACACGAATTACCTTTAGCTTAATCTCACTTTAATCTTCATCTTGTATTTGCGTTATTCCAGTAATGCTGATTTATAAAAATTTGTTTAATGTTAACCCACATATTTCATTGTTTAACTTTAGCTAATCCTTTCATCTTTTAAATGTTGTATCTTTTATAATGACTTTTCTTATCAATTTACCACTATTATTAATCTAACCGAGAACCAAATTAAGTTATGAATAAACTGTTTTATTCAAAATGCCCTAAATTTAATCAACTCGTTAAAACAGGTAAAGAGATTAAGTTCTTTGACCTAAATAAAGGGCCACCTAATGTACGTTCTGTGATCGGAATAAATGTGCCACTCCGGACCTTGACCTAATCTGCAGACCTACCAGTACGTTTAGGACTCGCCAGTGAGCGAGTAAAAAATTTTGTTGCGTTCGTCCTCTTCCAGGACGTAACACAATAATAAGACAACTTAATAAAAATACAACTACATTTTACAATAATTTTAAAACAACAACATAAAACTACATGTGACATACACTTGCAAAATAAGCTCTTACGACGAAGCTCTTACGACACCAGAAATATGAAAATATCAGAGTTTCTGCGTACCACATGCACAAGCAAGAAGTCAACGTCTAATAATGTAAAAACAATAGCTGTACGGCTCGCGATGGTATTCAGAAAACAAGTGAAAATCAGGGAACATCACGATCACTAATACGTAATATTAAATAATCACTCCTCTAATGAACACGAAAACAATCGCGCGGACTTGATATGCGCCAAAAAGAGTTCTGTTCTAATCGTTCAAATATTTTTTTCACTATTATATGACAGATATAATATTTCTAGTAAATTATTCACTATTATATGACATGTATAATACTGCAATTTTCTCTTGATTTTGACGATTTCACATTAATGCATGAACATATCTCATATATTCAAGATGTGATTCTATCCACATTTCTGACAAAGAGTGGGTTTCTTTTTTCTTACGTTTTACATTGGAAAATGCTGCTGGTGTCATTTATCTATGGTAGTTTTCACTAAGGGTTCGTATAAGTTACAATTGTAAGAAATTAATGATTGCATGTCACATTCGACAAAAAACGACTGTTGAAATTGGCCGTAACTGTTTCCACATAATTACGCGTACACTGAGAAAAATTGTTCCATTTGAAATATAAAGAGACAATTTGTTTTGTAACGATAGTTTATGTTGCAAGAAATTGTAATTTCCAATTGTTTTGAGCAACTGATTGATACGAGGGTGGATCAAATATAAACAAGCGTTTTTAAATTGCGCGCTCATCGGCGGCGTGAGGAGTCTGCAACATTTTGAACAGTGGAAGGGGGTCATGTGGAAAGCAGTAATAACTTTGTCGCGCCACGTGCTTCTTACTCTCAGCAGCAATCATGATGAGCGAGAAAAAGGTACACCAGCAGTTGCACTAAGTGTTATTATTAAGTTTCTCGTTAACGAAAATGTAAATGCTGCTGAAATTCGGCGCCGCTTACTCCCACAGTTCGGGAAAAAACATTTTTATGGACTCAGGTGAAGCAGTGGTGTAACAAATTTAAGAAAGGATGGAAGCGTGTTGACAACATTGCCCATCCGCGCCGTCCCCGCACCATAATCACTGCACAGAACACCGAGGCTGTTCGAGAACTCACCGAAGGGGATTGGCACTTAACTGTTCTTGAAATCTCTCAGCAACTTCAGTTCGAGCTGCCTGTCGGTCAAAAAGGCGTGGCATTTCGATCAGAAATATGTTGCTTCTCCATAACAACGCCAGACTCCTCACCGCAGCAGTAACACAACAAAAATTGGTCGATATGCACTGGGCTGTCCTAGAACATTTACCCTACAGCCCAAACCTGTCACCATTCGATTTTCATATATTTGGGCCGTGCAAGGAAGCTCTTGGTGGACAGCGCTTCACAACAAATGAGGATGTACAGTAGTTCGTGTGCAATTGGATTGGTACACGTCCGCAAACTTTTTATAATACCGGAATTAAAAAATTACCAAACCTTCGGAGGAAATGTATAGATAAGATGCGAGACTCTGTAAAAAAATGAGAAAAATATATATTAGAATTGATTTTTAAAAATATATGGTTTCTTTGCAAAAGGCTCGTTTATATTTGATCCACCCTCGTAATTTGTTTTATTACATAGAAACGATGAGCTCTATTTGATATATTATTTTATACCATTTTTATATATTATTAATTACACTAGGCATGCTTGCGTCACTGATTGACAGATAGAACAGCGCATCCATTTTTAGGAAATCTTATCGGGGAATAATATAAATAAAACTAAATTAATAGTATAATATTGAATAAACATCGTACTGTTCACTAATTTTGCAAACAAAGTGTATTTCGTACGAAAACGAACATACGTCTATCTTTATTATGCAATTTTTATATTTTACTTCAAGGTATTAGTATTACAAATAAGTTTCCGCCGTTTTCAAAAGATGGCTCCACCGACAAGATTACTTTGAAATCGTCAGATGTAAAACATCATATAGAAAGTTTGGACATCTGGCAATATTATAACCTTAAAATACTATTGACTTTGTATTGGCAGTATACATTTTTTTCGTTCGAAAATGTCGAGTTTTGTACCGAATAAGCGTCATTTGCGGGAAGTTTTGATATATTTCATTCATTTAAAGAAATCTGCTGCTGAGGCACATCGGTCGCTTGTAGAAGTTTACGGTGATGCTGCTTTAAGTGAGAGNGCTCCATCGACAAGATTACTTTGAAATTGTCAGATGTAAAACATCATATAGCAAGTTTGGACACCTGGCAACTACATAACCTTAAAATACTATTGACTTTGTATTGGCAGTATACATTTTTTTCGTTCGAAAATGTCGAGTTTTGTACCGAATAAGCGTCATTTGCGGGAAGTTTTGATATATTTCATTCATTTAAAGAAATCTGCTGCTGAGGCACATCGGTCGCTTGTAGAAGTTTACGGTGATGCTGCTTTAAGTGAGAGAAGTTGTCGTGAGTGGTTTCAAAAGTTTAAAAACGGTTTAAAAACGGCGAGTTTGACGTAAAAGATAAAGAACGCGAAGGAAGAACAGTAAAGTTTGAAGACGCTAAGTTAGAGGCATTATTGAACCAAGACTCATGCCAAACTCAAGAGCAGCTCGCAGAAAACTTGGGAGTAACTCAACAAGCGATTTCAAACCGTTTCAAGACCATTGGTATGGTACAAAAGCAAGGAAATTGGGTACCGCATGAACTGAAACCCAGAGACGTCTAACGCCGTCCTTTCATGTGCGAACAACTTCTCCAAAGACAAAATCGGAAGGGTTTTTTGCATCGAATAGTGACGGGGGATGAAAAGTGGATTCACTACGACAACCCAAAGCGTAGGAAATCGTGGGGTAAGCCCGGCCATGCACCAACTTCAACGGCCAAACCGAATATTCATGGCAAGAAGCTAATGTTGTGCATCTGTTGGGATCAGCTCGTATTAATCTATTACGAGCTACTCCAGCCTAACGAAACTATCACTGGAGAACGTTATCAACAGCAACTGATGCAATTAAGCCAAGAATTGAAGCTTAAACGCCCCCAATATGCCAAAAGACATTACAAAGTGATTTTTCAGCACGACAACGCTCAGCCACATGTTGCAAAAGTCGTTAAGGATACTTTGGGAGCTTTACAATGTGATGTCTTACCCCACCCGCCGTATTCACCAGACATTGCTCCTTCGGACTACCACTTGTTCCGGTCGATGGCTCACGCCCTGGTCGAGCAGCACTTCACTTCTTACGAAAAAGCCAAAAATTGGGTCGATTCATGGGTAGCCTCAAAAGATGAAGAGTTTTTTCGACGTGGCATCCAAATGCTGCCAGAAAGATGGCAAAAAGTAGTATCTAGTGACGGACAATATTTTGAATAAAACGTAACGTATATTTTTTTACAATAAATTGATAATTTTTATAAAAAAAACGGCAAAAACTTATTTGTATTACCAATAGTTGTGATTTATTCAAGACATACGGGGTCATTAGGTTTGAGGTGCAAACATTTCTAAATAAATAAATAAATAAATAATGTAAATAAGTAAATAATATAAATAAATAAATAATATAAAAACTAATAAATAATATAAGTAAACAAATTAATAATATAACAATAAATGTAAATAAATAAATTTATAAATAAATTTATTTTTCCATAAATAAAAAAAATATATATATATATATAGGGTTTGTCCGGAAAGTAATGCGTCGCATTTTTTTGTGACGCGAGTATACGTCCCTGAGCGGTCGGACCGATTGGAGAGGGTGGGGGAAACCCGTAGCTTTCTAGCGGTATGTCGCTCAATTGCCTTCATGCGCTTGGAGGAATAGGACGGCTTGTTCCGAGAACTTCTGCGTAGTGGTCGCGTCGAAGGTACCATGGAGAAAACGTTAAAGCAACTCTAAATTTTGTGTGAAGCTTAAGAAGACGCCGCTGGAAACATTTGAAATGCTTCAGGAAGCCTTCGGAGTTGATTGCCTTTCCAGATCGCAGTCGAACAGATGGCACAAGATGTTTCGAGATGGTCGGGAGGAGGTCGCAGACGAGGCCCGCGCAGAACGCCCGTCAATATCGCGAACGGACGACAATGTGACTCGTGTGCGCCAACTACTGTTTTCAGACTGTCGAATGAGTGTTCGCTTAATGTCTGAATTACTGAACTTGTCGAAAACGGTTGTGCACGAGATTGTATTGGAAGACTTGGCCATGCGGAAAATTTGCGCAAAACTTGTGCCCAGAGTTTTGCCCGGATCGGTGTGGCAACAGTGCCGCAGCCGCCCTACAGCCCCGACTTGGCCCCGGCAGAATTCTTTTTGTTCCCTCGGCTGAAAAGGGCCCTTAAAGAAAAACATCTGGTATCGGTGGACAATGTGCAAGCTACGTCGACGGCCGCCCTGAACAGCATCACAGTCGACGATTTCCAGAAAGCGTATGACTCATGGAAATCGCGCTGGCAAAAATGTATAGATGCTGAATGGGCGTACTTCGAAGAATTTTAAGTTGTTGTACCTGTGCGATTAACAAATAACGTTAAAAAAAATGCGACGCATTACTTTCCGGACAAACCTTGTATGTTTATATACAAGGTGGGCANTTTTGGAAAGCTCTCGAGGTCAGCTACAAGAATGTGTAATAAAAAATGGAAAATGCCGTTTAAAGAAATTGAGGTGACTTTCATGTGACTTTCAAATAATTCTTCAAGGTCAAACCAATAGTACCGTCTTATGGTCCCTTCGAAACCAAACAACTTTTGTCTTAAAAATTTTTTTCTTTCGGGCTTGGTTTTCGAAATATTCGACTGGGTCGATTAAAATGGCCCACCTTGTATATAGTGGCCTTGTCGAATCCTGTCCTGCTTTCCCTCGGCGGCAATCTATATTGTAGTCCACCTAAGACTTTTACCTTCCATAGGCCCAGTGAGGCGTCAAATACAAAAATAAAGGTTTAAGATTAAATCGGATTACGGTAATTGGGCTTTCATCCTTGAGATCGGTAGGCGACGCTTTCCGGTCCGTCCCTGTCAGCGGTTAATATTCTGCGGTTTGTGACGCGCGGAGAAACGGTAGCAGCGCAGCAACGTCACAATGTATATGAAAATACTGCCAAAAGGCTGTAATATTCAGTGTGCGACATTAGAACATAGTGTAAAGAACACAATTTTTTATTGCTTTCAAAATGTCGGGTTTCGTAACAAAAAAGAGTATTTGCGGAAAGCATCACTTTTCTGTTTTCATCTCATAAAATCTGTTGCTGAACATCATCTTTTGCTAGTGGAAATTTATGGGTAGCATACTCTATCTGATGCAACTTGCGGAGATTGATTTGAACGATTCAAAGGCAACGATTTTGACGTGAATGACAAAGAGCACCATAGTCAGCTGAAAAAGTTTAAAGATGGAGAGTTGGAGGTATTACTGGAAGAAGATTCATGTCAAACTAGAAGAAGATATATGTCAAAGAATTGTTGAAAACATTACATATTAATGAGTCAACCTTTAGTAGACGTTTAATTGTAATGGGAATGATCCAGAAGCTAGCAAACTGGGTCCCACATGAATTAAGAGAAAGTGACCTCACGAAACATTTAACTATTTGTGAATTGTTGTTTTAAGGACAAAAACGAAAGTCGTTTTTGCATCGAATTGTAACTGGCGATGAAAAATGGATTTGTTATGACAATCCTATGCGCAAGAAATCATTGATGCGTCTCGGCGAACATCAAAGTCGACATCAACGCCAAAACAGGTCAACAAAGTCAACATCAACTCCAAAACAGGATGTTCAAGGAAAGAAGGTCATGTTGTGAATTTGGTGTCATCAAGTCGATGTAGTGTATTATGAGCTACTGCAACCGAGTCAAACAATCAATGTTGAACTCTATTGACAACAATTATTCAATATGAATCTAACATTCAAAGAAAAACACCCGCAATACTCCAAAAGACATAAATTATTCTTCTCCGTGACAATGTTAGACCACATGTGGTAACACCAGTAAAGGAAATCTTGGAGGCACTTGGATAGTATATCTTACCCCACTTGTACAATTCGCCATACGTTGCGCTTTCAAATTACCATTTGTTTCGGTCGATGCAGCATGGTCTTTCTGATCAACGTTTCAGTTCTTTCGAAGATGTACAAAAACTGCTCGACAACTGAATCGCCTCAAAGGAACCTAAATTTTTCTATCGCGGCATCCATGTGTTACTCGAAAAGTGGGAAAAGGTTGTAGCTTCCAAAAGACAACATTTTGATTAAAACGTAATGTTCCGTTCTTTTGATAAACACGAAGTTTTGCAGGAAATAACAGCAAGAATTAATTCAAGCACATAATCCTTGCGATTTTGAAAACGTTTTGATACTGTATTTTGAATTTCTGATATTATACTTAACGTTCGCGTATTCGTAAACTTTTTCGCAATAATCTATGATTTTCTGACCTTGCCAGTTTTCAAAAAATGCGTTGATGATAGCCCCACAAAAATAAATGCCGTGTCGTATAAGAATGGCAGTATTTTCAGCATTCGTTATCACCTGCAAAATGAAATATATAATATAACAGAGATCGTTATATATATCGTATAATTTAAATATACCTGGAATGCTACGATGCTTATAATGGAAATAATGCAACCGATATGTAGGAAAAAATGGAGCATGAATAATGTCTCCACAATATTTATAAATCTATTAATTAATAAGTTAATTTATTACATATTATTGTATTTACAAACTATTACACAAATAATCTGACTGTATCGCCTCGGTGTGTCTTTGAATACTATAAACGACATTCGCATAACATCTTTTATATGCAAATGCTTTTAACGGACCTTCGCTATTATTCTTAAATTCGAACGTATCTTCCAAGAGATATCTAAGGTCCGATATTATTTAGGAATGACATAGTTAATTTCAATATTTTACAATGCGAAAATTTACTTTTAACCTACAAATGTCATGATTTTAGTTTTCAGTTTTAAAAGGGAATGTTCTCACCTCAAAGCAACGAGCAGGCCGCGACAATATTGCACGAATGTCAGTTATAAGACATCTTGTACAATAATTAATCACAGATACGACATTTCACATATACAAGGTCTATTCAAAAAATATAGTAAATTTTGAGTTTTTTTTTTAATTATTTATTTATTAATAAATATCTATTTTGTTTCCTTCAAAGTAATCCCCATCAGATATATACTTGTGCCAACAATTTTCCAATCCTCGAAGCACTTCAAAAAATCATTTTTTGTGATCTTGTTCAGCTCCTCCTTCGATGCCGTCTTTATCTCCTCAGTCGTAGCGTAGCGTCGTCCTTTCATGTGCCTCTTCAGTTTCGGGAATAAGAAAAAGTCACAGGATGCCAAGTCTGGGGAATACGGTGACTGCGGCATCATTAGTGTGTTGTTTTTGGCCAAAAATTCGCGCACAAGCAACGATGTGTGAGCAGGGGCGTTGGTACGAATTTCGCGGCGACCCGTCTCATGCCCAGATCATTAGTAAAAATCGAATGGCACGAGCCAATCGATATGTTTAGGTACTCAGCAACTTCTCTAACGGTGATTCAACGATTGGCCAATACTATTTTCTTCACTTCATCAATGTTTTCGTCTGTTGTTGACGTGATCGGGCGTCCGGCACGCTCTTCGTCGTTCACATCTTCTCGGCCCTCTGAGAACATTTTGTACCACCGATAAACGTTGTTTCGGTCCAAGGTAGCTTCACCATATGCCACAGTCAACATTCGGAATGCGTCCGCGCACTTAATTTTGTTTTTCACACAAAATTTGATACAGATTCTTTGATCCATTTTTTAAAATAGGCAAAAATCGAAGACGAGCCAAAACACGTGCAGCAAAACAGCTGTCAAAGATAAACTGAATATTCAAAACGGCCGAACTTGTCGGCATAAATGAGGGACATGAGTACCAACATAACGCCACAAAGAAATCGAAAATCAAATATACGTAACCCGCGGAAATACAAAATTCTCGATACTTTTTGAACAATCCTCGTATATATATATATATATTGTTACGTCCTGAATGATCCGTGACGCGCACGGCGGGAGCGGCTCCGCCACGCTTAGCAGCTAACTAAGCCGAGGGGAAAAGTGGGAAGGTTTACGCGTGGTTCTGTCGTAGAATCGGAATAAATAGAATTATTAAGGAAAACAACACCCAATAAAACTAAATAACTATACAATTTATTATTGTTTTGATGAATTTCTATAATTTTCACTTAGAGATGGCATCAGAGTTTACTTTTCGCTATGTCGCGACGAGATTATATGACGGTTTACAAAGGGACAGTATAGTTTCAGCGATAATGGTCCTCGATATAATATAATATAATAGTAACTTACATTCGATGTCGGCTAATCCGAAATAGTAAAAGGTCGAGTAAATTACGTCGCCATGGAAAGAAGAGAGAGCGGGGATCGTCTTGAGTTCACTTGAAATGACTAACTATGTTGCACGGCTGCGCTGGTAGAACTTGATGAAAACTAACTCGAGGAGTCACCAGGACTGAATTAAGAACAGTCGTGGCTGCACAGATCAGACTCGCGAGAAAACTGGTTATAGTCTGAACTGAAAAGACTCGCGAGACTGAATCGAGCAACAAGGAATTAAGAATTGACTCACCGAACTGAAGCTGGCTGATTGAGAAAAATTACTATTATTCTTGAGGCCCTTATTTATAAGCTCGTCCTAGACTCCCTCTTCTGTAACTGCGTGGTTCGCGTTTTCGGTGGGAACACCAACGGACTTGGTGTTCTACGGTGTTCTTAGGTTTATTAAGATAAGGTGAGAGACGGATCATGCACATCCGTTCTCACGGAGTCGAAAAATTTAGTTTATCTAAATAGTAAGTAATATTTAAAAATCGCATAACGTAACTCATTTCATACACCGGGCATAATCGGTGGAACAATAAGATCAGAAAGCGCGGAATTATTTTAGAGTTATCGGATCAATTTAGAAATTTAATACAATAATGGAAATGAGGGGAGTTATGCGATTTTCTATAAATGACGAGTGACGCGGGGATTAGGCCTTCGCGCGCTGATAAGTCACGTTCACGGAGCCTTTAAGGCTGATCCTTAAAGTGATTCTTATTGCTTAAAATATGGTGGTCAGCGTGCGTAACGATACTTATGCTATTCAGCGGCAGTGATTGCCAGATCTAAGTTAATTGAATTTATTAAGCTCGAAAAACGGTAAGTAGAAGGTATGAATTATTTTAATGAAACAAAATATAGCAACGATACGGTCGGGATTACAACTAAAGTTATAATTTGGAAGAAACGATACGATGTGAACAGGCGACTACCGGGATGAAAGAAGAGTGTATGGAAGGGAGTGCGAAATAGAAAAGCGATAGAAAACAAGAGGAGGAGGGAGTTCCGGGGGTACCTCGGGACGTAATAACATATATATGTATATATTATGTGTATTTATATTTTTCCCCCTTTCATTATAACGGAAGAGACAAGTAGAAAGATATATGATCTTTAAAAATGAGATAACCGTAAACGAATATCGTGTTATTGATTAAAAATTCTGGTTAACTTTGACGAGATTAATCCTTTAAATATATTACTAGATAATTTATAAAACGTTGCAAAGCAGTACGCACAATGTTGTTCGATAGCTATATGCGTTTATCGCGTGTATACCTAGAACGTGAGTCCAGATCCGACTACTAGTAAAAATCCAAGGTAAATCGCGTATCGTGTGGTTACTCTATGAAAGGGCTATTGACTGTTGATATACAGTAAAATTCCAATAATTTTGTAATGCGAATCAGGAAAGAACACGTCAACAGTCTCCATTTCATGTCGCGTCTATCGTTGTCGCTTTGCAACAGCGAAATTCATTTCACCCGGGATATATATCAGTCGATTATGAAAAATTCCGTTTCAACTTCGGCTCCCTCCGTGTTCCGCGGGATACATGCAGTTGCTGTTACGTGCATTACCAAACCGACGTAGGGAGCCGTTTGCGATCGATGCAATAGTATACAGCTGTTCGCAGACAGACCATTTATTGCAAATCGGAATTGGAAACAGTTGTAATCATGCGGTAGTACTTTGAGAGACTCTAGGAGACTGTCCTGTGGAATCATTTAAGTTGCAAATTACCACCATAAGACGTGATATTTCGAATGCGCGATTCCAAGTTAACTTTTTTTTATGCTATTTTCATAGAAGGTCAAAGTCTCGCGATGATAGTCAAAAATACTCCATTTAGGCTGCTTTGTTTGGCGCTGATAAGAAAACTTTTTGTTTTACTCGACTTTTATTTGCGACGCAAATGCACCGTACATGTACAAGGTATGTGTGTTTACCTGGTGTAGAAGTATGAATAAATAATTTTTGAAAAAACACAAAATTTGCGATACTTTTTGAACAGACCTCGTATATATATATATATACCAGGTGTAGAAGTAAGAAACCGGATTTCCCTATAGATGGTGCTAGCCATCAGTTAGGGACCGTAAGACCGCTTCTGCAGCACCATCATCGCCCTCTAACAGCTGACGAAGATTTTCAACACATAACAACCCAAGTTCCATACACCGATATATTTTTCTATAACTTTAAACATGTTGAGTTTTGTGCTTACAAAATACGATTTGCGGACAGCATTGGTTTTTTATTATCATTTGAAGAAAACTGCTTTGCATCGAATGCTCGTCAAAGCTTACGGTGAACATGCTTTTGGTAAAACACAGTGTTTCGAGTGGTTGAAAACATTCAAAAGTGGTGATTTTGATGTGAGAAACTAAAAGCGGGAGAACCACAGAAAAAGTTCGCAGACAACGAATTGCAAGCCCTATTGGATGAAGATGATACACTCAAACTCAACAAGAACTCGCGGATGAATTGAATGTGATGCAGAAAGCTGTCCCAATTCGTTTGAAAGCCATGGGAAAGAATCAGAAAGTGANAAATGTGTTCCGCATGGACTGAATGAAAGACAGCAAGAAAATCGAAAAACCACTTGTGAAATGCTGCTCGACAAAAGAAAGTCCATCGTATCATGACAGGTGATGAAAAATGGATATATTTTGAGAATCCTAAGCGTCAGAAATCATGGGTGAATCCAGGCGAACCATCGACATCCACTGCAATCGCTTTGGAAAGAAGACAATGCTCTGTGTTTGGTGGGATCAGAAGGGTGTAATCTATTATGAGCTGCTAAAACCTGGTGAAACCGTTAACATTGATCGCTACCAACAGCAAGTGATCGATTTAAATCGAGCATTGCCTGAAAAACGACCGGAATTTGAAAAAAGGCAACACAAAGTCATCTTGCTCCATGATAATGCTCCATCATACACAGCAGAACGGGTCAGGGAAACGATCGAAATGTTAAGTTGGGAAATACTAATGCATGCTGCTTATTCTCCAGACTTGGCTTCGTCCGATTATCATCTATTCGCATCAATGGGACACATTCTCGCTGAACAACGCTTCAATTCGTATGAAAATGTACGAAAATGGCTCGATAGCGGGTTCGCTTCAAAAGAAGAAATGTTTTTTTGGCGTGGCATTCATAAACTGCAAGAGAGGTGGGAAAAATATATAAATAGCAATGGATATTATTTTGAATAAAATATTTTTTATCATTTTCAAACGACAGACGTGTAATTTTTACAAAAAAAAATCCAATTTCATACTTCTACACCTGGTATTACTATAATAATCTCTCTCTCTAAAAATATCTATTAGGTTGTAAGATATTTCCGCTCTTTAGTGTTTTAAAATCATTTATTTGCATATTCAGAAATACGTTAAATCAATTATATATGTGTCAATTTAATTGATGACCTTCTTTTATCTTTCTGATATCTGAAATTTTCCTCTTTTGTAGAATTTTAGGAACTTGTTAGAAAAAAAAACAGATTCAAGTGGTTTTAGCTGGAGTTCAAATTTGGTAAAATTATACCATTAAGAGATTTCTGCACAGCTCTAATCAAATGTTAAACAAACTATGTTAGATAAATGATAAACAAACCAATGATAGTTTGAAGGTAAAGGTCCGGACTATATGATGGACTCATTAAAACATTCCAGCCAAGTTGCGACCATTTTTTCCGAGTCTCCATAATAATATATGGTCTAATATTGTTATGATGAAACGCAACGCCCTTTCTATTAGCGAACTTCGGCCTGTTCCTCTTAATTGCTTCCTTCAGTATGGCTAATTGTGTGCAGTACTTAATGGAAGTAATAGTTTGGTTTAATGGCAGTACAAGCTCGTACAAACTCGTACAAGATATCTTTCCAATCTCACCACACACACATTCTTTAAATGTAATTTAACTTTTGCGATTGCCTGTGCTAGTTGACTCCGTTGTAAACATAATCTTTTTCGACTAATGTTGTACTAATATTTGTCGACTAATGTAACTACTGTTATATTGTATCTACTTTTCATCACCAGTAATGAGTTGTTAATGAAAACACTCAATTTCATTAAATTTAAATGACGGATCGCAATCAGAAATTCGGTCCATTAAATTTTTGTCGCTCAATTAATATGGCATGCAAGTATCGAGCTTCTTGATTATTCTAAGCTGTCGTAAATATTTCGAAACAGTAATGGCTATAACATTTAATGTTTGACCAGACTCTTGTGTCGTCAAATGGTGATTGAACAATCATGGTTTAATTTTATTCACGTCTGCGGTGACAGGCTGTTCGACTCGAGATATACCTTTGACAACAAAATTTTTCTCTTTAAATCTCCGGAATCACTTCCTGCATGTCGAATCATTTACAACATTAGGTCCATATAGAGCGCAAAATTTTTTACAAGTTTGCGACGCGTTTTTATCTTTTAGGTAATAAAAGAACATAATGTGATGAAAATGTTCTCGATTTTCTGACATGTTTCTAAGAAACATTAGGGCTCACTTATCATAAGAAAATTTTATTAAATGACAGGTGAAATGTCACTTTTAAAGTGAAAGAAAATATTTACGTGCGTAAAGTTTGAACAATACAAATGTTTGAAAAAGCGAATGTTCTATCATTATGGTAGAGAAAAAGAGACAAATATTATATCCTACAATCTAATACATTTCACGAGAGTTAGTCATACACAATCATTTGTGAAAACAATAAATACTTTCAACAAATATCATTAACTTTTTTATTGTTGGTATAAATATTGCTTCAGAAATCTTTCTTCAGAAATAGTTTTCATAATTACAGTGTGTACCTATGAAAAATTGACTGGAAAAGTTAGTTATATTAAAAAAAAAAAAAGAACAAAGTATTTAAAGACTACTTAAAAATGACGCATATTGTTAATATAATTTTTTCGATAATTTTATGTAATTACACAAAAAATTTATTTAATTATTTATATGTAATTCGTGGTCTGAAAAGTCCAGGTATTTTTCAGTAGGTGGCGCCACTAGAAAATGAACATGATTTATTTCGAGAGTTTCATCTGTCACTAGTTTATGTGTGAAGTTTCATGACATTTTTTTCATTCGTTTACAAGCTACAGTCGTTTAAGTGTCGCTACCTTTGCCTTCGTAAAAAAAATGGAATACAGGAATATCGCATATTTATCAAATATTGTTTTTTGATGGGAAAAACTTCTGAACATTCAATGAAATGGTTGAAGAAATGTTATACCACATCTGCTCCTTCGAGAACAACTGTTTATAGATGGTTTAGTGAATTTAAAATGGGTCCTACAAGCACCGAAGACGCACCTCGCCCTGGAAGACCAAAAGAGACTACGAATGCGGAAATCGTAAAGCAAGTGCATCGAATCGTTTTGAATGATCATAAAGTGAAGTTGCACGAATTAGCTGAGGCCGTTGGTATCTCAAAAGAACTAGTGGGATACATTTTGCACGATGTTTTGGATATAAAAAAGCTATCTGCGCGATGGGTGCCACGTTTGCTGACCATCGACCAAAACAGCAGCGCGTTGATGATTCAACGGCCGGTTTGGCGTTGTTGCAGCGTAATCGAGCGGACATTTTTCGACGTTTTGTGACGATGGATGAAACGTGTATCCATTACCATACGCCTGAGTCCAATAGTTAGTCTGCAGAGTGGCTGGAAAGCCACGAAAGCCAACCAAAGCGGCCAAAAGACTAACGCTTGGCCGGGAAGGTTTTGGCCTCCGTTTTTTGGGATGCGCATGGCATAATTTTTATATATTACCTGCAGAAGGGAAAAATAGTTACGGGAGAGTATTATGCAGCGTTATTGTACAAACTGAACGATGGAATAAAGAAAAATCGGCCCCATATGACGAAGAAAACAGTTCTGTACCATCACGATAACGCACCATCACACACGTCCTTGAAAGCGATGGCCAAATTGGACCAATTACGTTTCGAATTGGTTGCTCACCCGCCGTATTCTCCAGATTTTGCCCCCAGCGACTATTATCTGTTTCCCAGCCTCAAGCGGTGATTCCAGGGAAAGAGATTCACATCGAATGAAGAAATCATCGCGGAAACCGAGGCGTATTTTGAAGGCTTGGACATTTCGTACTACAAAAAGTGCATCGAAATGTTGGAATATCGCTATACCAATTGTATCGCACTCGAAGGCAACTATGGTGAGGAATAAATATAACTTTGCCCAAAAAACTCTTGTTTTCATTAAAAATCCGGGGACTTTTTAGTCCATATAGTACAAAACATTTCTTCGGAGCATGATACGTACTTTTTATCGGTTAAACTAATTATTAAATTATGTTCCAAAACTGTTTCACTACATAGACCGTAGTAACATAAAATATGACGACAACATTCGCAATACCTAAAATAGAAATTCAATGAATAATAAGCGCAACCGTTATTCCCTTCAAGCAGTAGATAGATATTCGTCCAGCAATCGATATTCCTGCATCGGTCAATAAACGGTTCCCGGGCCGACGTTCGATCGCCCGCGGCGGTCCGCTCCCACCCGCAACTCTTTTCACGTTCGCCTACAGCAATCACCCCGACCCATCCGCGTTTGCCTGTCTTATTTGCGCCGATCCGCCCCAACGCCCTCGCACAAATAAACGAGGCACCGCATGGTAAAACGGCTGACAAAAGTAGAAATAAACGGCAAATAAAGGACTGACAAACGGTAAAGAAACGGTAAACAAACGGTAAAGAACGGCATAGAAACGGTTTACGGACCGTAAAGAACGGCAAAGTATCGGTTGACAAACGTTAAAGAACTGTGAACATGATTTTTGAACATCTTTTAACGTTTTACGTATGTAATACACTTTATGAAACGTCATACGTTTAAATAATTATGCGTATAACGTCTTTTTGAACAAGCTAGGTAAAAACAGGAAAAATGACCTGAAAAAAAAGTGACTGAAGGAGCACGAACTTTAGATATTTCGTTTTCCTGCTGTCCTAGTTATACATACATTAGTGACACGACAGTTTCTATTAAGATGGTTCAATTATAATTTTCGATAGGTATACGTACGAGGTCTGTTCAAAAAGTTAGTTTGCCACAGAATGAAAGAAAAAATATGTTACAATAAGGCAAGAACAAGATACCAAAGGGTACAATGGAAACATACTAAAACCCTGTTTTTTATGAAGTAACAGGAAAAGTAAAAAGTAACAGTATTCAATATAATTCAGGAGAATACAATTAAACAGACCAACAAAGTTGACCAAGACAATAAGTTCAGAAGCCAACAATGGTGATTGACTGTAATGCCAATATGGGTTTTGTCGACACGTCTGATATGATGCTGAGAAGTATTGAATGTACATGAGAAACTACCAAGTGGTAAAAGATGTCCTTCCACGTTTTGTGTATGATGATGTACAATGCGTATGTTATGTATAAATATAAATTGAATTCCAAATGTGGATTTTTGTTTTTCAAACTTTCAATTTTGCAGGAATTGTTCGACCGTACCTTATCTGCAAGAATTGTCCAATTAGTTCCGAGCAACATTCTGCGTCTTCAAGGTGAAGATACAATTTATTTTCCAGCTCACATCAAGTAAGATAAAAGATGTTTCGTATGTTTGAACCATCGGATTCGCTCTACAATACGATTCGAATACACAATTTGCAACGTGGCTTTGTGCGTTAAAAAAGAGCGCTTCAATATATACGAGGGTAGAACGAATACAAGGTGTGTTCAAAAAGTATCGCGAATTTTGTGGTTTCTTTAAAAATTATTTATTTATTCATGAATATTTATTTTGTCTCCTTCAAAATAATCCCCATCAGATATTATATACATGTGCCAACGTTTTTTCCAATTCTCGAAGCATTTCAAAAAATCATTTTTTGTTCAGCTCCTCTTTCGATGCCGTCTTTATC
>NW_014554541.1:0-5608 GCF_001313825.1 Dinoponera quadriceps | reverse complement strand
TAATAAGCAAACGCGGTACAATGTTACATTGTGTGCAAATAATTATCATATACATCAGATCAGACGTTTATTATTATCTACGTATTCTGTGACTTGTACTATTTCTCAGATAACAATTTAATTTAACTTATGAATCTATTCTCTTGAAATGCTTAATACTATTATTTTGGGCGTACAATATCGGCAGAAATCAGTGTAATTTAATGTAACTTATGAATCTATTCTCTTGAAATGTTTAATACTATTATTTTGGGCGTACAATATCGGCAGAAATCAGTGTAATTTAGAGTAATTTACAATTTAGAGTAATTGAACGTGCGATCGCTTTTTTACATTCTTGTAAACTTACCGAAATCTGCGGGATTGTAATGTCTCGGACATTTTATGTCCACGCTTTGTAGATATGGCACTAGGTTGCTCGCACTGCCTCTGTACATGCATTGTCCTGCAGTGATGACGTAGACGTGGTCAAATTTTTGAAATATTTTCGCGCTGGGGGTGTGTATCGAACATATGACAGTATGTCCAATATGCGCCAATTTTTGTAGAAGCTCGATACATTGAGAAGAAGACAGTTCATCCAAACCACTGAAAGAAAGTTCAATCAACAATATATTTACGTTTATAATATGCTTCGAAAATTAACGTGCGAGGGAACATTATGTAGCTTACTGTCATCGAAAGAAAATAACACAGGTCGACAAAATTTTTACCCAGAAACCAGACTATACTTTCCCGAAAGTTTTCGGTGTGCTGAATTCAAATCTCGCCGCGGAATTGCTCTATCACATCAGAATTTTGAGATATTCTAACCTAAAAGTGCAAAAAATGCCGTTTTTGCCTACTTTTGTGGTTATGTATGCAAGCCAGAGTAATTTTTCTCAAAAAAGTAAAAAAAATGTATTAAAGTACAAGTCTTCTTCTTTCAAATGGCGTTGAGTTTGCTTAAATATCATAATTATGAATTTTCCGGATGTTAGTGACGTTTCCTAGCCTTCCAATCTCGAATTTCGGATTCAGTGGGTCAAAATATATAAAAATAACCTTGTTGAATCCATGAACAGAAAGTGCTGCGGATAGTACACATGGCCGCTATCTTACTTTCATGATTTTCAAGATATAGGAAAATTTGAAAATTCGTAAAATTAAAATTGTAATATCTCAGCGAAGCAAAAAGATATTTAAGCAAACTCAACGCCATTTGAAAGAGGAAAACTTGTATTTTAATACCTTTTTTTTACTTTTTTGAGAAAAATTACTCTGGCTTGCATACATAACCGCAAAAGTGGGCAAAAACGGCATTTTTTGCACTTTTAGGTTAGAATATCTCAAAATGCTGATGTGATAGAGCAATTCTGCGGGCAGATTTGAACTCAGTGCACCGAAAACTTTCGGGAAAGTATAGTCTGGTTTCTGGGTAAGGAGGTTGGTCTCATTTTGTCGGCCTGTGTAATTGTAACGTTTTATTTTATGACGGGTGCGTTTCGCGATTGTTTGGGATATTTTCTTAATACCTTTCAAATGCGAGAGACAATGTTGAAACATGTCTTCATATACCTATCGAATGTATCACTTATTATAAAATATTTGCCTTTTGTCTATATGTGAATATTCGCGCGTGTATTTATCTCTATTAGAGAATTCTTCACACTTTTAACATGTTTCGATAAACAGTCGTCCTCTTACGTATTCTTAAAAATAATATTATGTGACAAATTCTTAATTTCTTATACATTCCCTTCATTATAAATGTATAATGATACGTAAGTGCGCAGTGCTAATGGTCTTGAAAAATGAATCTTTCCAAAATGTTGACTGCGTAAAAGGAGAAATAGATACAAAGAACAGCAGAGAAGATGCAGAAAATACACAGAGAGATCTCGATCAACTTTTTCTTTTTATATCGAAGAGCGTGTAGACTTTTCATCGGAATAAGAAAAAAAAGCTTATAAAGATCAAAAAGTCACTAGACCATTAAAAAATATATTAACTTTTTTGCTATTAATTTTTTGAAATTTTATTTTTCACATTATACGTATTCCTTGGAAAATATTTATGGAGAAATTCATGACAGAGTAACGAATAAAAATAATCCAATTTTATATACAAAATCAATCAATTGTGCTATCTCAAAAAGCTTACATTANTTCACGACGGAGCAACGAATAAAAATAATCCAATTTTATCTACAAAATCAACGATCAATTGTACTAACTCAAAAAGCTTACATTCGTCATTTTCGGGTCAGATAACCACCATCTAAATAAGTTGAATATCGCTTGTTTAGATGGTAGTTGTCTGACTCAAAAATGACGAGTGAAAGCTCTTTGTAAGTAACATATATAACACCGAGATGGAAGATGAAAATAATCAAATATAGAAATTAGAACGATAAAATTTTAAAATTAATACGATGGATAACCACTTGTNATTCACGACGGAGCAACGAATAAAAATAATCCAATTTTATCTACAAAATCAACGATCAATTGTACTAACTCAAAAAGCTTACATTCGTCATTTTCGGGTCAGATAACCACCATCTAAATAAGTTGAATATCGCTTGTTTAGATGGTAGTTGTCTGACTCAAAAATGACGAGTGAAAGCTCTTTGTAAGTAACATATATAACACCGAGATGGAAGGTGAAAAATAATCAAATATAGAAATTAGAACGATAAAATTGTAAAATTAATACGATAGATAACCACTTGCTTGTAAGCGTGGTTCTTAAATGCATCAAAAATTGGCGAAAAACACTTGTAATATTGTGTACTATTAACATTACATTATGTGAAACAGCAATCACATTTGCTGAAACTAAGGAAAGCCCGATTACTCCTAAATGAAAACATGTAGCCATTAAGTTTTTCAAGCTTAATCTAGTGTAATACATTATTAGAAACATAGTTTTGACAAGTATCTGACCATTGCAACATACTGACACTGAAAAAATTGAAAATCCTCAACGCGTGGTCACATTTCAGATTTTGGTCTGTGTCATACGACAGTGGAGATATTTCCATTTTATGCCTATTGAGATTTTGTTTAACTTTTATATAGAACTATCAAATGGCACAATTAATTTTTCTGCGAACTTATAAGCAACTTTAGATAAAGTTACTTGCATTTTGTGCACTTACCTGGTCGGTTCGTCAAGAAAGATAATCGGTGGATTATTTACTAGTTCGAGAGCGATCATTAGCCTTTTCTTTTCGCCACCGGACAGTTTCTCCGAGGTTGTGTTTCGTGAAGCAGACAATCTGAGAGTATCCAGAATCTCGTCTATCTAAAAGATATTTCTTTGATTTACGCGTGGCGAAAAATGTATAAATATTTAACAGTACAGCTGTTGGTGCGAGACAATCTTGGATATTATAAAACGTAAAAGTAAAGTAAAAGAAAGAAAGGATGAGGAGCATATTACGCATTTATGTATTGACTAGTGGTGTACTTACGATAACGCATTTCTCAAATCGGGATTTGTTTTTGCCAAGTTTCAGGTCGGCGGCGAATGTCATTGCTTCAATGACCGTCAGGTTCGGCTGCACAACATTTTCTTGCATGACGTAACACGATATCTTCCTGAATTCCCGAACATCTCGTGGTTGTCCATTGATACTTATAGAGCCACTTACGTCCGTGCATCTTTAATTAAATTACAACCGTAAAATTAATTAAATCATTACCCAGACAGCACACGGCGTTCTCAGACTCATTCTGAATATGTTCAGAATATTCTTTGGGATATTTTCAGGATATTTAGTTGTATTTTATACACATATATGTTAATATTTTATACAAATATTTTATATGCATATTTATTCTATATTCCATAAGTAAATATGAAATATCTCTGGGACTTCTCTATAATGTCTTTTGAACATTTGTGCTGTATGGGTGATTATTTAGTCAGTATGTCATATGTCGAGATTAGTGATTCTCAAAGTTTACGTTATACTTTTTAAACATTTCACATATAACATATGCATGTCTGTAAGAAATAATATACCAGAATTGTTGATGTAATTCAATTTCGACTATTGATATAATACTCTACGATATCATTTGTATAAAACAATTCATCCTTACGACTATCGCATACAAATTGACATATCTGCATATGTATAGTATGAAACTGTCTGGACCAATGAGCATCTAGCATAAAATAGTCGATTGGTTTACAAAATATGCTTATTGGTCGAGAAGGTTTTATATTACCATATCATGTACAGGATGTTGCATCAACATACGACCCTTTATGACGGGTTGCTTGCCCGAAGGCGCGCGCATCCAAATGATAATTTCGGAGTTTTCCTTATAGTCATACGTTTCCAACGCAGTTATAGCGTTTATAATTATCATCTTAATTATGTAGCATAAGATAACACATATAATAATTTTATGTTTAGTCTTTCCTTCCTTGACGGTCGGTATATAAAGCAGTCGGCATATTGCGTTTGTATACAAAAGCGGCGTTATCTACAATACCAACCGCGTTAACATTAACCGCGAAAACCGGCGCAGTAAGCTGACAGCGAAGCGGCGTGGTCTACTGTAATCGATACCCGACTCGCCGACGTCTTTGAGGTTCACCGATCTCTAGATATAAAAGGCAGACGTTGAACAGCTAGCAGTTCAGTTTTTCGAGAAACCTGCGAGAGTAACTTCGTGAGATAAACTGTACTGTGTTCTATTAAATATTTTTATAAGACCAAGACTCAATCCGAAGCGTCAAAACTCGATCATCTTTACACCTAATAAACTACACCTATAATTATCATAATAAAAAAAAAGGTGCTAGTGACTATATCGAAAAATTCGAAATTGCCATCTGGACGCGCTCGCCTTTGGGCAGGCAACCCGTCCTACAATGGGTCATGTGTGATGCAACACCCTGTGTGCAGCTTTGCCATTTTATGTATATCCTTAGACAGCTTTGCCATTTTATGTATATCCTTAGACAGTCCATAAATTTGCAATATATAAATAGCTACTTGAATGAAAATAGCTGCTTGTTGTCGATTAATCGCACAGAAATAAAATGGCCGAATAAGTTGCAAAAATAATGAATTCGTTTGGTCGATAAAAAAGGAAAGAAAGAAGAAAAGAATTAACATATCAGAATATGATTATTTAACTCACTTATAACCCGTAAGGATATTAAGAAGCGTCGATTTTCCAGCACCAGAAGGACCTAGTATTGCCGTTAATTCGCCTGACTTGAACTGTCCGCTGACCCCTCGTAGAATTAATTTTGATTCTGTAAATTAAGCGGAAATATTTCGCTGCATATGGACGGATATATTCGTTATAGAAAAATATCTCTCTGTCGCATGTGCCATATATTTTCGTCGCAGAAAATCGTTCTTCATTTGTGTACGACGGATGTCGATACGACGCGCCGCGGCAGCGCAACGACCGTAAAATTAACCGGATTGCCGCCTGCAAAATCACGTATGAGAATGTGAGAGTCCGTCGCGCCAACTCGGACCTATTGCTCAATATATTAATGCAGCCCGTACGCTGTCGGAATTTTTTAAAATAATACAAGATTGTGGTATGCCTAGCATTACTAATTAAACGTTTCTGTCTACTGAATTAACATA
>NW_014554540.1:0-7218 GCF_001313825.1 Dinoponera quadriceps | reverse complement strand
GCCATCTATTGCACCTCCGCACGAACTTTTGCACTCACCCAATACATTCTAAGGATAATAAGCCACCAGGAAGTCAAAATACAGGCCAAAACTATTGAGACCTATTACACAATAATTGTGGCGCTAAAAAGTAAAAACACGGAGTACCATTCTTATAAAAAAAAGCATGACCGTCCCTTCAAGGTAGTACTTAGGAACATGCATAGTTCAACCGACATCAACCTTATAAGAACTCAGATAGAAGAATTCGGACACAATGTTGTTAGAGTGTCCAACATTCGTCACAGAGTAGCCAAAACTCCCTTACCTATGTTCTTTGTCGATCTAAAAGAAGTAATCTAAATAATAAGGAAATATACAAAACTGAATACCTACTAAACACAAAGATCTATTTTGAGCCGCTTAACAAAAAAAGGGTAATACCCCAATGCTCGCGCTGTTAACGCTATGGACACACAAAAAACTTTTGTGCAAGGCGACCAAGATGCGTCAAACGTGGAGATAATCACGAAACCAAAGAATGCCCAAGAAAGGGAAAGTCACTTAATGTCAAATGTGTTTTATGCGAAGACAATCACCCCGCTAACTATAGGGGTTGCTAAGTATATAAAGAACTCCAGAAATCAAAATTTCCTGCACTACGCAAAAAGAAAATCTTGCAAGGTCCACCATTAAAATACGAGGGCCTCCAACTGTAGCAATCGGATAGCCCTCTACAGACAAAGATCTCATATGCCCAAGCGGCAGCTCAAGAACCTCGGTTTCATCACACGACTAACGAACAGCATAGAAATCCACCTAACCCCCACCTAGTAAATGATATCGCCGAGCTCAAAAGTATGATGAAAAGTCTCATGGAGCAAATGAGCACCATGATCAACCTACTAACAACCTTTGTCACAGAAATAAAATAGCATTTGAGCGGTACAAAATAGCATTCTGGAACGCCAACGGCTTGTTGCAACATAGGCAAGAAATTCAAGCTTTTATCACAACTCATAAATTAAATATTATGCTTATCTCAGAAACCCATTTTACTAAGAAAAACTTTCTGAAGATTTATAATTACTCCATTTATCACACTATGCATCCTGATGGTACAGCTCA
Source organism: Dinoponera quadriceps (assembly GCF_001313825.1). Classification (NCBI taxonomy): domain Eukaryota; kingdom Metazoa; phylum Arthropoda; class Insecta; order Hymenoptera; family Formicidae; genus Dinoponera; species Dinoponera quadriceps. The sequence continues at coordinate 6,111 of NW_014554540.1, read as the reverse complement.
TGGGGGTACAGCTGTTATCATCAGGAACAGCATCAAACACCATGAAACGGACAAATTCCAACATGATTATATCCAAGCCGCTAACGTTGTAATCTTCGATGGGAACGGTCCGATTACAATTTCAGCTATATATTGTCCCCCAAAACACGCTATAAAAGAGATCTAGTTTTTGCAATTTTTTCAGTTACTGGGCAATCGTTTCATAGCGGGTGGAGACTACAATGCTAAACACTCCCAATGGGGTTCTAGACTGACAATACCTAGAGAACGAGAACTTTACAAAACTTTAACATCCATGAATTGCGCGCATGAAGGCTTCATCTAAATCGCGAATTCCATGTATTAAGCCTTCCATTTTTATGCGTATTAATAATTCCGAAGGTAATCCGTTAATAAAACTGTCCAGCACGTCACAGTATATCTCTTGAGCGGTATGCTAATCAAGTATACCCTCCGATTCTGTTTGAAGATCGATAATCGCGGTTCGTATTTCTTTGATTCGAGCAACCTAATCGAAAACGCTTTCGTTATGCTTCATGTACGAATTGCCGAGTTCTCCTCTATACTGATTTAATGATGTATTAGGACCAAAAATTTTCTTTAATCTTCTTAACAGAGATTTGACACTAGTAAATTCCGAACCGTCAATCGCAGTATACGCGTGTCCATGTAGCTTACTTAAAATCAATTGCACTAGATAATGCTCGTGTCGCGGAGGTATAAGGTCGAGCGCGCGTTCACAAATTTTGCTGAACTGGAATACTGAATTTCGTTCGCCGTCATACTTGGGAATGGAATCGGCGATGTCCTTGATCCGTATGGGAGAGTAATCGTTATAGGAAACGGGAGAGGAAGCGCGAGGTAATTCGAATGGCGTATGCTGTTCATTTCTATATGTATACTGAGGCTCGTTGCTAGTAAATAAGTTTGATTGCGCATTTTGTTGCATGTTGGGGTCTACCGTAAATGGGGCATTTTGATTTTCCTTGAATTTATACATTTCTTGTCTTAGAGAACACGTTTCTTGCTGAAGGGAAGTTATTAACTGCATTAAACTGTGAATGGAACTTGATACTTCTTGCATGTCGACCGTTGTGATTTTACTCTTCAAATTCTTCTCGTTGTTTATCTAGTTCTAGTTGCTGCGTTTGAATTGACTCTGACTGATTTTGTAATAAACGCTTTTTAGGTATAATTTGTTCCGTTATAATTTCAGCTTCTTCTGCCGTATAAGGGGCTACAGTGGTTCGATCAAATTTTGACGCGGTATCGGAAGCGGTTTCTGAGGAGGCTTTGGAAGATGTTCTTGACCGTGTGTTATGTGCCATAATTTTATGTGTGACAAAAGGAAATATAATTCTTTATAATACGATTTTGATGTGAATGTCCACCAGTGTGTTGTGCCAGAAAAAATTAACAATTTCGACGTTTTACAGCAATAGACAGAGATATATAGCGATAGACAGTCTGTCTAAGGGAAAATATTTGATTGGGAATCGGAAGCCTACCAACGGCGGAAACCTATCCCACTGCTGCCACCAATTTATGTCACGTCCTCGGGCCCTCGGGAACGAGAATGCGCTGCTCCCTTTTTGTTTTGGACCTACCTGCATTCACCGGCAATAACCCGGGAAGGTTGGAGCACCCGCCGTACGCTGGTAGGTAAATAGAGGGAGGAAGGGGGAAGGGGGCTAGACAGTCTATAAATGAAAATCTAGATGTTCTAATACTTCTATATTTATTTAAGAGTCAATTAATTCACAAAGAGCTGTTATCATAACATTCGATGTTTCGCTGAATTCTATGTGGTCCTCGGCAGACCTTACACTGTTATTAACACAAAAGGAGGAATTCAACTCGCTCGCGACAGCGGCGGTGTACGTGTCTAATTCTGGGACTTCGACCGGGATTATATTTTCTGGAGCTTCTTCAATTAACGAACAAAAGTCAAAATCGCACTCCGGCTGTGGGGAATTAAGTACCGTCTCTAAATCATATATGTCATCGGCCGGAAATTTTACTTCAATAACCTTATTCTCTAGTATTTCGTGAAAAATAGTCGTGGCGCGCCGTTGTTGTATATACTCGTCTGATATGAAAGTTCCTGTCTGGTCGGAAATAATTCTTGGTCTCCTGAGTTTAGCGGCAATACGAGCTCTCTTTTCTCTAATTTTACGTCCTCCTCGTCATCGTTTATGAGGCATCTAGCAATACGCGCATTCTATATTAATATCAAATTTACCTTTAGATTCTAGGTAAGGCTCTCTAAGTTATACTCACGATGGCTAACTCAGCTCCTAGGCGAGCGGCCACGTGTAAATGTGCGTTGCGGACAAGGATAGCAGGCTCTGCTCCTAGGCGAGCTATCTGCATAACAAATTTAACAAGGGGATTTCAGGATATTTCAGCGAACTCAAACTCCGAGGTGAGCAGCCAGGGAGAGGGAGTAGATGTGATAAGAGTGAGAGGATTTATAAGCAATGTTCTAAAGCGCCTTAGTTAGAATTAAATGGTTGCTTCAATAATAAAGTGTTTCTTGATTTAGAACTGTTTCAATATGGCTTGCAGAACTTAGAATATGAAGTTTCGAATTTAGAATTTTGGAAGAACTTTGAATTTAGAAAGAACACACTTATTAGACACTCGATTAGGAGGCAATTACTTTATTTCAACTGGATAGGCTTCAAGCAAGATTCGTATATTATTTAGAACTCTATCTGTTCACAGGATCGCGATGCAGAAGTGGGATAAGATACAAGGCACTTCACACGTCTGAAGATTCGCATGGAATCGTGATATCAAATTCGTATATTTCAAAAGTACAAGAAAACAAGACTTACTTTACGGACGACTATTGCAAGGCTCGTGCACACGAAGTAGGAGGCTCAGTGTGAAGGCGGCGGAGCTGGGATTCACTGCACTGTAGTTTAAACTTGCCTGGTTTGGCGGGAGCGTTTGTAAAAACTGCTCGATTACCAGGGAGCTGACTAACTAGCCTCGTATGAGGGAGCGAGCCGCTCTAGTGAGAATACTGAGTGTCGAATAAATGAATATAAAAGTCAAAGAGTACTGTGACTCGAACTAATAAGAACGAAGTGAATAATCCAAAATGCAAAGTAAAAAGCTTTAATGAGAATGAATAAGACTGAATGAACAACTAAGACACGGGGGCTGCTGCGCACGGATTTATATACCCTCTGGCGACAAAGGCAGGGATGGCACCGGAGTAGGGGTTCGCGCCTTGGTAAAATTCAAAGAAGATCGGTGCCACGTCGTTTATGAATAACAAAGATAAGTACTGCCCGAGTAACTCAAGATTTATTCAGGATGTTTAAGTTATGTCGGGCGGCTAGAGAGTTCTAAGAAGCCTAAGGTATGCCCGGTCGTTTAAGATAGCGCATAATAATTTATTAATTTTTCAACTCGGGTCTCTAATGATTTAATACGTTCGATATTCAGTATTGCTTCTCTTAAATAATTTTTAATAATGAATGCTTTTTCATTGTGAGCTTACTTATGGTGCGGTAAATTTCAGTGTCCTTACAATAACACAGGCCCACAAAGAAAAAAAAATATCGTGCGCGATAGACCAGACCACCCATACTATATGTTTTTGGGCTAGCTGAATCCGAATCTGGAATCAGAATTATCAGATTAGCTAAGGTTTCTTCAGAATTCAGCAAAAATTCTAAAAAATTCGACTATTTCGTATAGTAGACAATGTTATTTATTCGAAAAAGCAAAAGTATCATGTGCGCGTATAACACCATATAAAATTAATATTTTTGGGCCCGCTGAATCCAAATCTGGAGTCAGAATTATCTGATTGGCTCAAGTTTCTTCAGAATTCTGCCAAAATTCTGAAAAATGTGGATATTTCGTATAGTAGAGAATGTTATTCATTTAAAAGGGCAAAAGTATCATATGCAGCAGATCAGATAGATCAGTTTTCATCTTTTGAAATTTTTTTCATTTGTAACCACGAGTTACAAAAAACCTGCTGCCTTGGAAGATGCTGAAGTGATGACAACTGCCCTATACAGTGATGTGTAGAATGATTCTTTTACCGATCTTTCGAGGTAACGAAGACAGTGGAAGCGCACTGCCTTGCAGGGGGATGTTAGGATGTGAGGATGAAACCGTAGTGTGTTCGACGACGAGTTGACATTGTCCTCGTCAAAGTCGAAAAGCCCTTATACTTAGACCTAGGGAGGTATGAGGGTTATCACCCCTAGGACGGTGAACTCACCTGCGATCGGACCAGGATTCCTAACATGCGGATTTTTATACAACATCGTGGCTCATTACAAAAAACAATCTTCTAATACTTCAAGAGTTCTGCGTGACTCAATTCAAGATGATGAATGCAACAAAAGCGTCAATTGCTTCTGTTAGATTTGTGGAAATTATACGCTTGACAGAAATCAAAAAAATTTCTCTGAAAAATTACAAAAGCTTTATGAAGCATATTTTCAAATTTCATATGGCGATAAAAAGTCCAAATGGGCTCCAACCATTGTTTGTAGTAGTTGCAGTACTATGCTTATTCGACATAAGCCTGAAAATAAAAATAAAAAATTTAATACACCGACAACATGGCAGAAGCCAAAAAACAAAGAAGATTGTTAGATTTGTTTAACTGCTGTACAAGGATATAATCGAACAAAAAGTTCAAAAATCGTATATCCTAAAATTTCAAGCGTAACTAGAACTTCAATTGCTTTCAAAAATACGCAATCGACAGCTACAAATGAAGGAAGTACTAGTACCTCAGCAGTAGTACAAGATAAAATAGCCTCAATGATAGACCAACTGTCAATGGACGAAAATTCTGATGAATCTGAAACAAGTGGAGAGATCCAAAGTGATGAATACATTCCATCCCGCCACGTCAGCAAATCAGTCCGTTTATATTCACAAAAAGCATTAAATGACCTTGTAAGAGATTTGGGTTTATCAAAAGAAGTAGCTGAACTATTAGCATCAGATTTGAAAAACCGAGGAATGATAGAAAAAGAAACCAAAAGTAGCTTTTATCGAACAAGAGATCAACAGTTCCGGAAGTTCTTTAAGCAAGAGGAAAACTTAGTATATTGTTTGGATGTAAAAGGATTGATGAATGAACTAAAACCGAATTGCTACAAAGATGAAGATTGGAGATTATTCATTGATTCTTTTATTCGAAGTTTGAAAGTTGTTTTGCTTCATAATTCGAACAAATTCGCACCAGTACCTATTGCTCACTCCGTTACTTTGAAAGAAGAATATTCGAACATGAAGATGGTTCTAGAAAAAATAAAATATGCAAAACATAACTGGAAAATATGTGGTGACCTCAAAATTATATCTATAATATTAGGTCAACAATCAGGTTATACAAAGTATACTTGTTTCATGTGCCCATGGCAGGGGTCGGCAACCTTTTGAGTCGGAAGAGTCAAAAATTACAATTTACAAAATTTTAAAGTTTTTAAAGAGCCACAAAATTTTTTCTTGCCAACAATAAATAGCACTCGCATAAATAAAGTTTTTTGATAAAAAAAACTAATCTATTTATTTATAAGAAAAAATTAAATTATTTAAGAAAAAATATCTATTTATTCATAAGAAAAAATATCTATTTATTCATATATAAGTAGTGTTTTTCACAACAAATTAGATAATATATATATGGCATTATTAGATAATTACTTATTATTTAAGTAAAAAATTAAAACAATTAAACATTTACTTACAANAACAAATTCAATGGGAGCGATGGCTTTGCATGGTTATTCAAGTAGAAAATTTAAACTTTACTAAACAATGTAACTTGTACTTAAAATAAAAAAAACAATAACATACATTTGAGCAAACAAATTCAATGGGAGCGTTGGCTTTGCATGGTTTTAGAAAGTTTGGATAAATTTGGCTCATAACTTGTTGTTTTAAGTTTCAAACACGACTCTAAATTTTCATTTGTTAGTTGGCTTTTTACTTTACTTTTAATTATATTCATGCAAGAGAACGCTTGCTCGCACAAATATGTCGATCCGAAGATAGTCAGCACTCCAAATACCAATTTCTTCACCTCACTGTAGCAATCTGGAAGACTATTCCATGCGTCGAATA
>NW_014554539.1:0-2480 GCF_001313825.1 Dinoponera quadriceps | reverse complement strand
TAAATGCGGTCGTTACGTTCTCTTCCAGGACGTAACATGGATATAACGGAATTTTTACTCCTTTTATCCCTTTAGGGTATTTGACTTGCGTAAGTTTCCTTGCGCGAGTTCCCATTCACGATTTTTTATAAATATTACAAAATATGTTCAATAATGTTTCCATTTTCTTGGATACATAATGCGATTCTTCGCTTAAAATGGCTAACAGTCTCAATTAACAGCCTGTGGTATGTTTGTAAAAGCAATTTTTATTCTCTGAGTCATGTTTTCTCGAGTTGTGGGTTTCCGTTCGTACACGACATTTTTTAAATTATTTCGTAAATAAAAATTGGATGATGTCAAGTTAGGAGATCGCACTGGCTACTGTTGTACTTCATCCGATCCCTATGCTTTTGTATGCTGTATTTAGATAATTTCTTAAAATTCTCGCATAATGTGGTGCCCCATCTAATTGAATTCACATTCTAAGTTTTGTGTACAAATTAACATTTTCAAATAATCATCGTTTATTTTTTAGAAAGGCTAAAAAGTTCTGACCGTTTACTTTACCATCGAAGATGGATCAATCAAGTAGCCGTTAATAATATCGCAACGCATGTTATTGGGTTGCCCGAAAAGTAATTGCCGATGGCTCCAATAGATGGCTTTAAGCGTCTGTTCGAATGTCTTCTGTCAATGTTATAATTTTTTTCTTTTGACGTTTGTTAGCTGTCACTCTTAGTTAACTATAGAAGCAAATTACACGTGTTTTTGTTACAAATTGTTAGTTTGGCGTCAGTTTTAGTATGGAGTCTAATAACAAGCATTTTCGTCATATTTTACTTTTTTATTTCCGCAAAGGAAAAAACGCAGCGCAGGCTGCTAAAAAGTTACGTGACGTATATGGCGAGGAAGCCTTAAAAGAAAGACAGTGCCGCAATTGGTTTGATAAGTTCCGTTCTGGAGATTTTTCACTCAAAGATGAGCAACGTTCAGGTCAGCCATTGCAAGCTGATGATGACCAAATCAAAGCCATAATTGAGTTGGATCGTCATATATCTGAGCGGGAGATTGGAGAGAAATTGAAAATACCAAAATCAACAATCCACGATCATATAAAACGTCTTGAATTGGTTAAAAAGCTTGATATTTGGGTACCACATGAATTGAAAGAAATTTATTTAACAAAGCGTATCAATGCTTGCGATTCTCATCTAAAACGCAATGAATTTGANTTGAAAGAAATTCATTTAACAAAACGTATCAATGCTTGCGATTCTCATCTAAAACGCAATGAATTTGATCCTTTTTTGAATCGAATAATTACTGGTGATGAAAAATGGATTGTTTACGATAATATTAAGCGAAAACGTTCATGGTCCAAACGTGATGAGCCACCACAAACCACCCCGAAAGCTGACATTCACCAAAAGAAGATTTTGCTATCAATTTCGTGGGATTGGAAGGGTGCGGTATTTTTTGAGCTCCTTCCAAGGAACCGAACCATCAATACGGATGTCTACTGTCAGCAACTGGACAAACTGAATGCAGCGATTAAAGAAAAACGGCCAGAATTGGTCAATCGTAAGGGCGTCATCTTCCACCAGGACAACGCTAGGCCACACACATCTTTGGTCACTCGCCAAAAATTAATGGAGCTTGGTTGGGAATTGATGTTACATCCACCATATAGCCCTGACATTGCGCCGTCAGATTACTATTTATTTCGATCCTTGCAGAACTACTTGGATGGTAAAACTTTTAAGGATGATGAAGCTGTGAAATCGCACTTGGATCAATTATTTGCCGATAAAAACCAGAAGTTCTACGAACGTGGAATTATGAAGTTGCCAGAAAGATGGTCATCGAACAAAATGGAAAATATGTCAGTGATTAAAGTTCATTCTATGCACAAAAAAAATTATATTTTATTTCTATGAAAAAATCGGCAATTACTTTTCGGGCAACCCAATACTATTCCAGTAATGTCGATTATCTATTTGTCTGTGCCAACGAGAATTAACATCCGGCAAATATTGACAATTATGTCTGTCTAGTTGTCCACTGCTTTCAAATGTTGCTTCATCACATAACATTACATAATAACAAGAAGAACTAGATCATTTCTAATCATTTGTTAGGCCTATCGGCAAAACTGTAAGCGTATCCTCATATGATTTGATATAATAGATTGTGTTAACGTTATGTGATATCGTAATATCCGCGGTTTTTTAAAATTCTTAGGACAGTAGTTTTAGATATATCTGTTTGTCTCTTAATTTGATAGCTACTAATATGAGGATTGAAATAAACTGCCGTTAAAACAATCAATATATATATATATCGTTTTCATCATACCCATGGCTATGTCTCCTATGTACCAAGTTACTCTGCTGAGCTTTTAAATAAATGTTTTAAATAACACGGTAGTGCGGAGAGGGCCGGTAACACCCGACGGAGACTGTGACCGCACAGCCTCATAGAGAGTAAAAAAATTAGTG
>NW_014554538.1:0-6727 GCF_001313825.1 Dinoponera quadriceps | reverse complement strand
GACGTTCACGAGGGAACACGTGCGCTACGCGGAGGTTTCGCAGCAAGAGAGTAAAAAATAATTCGCGCGCGAAATATGGGACATGCTTTTACTTCGACGACGAGTGCTTCTTCCCCGCGGTCATCCGCGGATCTTTTCGTATCAAGTTCTTAAATAAATTCTCGAGTAAATGTGAGAGACGTCCTTATTAACTTCAAAGCGAGTTCGGCGAGTGGAAGGGCGTTGAAAAAGTTAATCGCGAAACCAGTCCCGGCTAACATATATCGGGTACGTCCGTTAGTCTCGCTCGCGCAAAAAAGGAAATATCGTGTGAACGACCGCGCAATTTTCCAGACGTCGCGATTTCGCGAACGAAACGTGTCTAAGCAACGGACGGGGAATATGGAGTATCCCGTCCATCGAGCGGAAATCGATTTGCGCGGGGTTTTTACGCGCCCGACCGCGAGAATCCTCAACTTAAATTACTTAACGCACGACACCGTCTCCTGTTTCTCGAGAGGACTGTTGGTTTTTTCTCCCGTTTTCCCCCCTCCCCCTTTCGGACAGCTCTGGGTGGCTTTTTTTCTCCGGAACGCACCTCGAGCGCCCCGTAAGTGGACCGTTGCGATCGCGGTCGTTGCGAAACGGTCGACGTGCCGCGATCGATCGGCCGATCGCCTGCGTGTTAATGTCTCGCAAACACAAGCCGTGTCCGAGATTTTATTGGCTGTGCGCGAGAGCGAAGGAAGGTTTCTGCAAAAGTTGCACGAATGAAGAGGTGAACTCGCGGCCCAATATCATTGCCGAGTTACTGAATATCACGGGACTAAAATAATCCGTGTCGCGTGACGGAACGGAATGTATCTAGATATACGCGATATTCTCTCTCTTACTCTTAAAGAGCGAAGTTATTATTTCGCTCTGCTTCGAAAAGAATCACATTTGTATCATGCCTTTCTTTAAAAATTATGTAACGGAAAATGTTTTTTTTTTTTATTAATTAGGTAGATTTTTTATTAATAAGACATTAAGAAGACTTATTTATTAATTAATAATTAATACATTGAAAAAAATTGCTACGTTCAGGTAAATATTTGTTACACAGAGTAGTAGTGTTGGAGTGGTTTATTTTGGGTTAAGGAAATATTACTTGAATGTAGCACGCTGGAAGAGAAAAGCACTACAGTCAAGTAATATTTACTTAACCCGAGAATAGTCACCTTTTGGTCATTTAGATCCCAACTAAAAGTCGCTGTTATTAACCAAATGTAGCATATTATTGATTGCTCTTTGATTCATTATTATTTAGAGACATTAGAAAAGTAGATTTACTCGTTCCTTTTTGAAAAAATAACGAGGGACCAGAAAAAAATTTAAGAAATGAAATAAGCACATCAAGTGCTTTTGTGATCGTTTACGTGAAGAAAAATGACTATTCCCGGGTTAATCCAAATAAAATAAACTACTGCAGTACTCCTTAGAAAATATTTTTCACTTGAACGTAGCAATTCTTTTTTCACTGTATGTACGGCGATTTGAAAATATCTGGATATCTTCTCCGATGAAAATGCCGTTAGTGAATATGCAATGGCTGTTTCTTCGTAGATAATTTCTCAGACAAGGTGCGATGTATCAATTTAGATTCCCGCGCTCGGAATCTGGAATAATAAGCATCGTGCGCGCGCGCGCTCCTTCGTCCTGACGAACGTAACACACAAGGATATAATATACTTCTACTCCCCGTGTGTGAATTCGCATCATGTATAACGCTCTATGGCTCGGAACGCCTTTCCTACCGGCAACTTTCTATGGTAATGACGTACATACAGTATGTCCTCTAGTAAAGTTCAGTAACGTATCGAGGATTTTTTTAGGGCGACACTGGAAACGAAATCGACGCTCCGCGTCTCCAGTCAGGTAATACGTAATCAGAAATGAAATTAGAAGACACGATGATGCACGTGATTATCTTACAATTATGAAGTTAGTGCAATTAAATCCATAATTAACGCAATTAACCCGATTAAAGTCCTAATTTCACGTAACGACGTCGATTAAGCTTTGTCAGGAGGCGTGTACTGATTAAGTGAATTCCGATACGAATCTGGGCCAAAGCCAATTAAGATATTAAAATTACCTATTCAAATCGGCCTCTCCCCCCCTCTCTCTCTCTCTCCCTCTCAAGGATCTCTCGATTTCTCTCACGTTGACTCGATTTAACCGTGACTTTATTTTCTCTTTATCTTCATCCTCGAATCATGTTCCGAAATAGAAACGCAGAGACGATTCAACTAACTGCACAATCGAGAGAAATCTACAATATTTTATATCGCATTTTTACATATTTATTTCGTTCGATCGCACTTGCAGACGCACGAGAACGTACACGAGAACTTTAAGATCGATACAATGCGTGCAACACATCGCATCATTCTTTCAGGTCACGCGAATCACCAAATCGATTTTTGCGTGCCGCTCGATTATTGCATAATGGTCATTTGCGACGTATCATCGGAGATTACTATGCGAGCGTCAACGTTACAGGGTCGGCGCGAATTACGTACAATCGTATCGTATAATCGCGCCGATCGGTTCCGATAAACAGAAATAACAATGCAAATGCAGTCCGACGTTTGCGATGTTACGCGAAGAACGCCGCGGGGGAAATCTAATAAGATGTATTAATTTCGAATCACGCTCTAATAGGAAATTTACGAGCGCGCGCACGGTGATACTTCTCGCAACGCTACGAATTGTACGATCTATTTGAAATATCTTCTCAACGTCCATTCATTTCACCAGGTTGATATTCACGATCCCAGTCGTAAGAAGCGTAATCGACGAGCAGTTACTCACAAAATCGAGACTTGAGTCTTACAGCACTTCAGAAATAACCTCAGAAACGTGAGAACTGCCGGAGGTTAAAAAGGGGAGGGGGAGGGGGGGGGGAATATGCGTGGATTTTTCACGTTAGCTTGATGGTACGCGCTACAGGTGATTCCAGTTCTCCCGGAAGTTTCAGGTTGCGCATTCTTCAAACGGGAAGGGAAAACACGTCGCGATACAAAGTGAAAACGCACTCATGACGAACAAGCCGCGGTGGATGCGGGACGTACGTGCGCTAGGGGGCTCGTATAAAATCCATTGTTATCCGCACAATAGCGTCGTCAGAGGGGAAATGACGGCAGCGTCTATAAAAATTTTAGGTGAGCGCGAGGAAAGTGNGCACAATAGCGTCGTCAGAGGGGAAATGACGGCAGCGTCTATAAAAATTTCGAGGTGAGCGCGAGGAAAGTATGCCGATGTCGCGTATCACGGCGGAGATCCGTTTTGCGCTTACACGATAACGAAATGGATGAGTTTAGTCCACCGCGAGAAAAAAAGAAAAGAGAAACACTTGGATGTTTGCGTTTTTTCGCAGAAAGAAGGAAAGAAACGTATTAGCACGCCGTGAACGAGACGTGAATGGTGGAAAACCTTGGGATCCGTCAAAGCTCGCGGACCACGAAATTCCTCCGCCATAGAAGGCAACCGATCGTGATCTTGACATCTCATCGTCGGCCTCGAAACCGTCCGACGATGAGATGTCAAGATCACGATCGAGTGATTCTTCTACGGAGAAGAATGGAAACATCGTCGACACCTGTTAAGGGTTAAGGGACGTTCCAGAGTGTTCTGATATATTTATTAGGTGCTTGCAAAAATTCGTATTACGTTAAAACCATTTTTATTTATTAACAACAATGACGTATGATATTTTAATCAAAACATTGATCGTTGCTATGTATCAATAATGTTTTGCCGGTTTTTCCGGCAAATCCCGAGTTTGATCCCACGTCGATAAAATGCCTTATCTTTCTGAGGCGATCCATTCGTCGATCTTCGAGATTCTCCAGCATTTCGGGACTGTGTATCAGACAGACCGTGTTGAATCGATCTGAATAGATGAAAATCAGGTGGGGCGATGTCCGGAGAGTACACTGGGTGCGGCAGGACCTCCCGATCTAACTCAAACAATGTTTCTTTAGTCGCAATAGTAACATACGGCTTGGTATTGTCGTAAAATAGGATGACTTTGCGTCGATTCGCGGCTACTTGAAAGCGTTTTTCCTTCAAACGCCATAATTGTTGGCTGTAACGATCTCTTGTGATTGTCTGTCCCGGTGGGAATGAGCTCATGGTAAAGCACTCCTTCTTCGTCTTACCAGATACTCAGAAGAACTTTATGGCTGTAGATGTTTCATTCTGTTGTGGATGTCGATGATCGGCTGGGATCAACTCGTGACTTTTTGCACTTAGGACTGTCAGATGAACTTTTCATCCCATAACTATTCGCCACGAAAAGCTCCTTCTTTGTCTACGTCGCTACTACAATCACCTATTCGCGACTTTACGAACTTTTCCAAGCATCTAATACAAATCACAGAGACAGGAGATTACCGCAGCTGGAGGGATAACGTGGCGCAGCGCTGCACAGTCCAAGTTCCACATTCCTTACTTATACGAGAGAAAAAGGCCAGAAAACAAAGAAGAAATCCTTAGACGTAAGAATACATCAACCTCCCGACGACCAGGCGATACATTGCTCTCGTTGTCCGTAGTTNCGAGAGAAAAAGGCCAGAAAACAAAGAAGAAATCCTTAGACGTAAGAATATATCAACCTCCCGACGACCGGGCGATACATTGCTCTCGTTGTCCGTAGTTAGTACGGCAGCGTGAAAGTTATCGCTTCCTTGATATTTCGCATAGCTGATATTTTCGAAAAAGAAAAGGAGAGAAAGAAAGCCAGATCCCAGGGCAATAGACGGATACGGATGTTAATCGAAGTGGACGATCTAATTCAGAGCCGATTCGGGAGACAATCGAGAGACAATGACGCTTCTCACCGGGATCGTAAACGAAAACATCAATCGTGCCGGTACCCCGCCCGGCTCGGCAGGATCGTGGGACGGAAGAAACGGCGAGGAAAGGCGAGAGAGTATCGAGGCCGGATCGGTGAGAATCGATTCTATCGGCCGATCCGCGCGAAGCGAAGAAATCGGACGAGACGAGGAGCGTGCACACACCTGACGCACACGCAACGCGTGTGTTCCTCTTCGCTCGGTCGAGGAAAAACAATCGGAATGATCGATGCGTCGCTCGTATCGCCGACCGTTCGGTACCGTTCGCCGACCGTTCGAAGACGCCTTATCGGTTTCGGCATGCCGTCTTCTTCCGGCGACCCGCTTCCGGTGGTTCCGATTTATTACGCGCGCCTGATCGGGACTGACTCTCACTCACGCACCGGGCAAATGTCCAAACAAATCGTGTACGTAGAATAATTCGCACGTATGCCGACAGTTTTGGAATATGACACATTTAGCACCTCATTGAGCCAATTAATTAAACAGGCATGGGAGCGACTCGTTTCTCCCGCTTTTCTTCACTTACTTAGAAACATCTGAATAAGCGGAGAAAAGTGAGTCGCTTCCGTGCCTGTTTAATTAATTGGCCCAATGAAATACAAAATATGTGCGACGTTCGCACAAAATGTTTCGCACACATCCTAATGACGTATTTCGAAGTTGTTCCATCGCGATCTTTCATCAGCACTAACGCAACAAGTCGTACATATATTCCATGGCTCACCCAACAACACAGATCAACTGTCCAAAGGATTCTCCAAGACCGTAACCGTCGGATATCCTCCGGACGGCATTATGTAGGACTTTTACGAGCGAATCTCCATCATGCTCTTACAAAGACACAGGCGCGACGTCGCGCCGAAAATCGGGGTCAGGCGTACGAGCGGGCCTCGTCGCGAGTGCATACGTGAAAAATTGGAAGAAACCAGTCAACGACCGGTCCGGTGGCTTTATCCATTTTCTGGTATCGCCCGCGTCGCGCGGCTTAGCGCCCGATGAAGAATACGAGGAGGGTCCGCCGCGAGAAGATCGCGCTCGCCACCATCGGCGGCGCGCGAGCGGGCCCCTCTTCCGGAATGGCGAGGAGTATAACGCGTGTACAGTTAGGCACGAGTCAACGATCTTGGCATGGCGCCTCGTTTAGGCGAAACTAGATTCGAAGAGGGTCGAGGAAACGGCCGCGCCGCCGTCCGTCGCGTGAATCTCAAATACTTCAAACGGTACGTTGCACTCCTAACAGGCGCACGTAGGACGGAGGCTCGGTGGCGAGCTTCCTCGGAAATCACCTTCCGTTGTGCGAGTGATAACAGAACAAGACTTCGTCTGAACGCCTCATACGGACTGTCCCGTGTGTAGTTGCGCGGCGCTGTTCCTTGCGAGCGAAGCTCGGGACGACGAAAAGCTAACGACGAGATTTCATTACACTGAGGAGAAAAAGACTGAAAATTTTATCCGTGAAATGTAAAGTTTATCTCACAGGAATAAGCGTTTATTTAAATGCGGCGAAATAAAATTTTATTCCCAGCAAATAAACCAATTAATCGGAAAACTTAGGTGTATTTCGCGAAAATATGTATATTCCGTCGTCGCAGTCAAATTTTTCTCTAACCCAATATATATTGAAGACATTGTCACGGGAAATATTTACTGCGCGAAATTTCAATTTCTTTTTCTCAGTGAAGTTACACACGTGT
This sequence comes from Dinoponera quadriceps, assembly GCF_001313825.1. Lineage (NCBI taxonomy): Eukaryota > Metazoa > Arthropoda > Insecta > Hymenoptera > Formicidae > Dinoponera > Dinoponera quadriceps. Next base: position 150 of record NW_014554538.1, on the reverse strand, counting down.
GATTTGATGTACGCAAAATTACAGTAGTTTAAATAATTTCGCATCAATTAAAAAAAGTCCCGTTCGTTAGCTCCGACAGTTGCTTCAAACGCGCGGCTGTGCCTCGGGTAGATCTGAAGCGTAAAATGAAAATAAAAGCAATGCACAGAA
>NW_014554537.1:274-1481 GCF_001313825.1 Dinoponera quadriceps | reverse complement strand
AAGAGAATCCGACATTTCATACGCACCAACCTAATATATACTTTTAGATAATTAAAACTCCAATCCGAAATTTCAATTAGTTTTCCTTGAAAAAATTCACAAAAAATGATCTTTTTTCCGGCTTCTAGGTGTATATCTCCCCTTAATGAAATAAAGGAAGGAAACGCTTTTGTGATAAAAACTCATTTATTAATATTATTTTAGTACGCTGAAACAGATGAAGATGAAAACGTTTGAAATATTTTCAATATTATTTTTTATGTGGAAAAACGAGAAATGTAAAAACATTTGATTCGGCTTCATAAGAATCCACAATATTATATCTAGGCACGAGTCTGTCAAGTAGCTCCGCTGACGTAGGTTGACGCATGCACATAAGCTCCTGTGGGAAAAAATGCTCCCAACAATGATTAGCACTGGATCCTATAATGTGTACATATTCAGCCAATGCTCCTCACTAAATGAGATGCATGCGCATGCACGTCGTTTTCATTAATATCCAGTAGGACTAATCCCGGAAGGTTCCAGTTATATTCCAACGAATATTTTGTGTATGTTCTATATACAGGGTGTCCCAGACCACCCGTCTCACCCGATTTTTTCGTAAATGCGACATTTTAAAGAAAAATGTTTCAGACAAAAGTTTTGTGACTTCGGAGGGCACATAAGATGGTGTCATTGGTTTGACCTTGGATAGTCGTTTGAAGATCACGTGAAGGTCACCTTTAATTTCTTAAATAGAAACCCCCATTTTTCAATGCATATTCTTGTAGCTTACCTCGAGAGCTTTCCAAAACGCTATAATGAAACGTTTTTTTAATAAGTACTTTTCGAGTTATGAGGATTGAAAGTTACGGTACCGCCGGCATTAGCATTACCCAGTCGTGATGTATGACATGTCTGATACTGTCATGTAAGGTGTAACAAAATTCTCATTTACCAGCCATGTCGTATTCAAACGCGGAAGCTTGTGATATGATGCTTATTTTAAGTGAACGTGATGGTCAATTTAAAGCAGCTGCAAGATTGTGGCGAGAACGATACCCTGATCGCGCTCCTCATTCGTACAAAGTTTTTTCTCGCTTAGCTAACCGAATTACTAATAAAGGTATTCTTCAACCGGATCACAATAAAGGTAGACAAATTCGACGCCAAGTTAGAGATGAAAGGATGCCGGAGATTCTTGCATCCGCTCAATTGCATCCCT
>NW_014554537.1:0-255 GCF_001313825.1 Dinoponera quadriceps | reverse complement strand
TTAGTCGCAGCACGATCTGGCGAATTTTCCATGAAAACAAGCTGCATCCGTACAGAATGTCTCTTCACCAAGCATTGACTATTGACGATTTTAGATACAGATTCGAATTTTGCAATTGGATTCGTCAACAATCGCGCAACTTTCATCAGAAAATTTTATTTTCTGATGAATGCACATTTTCAAGTGACGGCTCTATAAATACATAAAACTGTCGATATTGGGCACAAGAAAATCCTCATTGGTTCCGAGAAATTG
>NW_014554536.1:0-658 GCF_001313825.1 Dinoponera quadriceps | reverse complement strand
CGAAACCAAACAACTTTTGTCTGAAAAATTTTTCTCTCCCGGCTTTGGTTTTCAAAATATTCGACTGGATGGATTAAAATGGTCCACCCTGTATATATACAGGGTGTCCCAGACCACCAGTTTCACCCGATTTTTTCGTAAACGCGACATTTTAAAGAAAAATGTTTTAGACAAAAGTTTTGTGACTTCGAGGGGCACATAAGACGGTGTCATTGGTTTGACATTGGATAGTCGTTTAAAGATCACGTGAAGGTCACCTTTAATTTCTTAAATAAAAACCCCCATTTTTCAATGCATATTCTTGTAGCTTACCTCGAGAGCTTTCCAAAACGCTATAATGAAACATTTTTTTAATTAGTACTTTTCGAATTATGAAGGTTGAAAGTTGCGGTACCGCCGGCATTAGCATTACCCAAAGTGGAGGTTGCACGGTCGGATTTACACCTTTTTGTGTGTTTGTGTGGTTGTGTGTGTGAATGTGTGTGTGTCAACAGAGATAAGGACCCCACGGTTGTTTGTTTTCATGGAAAATTCGCCAGATCATGCTGCGACTAATTCCAGAATCTCTTTCTGTACGTCTTAACGAATGGCAGGGATGCAATTCAGCGGATGCAAGAATCTCCGGGATCCTTTCATCTCTAACTTGGCGTCGAATTTG
>NW_014554535.1:1076318-1084034 GCF_001313825.1 Dinoponera quadriceps | reverse complement strand
CTATTTAGTATATATAGTAAACTCCCATATAACGCAGTTATTACGGTACACGCTATATAAATTCGCGTTGTAAGAACTCGCGTTACGCGGGAGTCAACTGTAGATATAACTTTCTGCAGATATAACCTTCAGAAACGCATGTCAGGTTATATTTTTCATTGAGTATAATTTTTCCATCTGCATTTCTCTTCATATAGGCTAATTCCCTACTCTCCATTATTATGTAATGAGATATCTACAAATGTTTAATGAAAGTTTTTTGCCTTGTCTCCATAGCGGAGCCCCCGAGTTTGAAGACAAATTTTAAATGGCTCCGGTCCGGAGCCATCGAGTGCAAAGGGTTAATAATATATTGTACATATACTTTCACACAACTGAAATGTTCAACATTTTTCATAGGAAAATCATAAAGATATCTTGACATCTTAAATTCATCCTTGTGGTATGTTTGGACATTTCTGCTGTGTATGTATATTTTTGATAATGAAATAAATAAGATGTTTCATACATTTCAATAAAATGCAAGAGCCACATACTTGATAGAAACTTTTCCTATAAACCTCCGTTATGCTTACATGCACTTCCCCTACACTTTTATGCACTGCACTGGCTACACTACCTCCTGACTCAGTGCAACAGTTCACTAACTGCCCGCACTACATGCTGTTGCACTGCGAAAACAGCGTTAATAACATCACGTGACGTCATTCTCGATAAAAAGAACGCTTTAGTGTAAACTCCTTACACTGGTGTGCACTAGTGCAGAAAGTGTTTCGAAAAAAAAAACAGACCTATTGGAGGCAGCATATCGCATGTCAAGTGCAGAGTGAATCCGCCATAAGAGTTTAATTCTGCTCGTCTTGCTGAACACAACCATCAAGACCCGCGAAAAGTGACCAGTGTGTTTACGTTTATCGTTTGTGCTGGTGTGTTCGAAGCTATTATGTTCGTTGTTTTCTTCTTTCATGTGCGGTATAATTAATTTATTATTATTTTCAACTGATATACATTACTGTAAGTAATCGAAAGATACCTCAATACTTGAATTATATGTAATTAATATCTGATGTGGGGAGTTAGACAAATTAGAAATTTGAAACCACATCCGGTAAAAACGGTTCTGTCTCTACAATACACAGAATGACATTAAACTTCCTGGCGTTACAGCGTTTTACATTGCACGAAAGACTCGGATCGGCGTAATTTACAAAATCGACAATTTTATATTGTGCAAAATGGACAGTATGGAGAAAAAAGTTATAAGATGGATAGAATTGATAAAATCAGCAAAGCTAGAAGATGCCTTGAAGGATATTCAGGTATGCTTTCCATTTAATTCTATTTTAAATATTTTTCTTACGAGCACAATCTCATCTTTATGATATGTTTATAGATGAATATTCGTGTTCAGCCAGATGAGAAATTGAACATGTATATTTTTAAATTATTGCGGTATTTGTCTCATACAATCTCAGATAAATGCAACAAACAACACCATATGCCTGGAAAAAGAATCGCCGAATTATCCAAACTACTTTGCTCATTATTGATTGAGGTACCTGATGATAAAATCTATGTCATAAGTTTGTACCATATCATCCGTTGTTTAATCTCTTCAAATCTGTATGAGGATGCGGCCAATATCTGCTGTTATCTAGAACCTGGAAAATTGTATAGTCCTACAAACGACACCATGGGAATTCTAGTACAAATATTATCTTTATGGCGCATTCCAATAAACAATATTTATTCTCTTGCCACTGACTCATTGAGCTCAGAAAGTTATAGTAACTTGAAGAGTATCATAAGACATGAAATGAAGATGATAAAAATTGTATATGAAAATCATACACATCACTTGATTGCGAGGATAAGTATACATATAGATAAAATAGCAACAATTGATAAGGAGAGAAATTTGTATTTTGATGATTTTTATAAATATATTTTGGGATATCTAACAGAAGCACGGCTGTGTTTAGACAAAGATGAAAAGTATGTAACATATTGTCAAATACTTCATATAATATGTCGTGTAATATGTAAGAGTATCAATACATCTCGTATAAAATATGCTGTCAAAACATTGAATAAGTTATGTGGTTGTTTTAAAAATCTTTTCATAAAAGATGAGGAATGTTACCAATACTTCCAACAGTTTCAAAGCCTGTGTGTGATATTTTTAACTCCAGTGGAGAATCTTACGGATGACACTGCCAAAAGTATACAAGATTTTATTATTCATGACAAGAAGATAGCACAAAAATATGGATATACAGGGAGCTTCAAGTGGAACGTGTTTGGTATTAAAGAAATAGTTGACTCCGTGTTCACATATTGGGAGACGTGTGTGAAAAATTATCAACAGAAATTTCTCGATACTGGCATCTTGTTGGAGACAATAAGCTTAATTGTATATATAAGTGTATTTCTAACGAAGAACGTGTCAAACAAATGTAACGCATGTTTGAATGAAAAGTGTACAGTTAAAAGGGACATATACAATACAGTAATATTAAAGTTCAGATGCGTCAATTTAGTAAGTAAATTCCCTGTAAAAATTTTGCCGAAGGAACTGTGTGTCCTTGTTGGGAAAATCTTGGAGCAAGATGTAGCGTTGATCTACGAAATGAAAGAATGCGAATGCAAACGTTGGACGCAATTATGGGTCACGTGTGGTGCTTTAATTTATAACATGGGCATAGCAACTGAGCATGTTTACGAGGAATGCGTACATATGTTCTCCTTGTTGTGTACTTGCATATTCCGATTTCAAGGAATCGATCCACGGTCCAACTACCTTTGTTTTGAAAATCCCATCTCTGCCGCATTGCACAGATTATGTGCCATACATTACACCAACAAGATGTACAGAGAAGCTATGACTGCATCTGCATTGAACGGCCTGTTAACTTACAATACGCAATATAGAAAGGCTTTCGACATGTGGGTAAATATCAAGAAGAAGTGTGCCTCGGAAGAAGTCGCGAAGCTAACTATGCTGGAATGCCTGAGGGATGACAAAGATAAGATCAGTGAGATGGGATTCACAATTGACTTTTCTAAGTACGATCTCATTCAGTTTTGCTTGCGTGAGGCAAGAAGTTTGCTGGAGGAGAACGTCGCATTTGCTGACGGCGTGTCAGCGGTTCTGCAGGAACTTAGGAAATTGAAGCCGACCAAAAGCCAATACGCACACGCAATACAGTTATTGGGACACTATTTGTTAGGTTCTGCCGAGCATAACAGTTCGGTCTTGGAATATCACGAGCAAGTCATCCCGCATTTGAAGCAAGACAAATCGAATTCCGCGGCTGTCCTATGCCTGGAAGTTAATTTAACATTTTTCACATTCGTCGAGGAGTTGCATACAATGAATAAGCAAACTCTCGCGGAAATGGAGAACACAAAATTCGCTTTGTACGCTCCCAAGCTACCGGAAGTTCGCGAGACTAAATCTCCAACCGTAGTACCGGCTTACACTATGTTGAATATCAAGAAAGACTCCAGTCTCAAACTGAGCTTGCGGAAATGTTTGAAGAAGTGGGACCAATTGCTCAAGTATGAAACGCTTGTAAGTAAACATACAACACGACACTAATTGCGTTACGAACGTTGTCGATAGATGTTATAATTCACTAATCGCACAAATATGTATTACCGTAGAGTGAGATTATTAAAAATTGGGAACCGAATCTTCTACTTCGCATGCTGGTCACATTTGGTGAATACTGTCGAGTTTATCGTCATGACAAATGTGAAGCGGAAGCGTGGATGCTGGCGCATAAATTAGCGTCAGAAATGGGCGATTATTGTACAATTATTTACAGTACGTTGAAGCATTTAAATTCTCTCTCTCCTTCAAATTGCAGTAAACTAATATAAATTCCACTATAGTCACAGGCCGCAGTATTTCATTGAGGCAAATCAATTACGATTGGATTACCAGTGCTAAGGAATATGCCATGAAGCACAGAGACTCCAAAAACGGGAATACAATTAGCGCCATTGCTATCTTTTGGATAAGCTTGGCGGATTTTTATTTCCAATGTGGAAAGGTGCGGTAACAGTAGTAAAACGGTAATGCAAACGCTTCCCCTAGACACAATATCAATTCTAAGGTTCTCCTTTGTTTCTCTTCTAGTGCGACAACGCAAAGGAATTGCTTGACGACGCTAGAAATTTTCCAGAAATTTCATTTTTCTCCAACACGTCTGTGTATCTGTTCGGCTTGGATACCATCATATGCAATTGCAATTTATACGGAGACAACGTAAAACATGAGAATTACAGTTCATACATTGTGGAAAGTCTATACGCAATGATCAATTTGTCTCAAGATCTGTCGGTGAAGAAATGTAAGTACCTCGTTGCAAATTCTAAGCGAGTTAACGCGCTTACAAGTGAGACTTTATCACTTATAAAATCGTCCTCGCACTTTGCATTCCAGCCAATTGTAGTTGAGTTAAAACTGGAAACACGAAGATCATTCGGCCACTTATAAAGCGATTCTTTTCAGATAAAAGTCAGGCCGAATGTCTCTTCAGTTACGACGTGCTCTTCACTGCAACGGTCAATCTGTCGATGCGAGTGAACCACCTGTTGTCGTTTCGCGATATCTGCGCGCACCTGGTGCGCCGTGTGAAGTCGGCGCAGAGCTTGGGCGCGGTGATGCGTACCGCCGAGCTGTTGAAGTCGCTATGCTACATCGACCTGTCGCGCACGAAGCTGGACGATTGCGAAGTGAAGTTGCAAGGCCTCGAGCACATGTTGGACATCGAAACGTTCCAATTGTCCATGAACTCCAAGCCGAGCGCCGTCGAAGTGTCCGGTCACCTGGCGGTGTCGCCCGCGAGGATCGTCGATCCCGTGAGAGACGTGCCACAGCGCGACGCATCGCCGGTGCTCGGCAAGAAGGTCTTCGACCTGCCGAAATTCGCACTGCACGGGAAGAACTGCGATTGCTACAAGTGCGAGAACGCGTCGTATCAGTACCTGGTGTTCACTACTACGTACATCAGAGCGCAACTGTACGCCTTACAGTGTCATAATACGGTGGCGCTCGATCATTTCTACGGCGCCTTCAAGATACGGCAGAAACTGTTCGGGGAGAAGCAAACCGTGCTGCCGGAGAGCCGCTCTTGCGACGAGGTAGGTGCGAAGCGGTTCTCCTGGCAAGCACGATCGTACATCGTCGATTACGTGCAGCTGCTGGTCGATTTCTCGTATTTTCTGGGAGCCAACGTGGCGTCGAGGCAGCAGGACGCGTCCGACGTTGCCAATTTAGCGATAAATATATGTCGCAGGTATAAATTGGAGAGACATCCCGTCTATATCTCGGCTGAGGAAGTAGTGCTCAACAGCGCTTTTCAAACCATGTTGGAGTCCCCGAATTATCTGGGTATGTGTATCTTCGTTAGCTCCTTCTCCTTCGACGGCGATACGTCTTTTGCGTCTCGTAATGTTTCTATACTTCTATAAATGTCCGTCTTTTGCAGATTTCATGGTCCCCCAAGCATGCGATATCGACATAAGCAAGTATGTGAGAGCTTCGTCCAACTCGAGTACTTGCGTGACGCCGTCCACCCACAAACGTTACGTCAAAAAGCCTGCTTCGGTCCGGCGTAAGAAGAATCCGGTGGTTTTGAACTTGGATAAAATTAGCATGTCTTTGAGCGACGACGAAGACGACGATGCATCGTCAGAGCTGCCGCAGACCTTGAGAAGCGGGAAAAGTCGTGGAAATTAAATTTGTCATGGAAAACCGGAAGATGTCGGGGAAATATATAAAGTAGCCTGGAATTTTAAACTTTGCTCGCATTTTCTTTAAATTAGGCCCACCATCCCTAAGACTCGTAAGAAAAGAGACAATCTCTAGATACTTGCTAAATTTAGGGTCACTAGGAATTTCACGTCATGTAGACAAAGGTGCCTTTATACTACGCTCGTTTTTAGCATCAAAATAAATCACGTGATCAAAATTGCTGCTGGATAACGAAACACGCATGAAAAGGTATAACAGTATCAAATTTTGAACATTACAGCGTCAGTCCCGCTTAGTTGCTCTCTGAGAAATATGTCATTGTTTTGAAGTAAATGTTATAACGTAGTTAATAGACTATATAGAAAAAATAGTAGAATATAATGAACATAAAACATTTGAATATTCACATTGGCAGTTCATATTACATGACGCACCGACAAGGTAATATTAAAAATCTTCAGCCCTGCGTAAATTTTCGTCCCGCAAAAGGAGCCCTGAAGAGTTCGGAGAAAACTGAAGAAGGATAACATTATTCAACCATTTTTAGTTATCCATATATAAAATCTGAGGGAGGGGGATTAATAGGAGTATTATCGATATGTACACAGACACCTACAATAAAATATATTAAATATTTATGTGAAAATGCATTTTTGTAATTATTATTCATGGTGATTTGATGCACAAATTTATCGACAGGAAGTTATTAAATAGCGAAATTTTCTTATACGCCAAATTCCGTAAGGCCAATGATCTTCAGTATTACCTCGTCAGTGCATGACGTTAGAAATTAGATACAACTTATTTTCTTTGACACTTTGAGCGTCAATATATCACGTGACTATACTCGACGATGATTTCAGCATTCCATGAATTTGCGCTTTTGCTTATATTTTTTCTATATAACACGGTTCTTAGTTAACAACCATTGTTATAAATCGATACTGAAGTATTAACTTTAAACTAAATGTTTTAAACGCATTTTTTTGCGTGAATACTTGAGAATTGCATCTAGTCACTTTATCATTGATTCATGGGAAGGTAATACAACATACATCGACCTTGTCCAAATCGGAGGAGATAAATCCTGGTTATCCCTTTGTTAGAGCAAAAGGCTTACTACGTCTACCACGTAGATCCAGCCCGATATATTCGCAAAAGTAGATTTCACATACTTAAAAGTTATGCCTAACAGGACGGAAATTCACTTTAAGATCCTATTTTATCTCTTTATTATACTTCATAAATAGTAACTGATTTTGTTCCAATTAAATACTTTACAAACTCAATTTTCAACGTTTTCGACACTTCTTCCTTTTTTTCCGTTTTTCTTCTCATAAGAATTTATTATTATTCTTAACATAAGTATCACACAAATCCCTATGATAATATAGTTCATAACAATAAACTGCAGTGTTTGTAAAGGGAAAAAAATACATTTGTAATATGCCTTCTATCTGCATTACAAACAAAACGTTCAGCTTCTTCATTACATCGGCTAGGAAACAAAACTTCATTACAATACTCTTTCAAATCGATGAATATTCGACATGTGAAAAGCGATTATTATGCAGGATAAAATTAACAAAGTTCAATCCCATGAGACACATTTGTTTTGCGAAATTTTTCAAGAAACGTCATGCAGAAGGAGATCAGAAACAATTGTTCTCTCATTCTTACTGAATAATCATCCCTCGGTCTCTCACAAGTACACGATACGCTAGCATACGAAATAAAAAATAATTCAGGAAAGTATCGGAATTAAAGCAAACACAATTCATACGTGCGTGGGAATAAGCAACGATAAATGATTAAAGTAATTAATAACCAACGAGGGAGAGAAAACAGATGTGTTTCACAGCAGAAAAACTGCGTTTGTACGATCGTTCGGTAGCGAGAATCGGCGGTCGTGCCTCTACACGATGGGGCGCGCGTGGGGGGGGGGGGGGGGG
>NW_014554535.1:1047276-1076059 GCF_001313825.1 Dinoponera quadriceps | reverse complement strand
GGGGGGGAGGAAGTGGGGTTTTTATTTATCTTCCTGCGTATAAAAATAACAAAGTTACAGTAACCGCAGCGTTACGGTAATCACAGCATATGAATGGCTATAATTTCATTTCAGGAGTCGTCGTACTTGAGACTCAGAGGCGTTCCACCGGTGGATTCCTCCTGCGTCTTAGCTAATTCCATCAACGCCAGAGCACCTAGCCATTTCTTATTGTCCTGTATCGGTAACTCAATCGCATCGCTCTCCTGCTTCACGACCTTCACCTCCGCTGTCTGAACGTCCATCGTAGGCAGTTTCGGAGTGACCTCCCTCTCTTTGCCGTTGACGCTACTCGAACTTCCGGCTAACATCAGCACCGTCGGTCTGGTCTCGTTTTCATTCATGTGAGGCTTAGCCAGTTCTTGGTGGCTGTATTGCTTGATGTCGCCAGGCCGATGATCCAGCCTGGACTGTATCTCCGCATCGGCCCGTCTTTCGACACCGTCTTCGAACTTGTACAGATCCTGCAAATTTTGCAGCAGAATCGAGCTGCTCAACGAGTCCGACCAGGGCGATTGGTTTAGGACGTGCGCGACGTCGTACGTGTTCTCCTGCTTGATCGCCACCGCCTTTGGAGATTCCTTGTTCAGATTCATATCGCAGAGATAGGGGACGCAAGGGGAGGCGTAGGAAGTGGTGTCCGATGAAGCGTTCGTCGGCTCTGCCGGTTCGTTGTGCGCGTTCAGCGTGATGTTCCACCGCAGTTCGGCCGATTCAGCCGTGCAATCGTTGAACGAATGCTTCTCGTCGATCTTATATATGGACGTTACGTCGGACTTGACGTCCCAGTTCAGCGGCTTCGCTAGCTGCTGCTCCAGGCAGGCCTCCCTGAGCCATCGCTTCTTTGGTTGTAGTCTGTCCAAGGATGTGTTAAGCGGTGCGATCACCGACTTGACCGCCGGCACTTCCTCGTCCTCGGACATCTGGAGCATCGCGCACGGCTCCGTCGTGTCCTCGTCCTGGCTCTCCTCCTGACTGTCGTGACTTTCTCCGCAGTACAGCCGTTGATTGGGCGGCTTGCGGTCGAGGTTCTCCTGCTCGCCCGCTGTGTCCATCATCAGGCCTTTCCTCGACTTTATCCTCCTGTGGTTCTCGACTGTACTCTTCCACGTCTTCTTCCGCTCGTTCTTCCCGGTCGGTGTCCTGTCCTCCCGCTCCCTCGACATCTTGTAACGCTCTAACCATCGAGTGACGTCATGCGGTAATTCCGTGTTCTCGGAAACCGGCTTCAGAACGAAATCGTCCGATCTTGTGAGCGTGGCGTAAGGATGCTCGGGGCAGTGTCGGTTGGCATGGGTGAATCTCATTTCACAGCCCGGCTCGGTGCATAAGAACGGCTTCTCCCCCGTGTGCAGCCGTTGGTGAGTCTTCAACTGTCCTGACTGGGTGAAGGCCTTTGTACAGCCAGGGTAGTCGCATGGATACGGGCGTTCTCCTGAAACCACCAAACCATATTTCAGATTCACCTCTCATTATATTCCACGGTTGATCAAAACTATCCTATTCATCCGAGATCTGTTCTTTTTAGCTGAACTTTAGATCGTACATTTTGCTTGCGTTAGATGGTCTGTCCTTTATAGCTGCACTGCTGAATTAATGCAATAAGTTGAAGTGAGGCAAGTATATTACGTCTCGCTCTAATTTATTGCATCAGTCCAGCAGTGCAGCTATAAAGAACAGAACCAAAAGTGAAACAAGTACATAAACCTAGCGACGCAGAGAAAAGGAACAAAGTTCCAGTGCCAGTATTGGTTCAGCTAAAAAAAAAATTAAAAGAAAATAGACCTCTATTAAATCTCCGTCAGTCGCAATATCTAATAGATATACGTTCAAGCTACGGATGTATCGCTGTTGCTACACAGCCTCAAGACCGAACTCGTCCTTGTCAATGTCTTTTCTTTGTTCTCTTTGTTCTTCGCTGTGTTTTTAGGTTCTTCAGTGTCTAGTCAGTTAAATATTGATGAAAGAAAAATTGCTTCAAGAAGCAGAGGGAAATTAGCGTATCTGTGAGACACATGCGACCACACGTGAGTGAAAAATATTGCGACCAGCGGAGGGCCAAAGTTTCACTCAAGAATTTACTCAATGTGTACAAACATAATAATATTTCTATTCGCTTATTATTCACGTAAAACAACAAAATAACCTGCTCGGCTCATTCTAATAGTATTGTCATTCAATTATTTTCGAACTTTCGACACAGACAAAATACGATTAATATACAGCACGGTCCTTCAATAACAATGGAACACAACGCGACTATTGTGACGCTGTCTGACATTTCGGAATTTAGACCTGCAATTTCTTTCCCTCTCCCTCTCTCTCACCGGCCTAATTGCGAAAACACCAAGGAGGAAATACAACGAGAAACAACCCACTGACGACACTCACATTTTCGGGGGAGGCGGCATCTTTCGACGCGACGCCGGCAGCGTAACGCGGAAACGCGGCGCGCATCCTTCTTTTGTTGTCCACGGACAAAGAGCGTGCGACTCGGTATCGTAACGGACCGACGAGGAACGCGTACACACACACTCGGTGTCTCCCTCCCACCCTTCCTTTCTCTCACCCCGGCGACCGATTAAAGTCCTCCAACGACTCGGTGCGCGCGATCGTGCGGTATCGTCGTTACGTGCGCGCCTGCCTGTAATTTCGCGCGCGCAACAGGCGAGCCTCGCGCCGATGCGTACATACATACGTACCGTAACGTAACGTGCGTGCGTAACGCGACTCGGGCCATTTAAGTATTTAAAGCGCGGCATGATGGCGATTGGCGGGACGCGCGCGCGCGAGGTAGTGTGAGTGAGCGCGCGCGAGACTCGCGTGTAACCGTCGCGCGGGGTTTTCTCGCGATCGTTGAATAGAATCGCGCGCGGTTTCGCCGGCCGAAGCGCGAGCGGCGCGCACCGCCTCGCTCGACGACGGGAGCCGCTGGTGCGCGGCAACTCACCTGTGTGGGTACGCAGATGCGCCTGTAGGCTCTTCTCGCGCGGGAATACCCGGTTGCAGTAGGTGCACTTGATGCTGCTCGGCGACGTGCTACCCTGCATCATGAGATTCGTGAGAGCGTCGGCGCGCGGCCGACCCCGCCGGTGACTCTCCGCCGCGGTGGAGTGCTTGGTGTCGGCCCGCCTGCCCGCCGCCACCCCGTGCTCCCTGTACTCTGGCGAGGAGCACGAGCTGCCCGGGCTCAGGTTCACGTTGCGCGCCTCTTCGCTCCAGTTCCACGGGTAGAGGGTCGTGTCGCCCATCGGCGGGCTGCAGGCTAACACCTCCGCCGGTGGACGCGAGGCCCGCTTCGGCGTGTGCGATTCCATGCCGCCACCCGCACGCCGTCGTAGCCTCTCTCTCTCTTTCACGTTCGCCGCGCGCGACACCACCTCTCTCTCTCTCACACGATCCCGGACACCTTGTGTCGCGACCACTACACGACGCGATACACACGACCACGGCAACTGCCGCTGGCGGCCAACTGATGCGCGCGACCTCTTTGCCGCCGCGCGGTATGTGTACGCGTGCCGCGTGCAACTAATAAACCGCCAAAATACACGGGGACGCATGGGAACGGTGAGAAGGAGCGACGCGTGCGCGTCGGTCGTTGGCGTGCCGATCGACGCGCCGCCGCGGTAACACCGGGCGTCTCTCTCTCTCTCTTTTTCTCTCCCCCGGATTGCGTTCGGAAATCCGACTCGACGGGTGGGTCGGTCGTTCATAGTCGGATCTTTATATTCAAAGCGTTGTCTACAATGGGCAGTAGCAGTACGTTTAGAAGAAGTAAGAATAAGAAATTGACCAATCATGTTCGAATGTAAGGGGAATAATCGACTGTGATTGGTTAATTTCTTACTCTTGCTTCTTGTAAACATACTCCTACCACCCGTTGTAGACAACGTTTAAGATCGTCTTAAACTTATCTTCAGATGCTCTACGACTTATTTCATTGGCTACGAAGAATCTGAAGATTGACAACTTAAGCCGCTCTTAAATATAAGATCTGACTGTAATATCGGCCATAGAGTAGTATTTAATTGACCAATTGAGATAGAAAGCGCAAAGATTTCTTTGTCACGATTGGTTAATAAATGTTATTCTGATCCGTTAAGTAGGATTTCTAAGCGTACTCCCACAGGGTCAATCGTAAATCTTCTCTTCTGGCGTGAATACGTGATGATTTTCCAACTTGAGAGCATGTAAAAGAAATTCTCACTTTTCACGAGTTTACATTCGGAAAAAAGATTTATGATCTGCTACCAGGTGGCGGCGATATCTTTGTCACTAGCGAAGAGAATGTTCTGTTGGGATTGGACACAGATCAATATATTTGCCTTAATAAAACCCGTAGCAGACTATGGCTGGTTTTCATATGGGGCCGATTGTTCCACCTTCGGATAAATTTACCTAACAAATAAATATTCAAAGAATATTTCCATGTGAAAATAAACTACGAGAATACAAAAAAATTATCGGTATATTGATAATTTTATTAGAGAAATATACGTTTACACGACAAAGTTAATCTGGTTTAGCAACTACCGTAGTTAGCGAACTCTTGCATTTAATTGGAGTATATTTTTAGATCTAAAAGGATGTACCAATCGGATGCAAAAGTTTATTAATTACTATGAAAAATGTTTATTACTAAATCAGATTAACGTTGCCGTGTAAACGTATAGTCACAAACACCGCTTTAAATAGCTGCATTCAGCAGAGAAGCAGCTTTGCGACTTTGGTAAAATTCGTGAATCTGATTGGCATATGCTCTTAGATTCAACCAAGATTACGAAGCATACGCCAATCAGATTCAGGAATCTTACATAGTTACAAAGCTGTTTTCTCTGCGCCGAACGTAGCCGATACAAGCCCGCTCATGAATACCGCGCCTTAATTCAGGATGAATCGTTGTTCCCGGGTGTATCATCGACGAGCTAGATGGCGCGATGTTTGCGAGACAATTATGCGGTCTCCCACCCCAACGTCCTCAAGCAAGACAACCTCGTGGTGGATTAGATTCTGGTCGGCCATTTCGCATTGAATGTCTGTGTTACACAAGGGCTCAGGAGTAGCCGTGAAACTTTCGAAGAATCCTCGTTGCTGTGAGGATACAGAGGCATCATGGAGAACGAATACACCGTTACGGTCACCAACAAGTTCTTCTTGGCCCTCAACGAGAACGAGGATCCGCTGGATGTGCTGAAGGATCGTGAACAAGAGAAAGAAGCGAAGAAGAAGGAGCGCATCTCGGAGAAGGAGAACAAGAGCAAGCAACAGCAGCAGCAACAGCAACAGCAGCAGCAGCAACAGCAGGACGGACAAAAGACCGCCAACAACAAGACGCCGAAGAACCGTGTGGTCAAGGATGCCCAGCAGCTGCCGTCCAAGGTGCAGGATGCCAAGAAGGATCAAGGTTAGTACCCGGCCATTTCGGCCAGTACGCGACTCAGCCTCGTGTTGAGGGGGTATTATGGCCGTCGACCCGCTCCCTCGCGGACCCATGTGCTCGCCGACCGTACGCTCGCTCTTCCCGCCGGTCCGCTCGCACCGCTCGCTCCCGTTCGCGCGTGTTCCCATCGATTTTCGCCACCGGCGAGACCCGCGCTGTGCGAGCCGACGTGCCGCGCGAAAGTCCCCGACACACGAGAAAGAGATCGCCGTTCCGCCGCCTCTCGCACGCTCTTCGGGGGTTTTCTAAAAATGATTCGCGCCTTTAAAAATAGGACTCTTCACGTGGCGGTCCCGCGACGGTGACTACCCGAGGCCTCGATACGGGAACGGCGGGGTGGTACGGTTAGAGACGCAAATTGTGCGCGGATAATAGAGGCTTCTCACAAGTAGCGATCGCATGACTTTTCCCCGGGGAGCCTATTCCGAACACACAGAGAATGCAAGATAAGAATGCCCTTTTAATTCCAAAAAGCCTGTTTTTTTTTTATTGTGTGAATATCAGCAAGTATAAACGTTGTGTCAATTTGGGAATCAGAAAGGCATACTTGGTATTCGACATGTGTCTAGAGTAAGACGTCAGGAACGAAGATGTGAAAAGCAAGAAATTTCGTCTAAAAAGTTATATACTTCCATTGTCCGAGAATTTGACACCGAAATCGTCAAGTTTACGTCAAATCAACTTTCACTTTTCATGTTCCCGCTTCTGAGAAAAAAATTGTACGATCGCTACCCTGTAGATAAGTTTGTTGTACGCCAGGTATAATTTCCGGCTTGGTCCTTTGTGAATCTTTCTTACAAATTTTGTGAAATTGATTCGTCTCGGGTGAATCATGAAAAGTAGAAAAACAACTCGAAACAGGTACTTCTCAGCGAGCCTTCCCTTTGCATTTATTTCTTTTAAGCTTATCAGTTCCTGAAAGGAAATCCTTATCTCTTTAATGCTCGATTGTAAGATTTTAGTTAAATGTTGTACTGACACTTTGTTTTTTTCCCTCTTCAACACTAGGTTGTACGTTTGTTTAGTTTCAAAGATGGGAGTGCAATTTAAGGCCCGTTGTTTTTCGCTGAACTGGCTGCTAACTTATATTAGTTTTCTTCTTTGTTTCACCAAATCTTAACTGTATACTTGTATTTTTTTCAAATTCTATAAGTGCACACTAGTTCAGCAAAAAACAAACAGACCTTTCTAACTCTCTTGTGAATGCACAGGTACCTAGTAACCATGTTAAATTATTCATGTTAAAGTATAGAGCAGTACATAAAGGATCTTTGATGCTCAGGGATTCTCTAAATTTCGATAGAAAATATTAATTCGAGACTTCGCAACTGCTATAACTTTGTTCCCCCGGTGCATTGTTGAAAAAGTGACAGATTATATGTTGACAGAAAGGTTGAATGTGTGAAGGATCAAGCAGTCTAAAATATCAGTTTGTTGGACAGCTTGTCTGACTTTTGTGAGATCTTGGAAACGTGCAGTCGTATAGAGATATTCAATTCACATGTTTAAAACTTGTTTTCATATATAAAATTCGACATCGGATAAATATTTACTATATAACAACATTGAATATATAAGCAAGTGGTGTAGGTGTAAACAATGAAGTGCAGATTCGCACAAGTATATGCGCTTAATCTTCTAATGATAAAGTTGGGGTCGTATCCGATTCCTGTTTCGTTCGTTTTTTATTTATAATTAATGCACAAAAATAAAAATAAATAATGAAACTTCTTCCTCTATTTGTAAGTTAAAAATATACAATAAATTTTACTAACTGATTTTAAATAATTGCAGTAAAACAATTTGAAAAACGCTTCGATGTTCTGAGAATCCACCTTGCCATTAGAGGGTGTCTTTTTTTTGTCAATCTCCTCAAGATCGCACTGGGATATTCTGGATGTGAAGTGCATCGATATTATATGTTTGGCAATTTTCTATTTTCATCTATTAATATCGAAACCAGAATATACCAGCACACATAATGCTTATGTGTGACATGATGCAATTTTATCAGAGAAATATACACATTAATCTATTCTTAATCTATAATTCTATTTGAAAGTACAAATTTTACAAATTCACGTGCTTTATATTGATATTTTTAGTAGACAAGAAACCCTCCCAGCCAAGAGTGAGCGGTGGTGACCGGAATGTGAAGTTCTCCGGCGAGTCCAGGGAGGAGCGCAATAACAGACGTAATCGCGAGGATGGTGAGAGAAATCTCCGAGGACAGGGGGAGTTCAGGCGAGGAGGACCTCCTGGGTTAGTTTCCGCGAAACAAGCAACAAATGTTATACGGTACAGTCTTGATGTTTCGACCTTTTATTTTCCAAGTATCTCGTGTAAATGCAACACACGAGAGAAGTTAAAAAAAAGCGATTAATTTTTTTTTTTTCTCCCAGCTGCTGATTACTTACCGTTATTATTTCGGAATTTTTTAGGAAACCGAGTACGATTCGCGGTAGAGTCTATTATAATAGCTTTTTTTATAGCGAGGGCCGTGAGACGCGCGAATTCCGGAATTCTAATACCGACGCTCAGCGTGGTGAATACGGCGAACGCCGTGGTCGCGGAGGTATGCGTGGTATGAGTCGCGGACGCGGAGGCCCTCGTGGACGTGGCGGTTATGATAATCGTGGCAAGCGGGAGTTTGATCGCCAGTCTGGCTCTGATAAGACGTAAGTATCTGAACATGCACTATGTTACAGCCCGTGAATAAATTGTCCCTGAGTTTGCTTAGAAATCACGCGAACTTTTCATGAAACCAATAATTCCTTGAAGAATATCTGGTGTCACAGTAAATGCCATTTCTTAACGCTTTAACGTTATCCCTATAACCCGAATATGTGCCTAATAATGACTTGTTGAATAGTTTTTAAAATCACGTTAAATAGTCACATTGAACATGCACAGACAAACAGAAGTAGTAGTCCCGGTAGAAGCACGAGCAATTATGTGTGTATATGTGTGTGCGTGTGTATCAAACTGTTATACTGTCAGTTTTGTCAAACTGTTACATTGCGCACTTTAATAATGGTTTTGACTAACACATCGTCACTCATTACGTACATAAAATGTAGTTTATTTGTCCATTAATAGTGGCATTAAACCAGTGGATAAAAAAGACGGTGCTGGCAGCCACAATTGGGGCACCCATAATGATGAAATAGAGTAAGTTACTCAAAGTACTTACCGTCTCTTTTTTGTTTTTTTTTTTCTCTCCTATCTAGATCGAGCTTTGTCTGTAGCAAGAATAGTCGGTCGTTCCTATTCTTCTACGGGAATCGGAAGAAACGTTTATCCTCGACGTTGACTCTCTACTGTCTCTTTCTTATTGTAGAGAAAGCCTTAACCAAGAAAGCCAAGATTGGAACAATGACAAGCCGGAGTCCGAGGCAACCCCGGGGACAACCGAGGTTAAGAACGGTGACGCTACCGCGGACACCGGAACTGTCGAGGAGAAACCGGTCGAGGAGGAATCGCGCGAACTCACTTTAGATGAGTGGAAGGCGCTGCGAAACAACCGAGTGAAGCCGCAGTTCAATGTGCGGAAGGCCGGCGAAGGTGAGGATCTGTCGCGCTGGAAGAAGATGTACGCGCTCGAGAGGAAGAAGGAGGGCGCTGACGACGAAGATGAGGAGGAAGAGGAGTACGACGCGGCCGTGGAGTATCCTCAGCGCGTCGGCAGGCAAAAGCGCGTGTTAGGCATTGAGATCCAGTTCAGTGATTCGCGACGTGGTTCTGGCGGTCGCGGTCGAGGTGGTCGCGGTCGCGGCGGCGATCGTGTGAACGGCCGTGGATATGGAAATCGTGGCACTCCTAGAGACGGGGACTCGCGTGGATCTGTAAGTATACGCGTTACATTGCAAGATTTACGAGAATACCGATTTTTTTTCGCTTATCGTTAACTTAGGTAAAAATGCTATTGCCTGGATACGTACTTAACTCCGGACATTCTTGTTGTTTTCTCTTGAAATACGAATGTTCAAACCTTCGATATAAAATGTATATATATTAAATATATGTATTTTATGTTTAAAGATTAGACATTCATATTTAAAAGCTAAGATAAGAAGAATTAGGTCTATGTGCATTTTTACCTTACTACCGAGATGATAAGAAATTGCGAAATGGCAGCCGAGATAAAAAAGCTTGTGTGTATGCTTTTTAGTTGCAGTCTTCACAAACCGAGCAGAGGTCACCGCGAAGCCGTCAGAATGCTCCTAAGGTGGACGATGAGCATGACTTCCCCTCTTTGGGATAGATAGTTTCGTCTATCTATTCCAGCATCTCAAGATTACCAACGTCAGCACTATGATGCATAAAGTTACACTAACTGAAAAAAAATATTACTCTATTGAGAAACTTGCGTTAGTGCGTAACATTATTATTGCATAATACAGTACACATTTACAGAAAATGAAATACGTAATGATTATAAAGCTCCTTGATTAATGTCAAAATTATATAAAGCAAGCGGGCGCAATAAGAGCCAAATTGCAGATCTAGTTTGCATATATTTGCAATAAATGCTATAAGCGCGACTAAAACTTTATTGGTTAATTTTTAAGTGTATGCGAACGTTTCGGCCGTTACTTGTGATTGTCCTCAGTTGAAGTTGCAATTACAAATAACAACCGGTTATAAGAAACAGTCATGTAACGCATTTAATACAAAGTAGAGATCATATCTTAAAATGTGCATTGTTGTTGGACATGCAAATAATCATACGAAGACAATCGATGAGAGTCTCGAGAATTCTGGAAGCGGTCTACCAATCCTGAGAGAGTATCGAGTACGATTGTTTTCTTGTCACGGTTTGTCACGGTTTCTTAGGACCAATTATTATTTATAATTTTCAATTATAATTTCGGCTGAAGATGATCACAAGAAATGGTCAAAACGTTCCGATATTGAAATATTAGCAAATAGATTATCTGCTTATAGAATTTATTGTGTAAATATACACGTATATATATATAATATATATATATATATAAAGTGGAAATAAATGTAAACCGGATTTGCTTGGCTCTTTTTATCCGCATTTGTTTTATATAATTTTGAAATACGTAATACTATTCTTAAATAAATTGTGACGCTTGAACGCGTTGTTACATATTGCTGCAGAATGGTAAATACGAAAAGTTGCACGACGTATAAACAAAAAAAAATAGGGAAAGATACGATCCTTTTTTTGTACTTGTGGGGGAGTGTTTGTCCGTAACTATTTCAGAGATGGCAGCCAGCGGATAAACAATCTGTGAAAAAAAAGAAAAACATAGTTGAAGTGAAAGTTGTTAATAACATAATGAAGACATAAAAATAGAAAGAATGATATAAAATGATGGGAAAAAAACTACAAAAGAAAGAGTGCGTTAAGGAAACGAGAGATTATGCGGACCAGCGAATGTGAACTGTTGGGGGGAGCATCAACCTCGAAATAATAGTTTCAATCTGCTTAAATCCAACTCGAAGCAATTATTGAAAGAAATAAATTTGCTGTACACAAAAGTAGAAAAGAAACAGGGCTGCGGTATCGATTTCGATTTCGATGTCGCGTCAAGGGCCTAAAGGAGGCTGAACCGCGTAAACCTGTATAAATATCTCTTTTTAGGCGTAAATTTTAAACGCACTTTTGGTTTTATAATTTTTATACGTATTTGGAAATAGTCCTTCCTCGTAACCGGCAGGTCGTTGCTTGCCATGCGTAAGAACTAAGATTTTTAAGGAAGGCATTTCTATTTAAAATCAAGACGCTAGAACGTCTTTTACTACAGATAAGTCTACTTATATAAATATAAAACTATATATATATATATATATATATATATATACTTATACATATATATATAGAAGAAAGAACCGACAACACACAATGCGATATATATTTCTCTTTCAAAAATATGTCTGAAGTGGAAATATCTCGCATAACATTAAAAGCTTTAGATATATGTACATGACACACATGCAACACACATATATACACACAGATATACACACACACGTGCGTATATATATTTACGGTAAATCGGAAACCATCTTAATATGAAAAAAAAAAAAAAAGAACAATGAGTATACACTTATGTTATTATGTTACATTTATTATTGCGTTGTCAATTCTCAGAATCTTAATCATATAAATCCACTAATATTAGTTATTTACTATAATTTGTTACAACACAGTTAAAGATAATCATCCAAAAGAATCACCCCTCCATCATAGATCGAAAAGGGATAACGGAAGGTATAAAGCTGTTTGGAGCTTAGACATATGTGTAAATAACATATTTACAATAATAAATTGTGACAATGATCACAAAGACGCTTTGAACTCGAATAACTTGACCAGTCAGCGGTAAGATTACTGTAGGCAGATTTTGTTTCTTATTCGTGCACACCTGTACAGAAAAGAAAAACGTAAGTACAAAAATATATCTTAAATGCTGCGACGAAAAGAAAAAAAAAGAAGAGAGTAGGAATCGAGTATAAGAATTAACTCCCGTCGAGATGTGTTATGCTAGTAATAAAGTTGTAAGTGTAACATTTCTTTGTAATTTCTTGTGATGCAAATAACAATAACAATCGCTCCTCGCCTGGCCAAATCTGAGACTGGTATGATTGATTCTATTCTCATATTTTTTACATTGCTCGGACGTTTCAATTTTTTTTAAATTCCCGCCAATCATCACGATGGGTACCTTGGCGGCCATTTTAGCCATTTGTTCTCAAGTTCAAGCCGCACAACGTCAAGTGTGATTTTCCAACTTATCGTCCTGTGCGGGTCGCACGTAATTTCTACATCGAACGACTAAAACGGGCACTCGACGGCCACTTCTCGTGCTGTGACGGTATCGAACATAATCATTTTTCACTACTTGTAGATGGAAATTGTTTTTCTGCTGGTACACAAAGTGCTGGCGTTTCACCGCGAGGGGGCGTTTCTTTGTTAGCAAGTGCACTACAAGGTGTTCTCAAAATCGTGTTCCTTGTTGATCCAGACAAAGATTAACAGACAACTTGAATAGTATGATCTTACCGCCAGCGACATATAAACACATGTATTGTATCGCTGATAACACAGTTTCCGTTACTCCAAACTTTAAATCTCCAAAATCCGGAGTATCCTCCGTTTCTCCGAAGTACACATTGAAATAGACCTTTATCTCAACGGAACCAGAATTGGTGTAAATCTAATCTCGCAAATGAGGAAAAAACTTGTCGTTCGACGAGTGAATTTGCGCGACGGAAATATCGTGAGACCCGCACTCTCTCCACCTATCCGATCGAGTCCTCGTACGGCCGAGGGCACGTTCGGAACATTCCGTATATACATAGGTGTACATGCGTAGACACGGGTACATAAGGCGCTGGAAGCGCGAGCGAGATGAATGAGCGTGAGATGGGAAGGTGAGAGAGAGATAGAAAGAGAATGTGTGTATGTGTGAGAGAGAGAGAGAGTGAGATACGTGCTCGGGAAGAGTGAAGTCCGGCTTGTCGGAGAAGGATCCGCGAGCGAGAGTGAGTGAGTGAGTGAGTGCGACGGGGAGAACGGTCGAGAGCGCGAGAGAGGGAGCGAGAGAGAGAGACGGAGCAGCGGCGCATGCCGTAGCCACGGCCCCCGACTCGCTCTAAACTTGTGCGCGGAGAGTAGTGCCCCGTGTCGGTCGAATTTTAATGGCGGCTGATCCCGACTCCACCGTTTGCGGTGTTGTGTTGTGAAGTGACGTTACGACGGCCGGCGCTCGCACGGCGCCGACGTATGGTATCGACGCGGCAGCGGGGCGGCGCGATCGCGTATCATCATCCGGCGGCGATTCCCGGGCGGTGCTGCTGCTGTGCTGTGCGTGCGACGACGACAACGACGGCGGCAGCGGCAGCGGTGGCCACGGCGGCAGCGGCGGTGACAGTGGCGGCGGCGGTGGCGGCCCGTTCGTGGTGGCGACCAGTAGTGGTGCCTGTCTGCGCGAACCGGGACGGATTATTCCCACGATCATCCGCGCGATTATGCCGCACGTTCGCGATGTGCCATAACGACCGCGCTGTGCGACCAGCATTCTCGCAGTGTGCATTCGTCGCAGCGTGCGAGTCCCGCCCGAGACTCCCTTTCGCGCGAGCAAGGTAAATCTTTCTTTCTCTCTTTTTCTCTGTCTCTATCTTTCTCTCTCTCTCTCTCTTCCTTTCTCTCTCTTTCTCTCTCTCTCTATATACTAGTCAGCCCGAGAGGAGCGCGCGGTGGCGGCCCTGGCGCCGCGCGTCTCGTTCGTCCGATGTGCGGTCACTCGAGAGAGCTATTGCGCGTCGCATCGAAGTCGCTCTCTCTCTCCCTTTCTCTCTGTCTGTACGCGCTCGTCGGGTTACTGCTCTCCTTTTTTCCTTTTCTTTTTCTTTCATTCGTCCCTGCCAATTTTTCCACGCGTTCATGCTCGGTTACAGTCGCGATTCGTTCATTCGTTTCGCAGCGGTCGTGTTTTGGTAGGCGGTGTATTGTGACGGGAGATATGTGAAAGGGAGAGAGGGAGAGAGAGAGAGAGAGTGAGGGGGATGTGGAGGAGACGGACGGTGGAAGGTATCCTTGCCTTTGTGCGAAGACAGTGGCCTTAGCTGTCAAGTGCAGCTACGCTCTGGTCACGCTAATGAAGGGCGGTGCGTGCTGTGCGATGCGTGTTGCCCGAAATGCGTGGAGCCATCAGCCATGAGCCTCTCGTCGCGGCGTTGTGCTTCTTTATTGTTAGGAGGTGCTCGGTGAGCCCTTATTTACGTTCTCGATGGTCGCCGACGAGAGAGAGAGAGGGGGAGAGAGAGGAAGAGAGAGAGAGAGAGAGGGGGAGAGAAAGAGAGTGAGAGAATGCGAGAAAGGGGAAAAGAGGGATTCCTCGAACGGAAACGCGACGCCGAGTGTTTCACTCGTGTCGCGCGACAGGCGCGTCTGACATTTTAATTCCGACACAACAGAATTACTCCGTGTGTGATGCTCCGATGCTCGCGAGTGATACACGGCCTTCCCTCGGTGAATCGCCGCGCGAGGGATCGTTTCTGTATCACACTTCTCAAAGTCGTCTTCTGAGAAATTTCACGCAATAGGCCGTATTATTTACTCGAGTTGGTTACTTAATTTTCAAAGTAGCGACGAGAGAGGAGATTAGAGACGTGAATACAGTCTCGAGTAACAATGAGGTTTAACGTGATGAGACTCGTGGAGCAGCGCCGGGATAAATATGCGGGGCCGTGTGTGAGTGCGCGTGTATGTGTGCGCGCGAGGTTTTTGGGCATTTCCAAGTGATTAATCGGTTTGTGACATGTTTCAGGGGTACCGGACAATGATCGACATGTCGGTGCCTGGACTCGAACATAGCTGGTAGTACTGCGTTAACACTGGCTCGCTACCAGCAGGGCACACACCCTGACCGTACCTTTTGCATTTCCTACCCTAGACCTGCATACGCACTGACGCACACGCTAAGCGTGTGCGCACGTGCACTGTCGGCTGCCGCGTACACACCATGAAATTCCTGGGACTTGCGTCATCTCCCAAATCATCCGCAGTGACGTCCCCACAAGCGCTGCTGCCGCTCTACCATCGATTCTCCCTCTCATCCATGTCCATTGCCATATGGTTCCTGGTCATACTGGCAACTGCAGCGATAGACACCCCCGCCAGCACTGTCCCACCGATACAAGACAATAGATCTCCTCATATAGTGGCGCAGTTCCCTACAGGGAATGAACAGCGATACGGACATTTCCCCTTGGACGCCAACACAACGAGGGAGGGGGTGCTGAAGTTCAATCACCTTGCCATAGATCCTTCTACGGGTAGGCTCTATGCAGGGGCGATCAACCGGCTCTTTCAGCTCGACTCGAGCCTCAAGCTGGAAGAATATGTCTCGACAGGTTGGTTCTCCTCTCCTCGGGTTCCTTCGGGTTTCTCAGTGTCGTAACGAGAGCCGAGTGGTAATCGATTTCTTATTTCAGGACCAAGACTGGATAATCCTCAGTGTCATGCAACAGGTTGCATGTCGAGGGAGATAACAACCTCTCTGATGGATAATGTGAACAAACTGCTGATCGCCGATCTCGAGTCGCAGACGATAGTCGCCTGTGGCTCCCTTCTCCAAGGTGCTTGCGAAAAGTACAAAATGTCCAACATATCCATTAAACCGGAATTCATGCCGCTCAGCGTCGCCGCGAACGACGAGAACTCCTCCACGTACGCCTTCATCGGGCCCGAGAAGTACAATCCGTGGGGGCAGACGAACATACTCTACGTCGGCACGACCTTCACCAACAAAGGGGATTACCGTCACGACGTGCCGGCTATCTCCAGCAGGAATCTCGATTCCCTGGAATTCGCCGAGTACACGTTCAACAAGCAGTCGATCGTCTACATCGACGTCAAGTATCGGGATCACTTCCTGGTGAAATACGTGTACGGCTTCAACGCGAGCGACTACGCGTACTTCGTCCTCGTGCAGAAGCAGTCGTACTTGCCCGAGCAAGAGGAGTTGGGCTACATCTCCAGGCTGGCGCGCAGCTGCATAAGCGATCCGAACTACGACAGCTACACGGAGGTGACGCTGCAGTGCACGGTCGACACGGGGGACGGGAAGCAGCACTACTACAACTTGGTGCAGGACGCGAAGGTCGCGGCTGCCGGCAGCGATTTGGCCATGCAGCTCGGCATCTCCGTCGGCGACCCCATATTCGTCTCAGTGTTCTCGCCCAGCAGGGGCATCACCAACGAACCATTGTCGCGCTCGGCGGTCTGCGTCTACAGTCTGCAGGACATCGAGACCAAGTTCAACGAAAACATCCACATGTGTTTCAACGGCAGCATCAAGTACCGGAACATGGGCTACGTCAGTGGCCCTATACAAGATGGGAAGTGCCCGACCGCTGGTGTAAGTAAATGGCGATTAAATTGGTGTAAGCGTAGTAAGTATGTAAGCGTAATCGGATATTTCAGACCGTCTTAAGCTTGTCTTCATATACTGTGTGGTTCATTGAAGCCAATCTGAGGTGTAAAGATAAACTTAAGACGATCTTAAATGTAAGATTTGACTATGAATACCGATCGCGTAAATTCGAGACCAGACCTCTGTCATATCGCTCGTTATTTTCCGCCACACAGACCACAGGGAATATCCTGAACTTCTGCGAGGTCGGGCTCAAGATTTCAGGCGTATCGCCGATCACGGGCCAAGCTATCCTACATTTCCCCGACACGTTTATCACCTCGGTGGCGGTCGCCAACACCGAGAGCCACACCGTGGCGTTCTTCGGCACGAACGACGGTGTCCTCAAGAAGGTTTTATTGTCCGGGACCGAAGCGTTTGTTTACGAGAGCGTCACGATTGACAAGGGACGAAAGTTACTGCCGGACACGCTGATCTCACCCGATGGCGAATATATCTACGTATTGTCTACTTCGAAAATATCGAAAGTCAAAGTGGAACATTGCAGTGGTTACACCAATTGCAGCAGCTGCCTCGACGCGAAGGACCCTTACTGTGGTTGGTGCTCTCTGGAGAAGAGGTAAATGGGATGCATTTTCGGGATATTTGCATTGTTTTACTTTCAAGTTTCATCAAGACGTTAACAGCGTCATTAATATGCTACTGATAAAATAATATAATAGAAGGTTGTCGTAAATTTGGAAAACCGGGAGACTCATGGAAATTTAAATCGATCAGGGAAAACCTGGAGAAAGATATAAAAGAGCCTGGAATTTCCATTGTCGTTTAGAAAATATGGAAAAGCCGGAAGATTTTACAATTATTTTCTGTGGCAATTCTATATAAGATACATAATATATATATATATATATATATGTACATGTATGTACTGGATATAATATATAGTATATAGGAGAATATTACATATTTATAATAATATATATAATAGTATAATCTTTGTCTCACATTACACAGATGTACGGTGAGAGGAGACTGTCAGAAAGCGAGTCACAGCAGCCCGCGATGGCTGTCGTTAGGCACGGGTCAACAGTGCATCGATTTTGAGCAAGTTCTACCCGATCGCATGCCCATTAATCAGATGACTACGGTGCAGTTAACAATTAGAACTCTGCCCGAGTTGCCGGCGGGCGCTAATTACAAATGCGTTTTTGGCAACGCCGAGCCGATAGACGCGCTGATGACCGGCTTCGGACTGTCCTGTCCTACACCACCGGTCATGGAAAGACCCAGCATACCCGAGGGTGTCGATCACGCGCTCGTGCCGTTGTCCGTGCGCTCGAGCGAAACCAACAAGGATTTCGTCTCGCGCAACTTCGCGTTCTTCGATTGTTCGAGGCACACCGTATGCACCGAGTGCGTCAAGTCGCAGTGGGCGTGCAGCTGGTGCGTCTACGACAACAAGTGCACCCACAACACCAGCTGTCAGGGTATTATATCAGGGGAAAATGTAAGTGTTGTACGAATCTATTTAATTCGACGCGAAATTTCTATCTTTTCACATAATTAAGTCACATTTTATTTACATAAATCACGAATCTATTCACATAAACGCAATATTGAACATAAAGTGTCGCGTACGAATTTAGTTTTATTATCATTGCTATTATTATCGAAGCGGTGTTTCTATAATGAAAATTTAAGGCGTAAGACTTAAGTTTTAAAGGGTCGTCTACAGTAACAGTAAAATATGCAGTAAGACGTGAGCTGATAGACCAATTGGATTCATACAAAAATAAATCAACTGTGATTGGTCAATTAGCTTACCGCATACTTTACAGCTACTGTAGACGGTCCTTAAACTTTAAGCCGTAAGAAATTTGACTAATCACAGTCAAATATGAGAAGAATAATCGATTGTGATTAGTTAATTTCTTACCGTTTAAGGGTTAGGAACTCAGTCTTACGCTTCAAATGTTCACTGTAGACGCCGCTTAAAACGTTATTAAGGGATAAAACTTCCAAACATAAAGATTACAAGTACGTTTATATTTATAAAAATATGATGTCCGTATTTTTTTTTTAAAGAAATGACATACACATTTGTAGGACACAATTGTCTCATATACACACACAAATAAGAACGTAAACAATTAAATATCAATGACGACGTTTTTGCCACAATTATACGATAACGAGTGTTCCTCTTTTTCCAGCAAAATCAAGCCAATCTAGCTGCACACGGCGCGCAGTACTGTCCGCGCTTCATGGAGCGCAAGGAGTCACTGATGTTACCGAACAGCGTGCCCAAGGAGATCGTGCTCGAGGTGGAGAACCTGCCGCATCCGCAGGTAGGCCACAGCGGGTTCCAGTGCATCGTCAGCATCGAGGGCGCCAATCTGAAGGTGCAAGCGCGCGTGGACAGCAGCCGCTTCATAGTGTGCGACAAGACCGTCTACTCGTACGAGGCGGTCACCGGGGAGTACGAGGCCGAGGTGACGGTCGTCTGGAACACTAATCACCACGTGGACAAGACGACGATCACTCTGTACAAGTGCGAGGTGCTCGGCTCGCATCGCGAGCACGCGGACTGTTCCCTGTGCGTGACGCGGGACGCTCGTTTCGAGTGCACTTGGTGCGGGAACAGTTGCGTGTACAGGCACTCGTGCCTGCAGTCGCCGTTCGCCGAGTGCCCGAAGCCCAGGATAGACATGATCAAGCCTCTGAGCGGGCCGATCGAGGGCGGCACGCTGGTGACGATCGAGGGCAGTAACCTCGGGCTGAAGGAGAACGACGTGGACGGTAAGATACACATCGGCAACACACCATGCACCTTGGTGGACTACGAGGTGTCGGTGCGCATAGTCTGTCGCACCGGCCGGCACGAGGCCACGGACGCGGCCTCCGTCGTCGTCGGAAATGACGCCGGCTACACGGAAAGCGCGGTGCTGTTCAACTACAAGGACATACGTCTATCGGGGGTGCATCCGTCGGTCGGGCCGCAAAGCGGCGGCACGCAATTGGCCATCACCGGTAAGTACTTGAACATCGGCAGCACCATCTCGGCGTACCTGGACGAGTTGCCGTGCCACGTGAACGCGACCCAGGCGAGCAGCACGAGGCTGACCTGCGTGACCAGCAAGTCGGGCCACGTTAGGCGGATTCACCGGCTAACCCTGAGCATCGACGGCGCGAACCGCACCCTCGTGGGCAACCCGTACAATTACACCCACGACCCGACCATCATGGAGATCAAGCCGTTGCGAAGCTTCGCCTCGGGCGGCCGCATGATCACCGTGCACGGCACGAACCTGGACACCATCCTGAAGCCGGAGATGGAGGTTTACTTCGACAACGAGCCGTTGCCGGTGAACAGGACCGTCTGCGCCGTCTTGAATCCGACGCAAATGGAGTGCCCGAGCCCGAGCGTCGCCAAGAGGTTCACGTCGATCCGGCGCAGCGAGCGTTCGGTGGTCAACACCCAGGCGCCCCAGTCGTTGAGGCTGAAGGAGTCCCAGCTGTCTCTCAAGATCGCCTTCATCATGGACAACGTGGAGAGCGTGCGCGACCTGGAGAAGCACTTCCAGAGCCTGCGCAACCGGCTGCTCTACGTGGACGATCCAAAGTTCTTCCCGTTTCCGCGCAGCATCAAGCTGTACAAGGGCGACACCTTGGTGATCGAGGGCGAGAATCTGAATTACGCGAGCGACGAGTCCGACGTGAACGTCACCGTCGGCGCCATGCCCTGCAACGTCACCTCGCTCGCGCTCACGCAGCTCGTGTGCACGCCGCCGGACCAGCAGCCCGCCGACACGGACGAGCTCGGGATCAAGACCGAGAGCGGATTGCCGTTGGTGGTGGTGCGGGTCGGCCGCAGCCTGCGTTTCCCCATCGGCTACCTGCGCTACGAGGTCATCAAGTCCTACCCGATCCCGCCGGAAGCGATCGCGGGCATCGCCGCCGGCACCTTCGGCCTCATATTCCTCTTCGTGCTGGTGCTGGTGATCTACCGGCGGAAGAGCACCCAGGCGGAGCGGGAGTACAAGCGGATACAGATACAGATGGACACGCTCGAGAGCAACGTGCGGATGGAGTGCAAGCAGGCGTTCGCGGAGCTGCAGACCGACATGACCGACCTGACAGCGGACCTGGAGTCGTCCGGCATACCCACCCTGGACCACAAGAGCTACATCATGAAGGTCTTTTTCCCCGGCGTGATAGACCACCCGATACTGAACGACCCGCGCTCGCGCAGCAACGTCTCGCGGACTAACTACGACGCGGCGATGATACAGTTCGAGCAGCTCGTCAACAACAAGTATTTCGTGCTGACCTTCATCGAGACCTTGGAGGCGCAGAAGGACTTTAACATCAGGGACAAGGTGAACGTCGCCTCCTTACTCATGGTCGTTCTGATGGGTAAGATGGAGTACGCCACCGACATACTCATGAATCTCTTGCTGAGACTGATCGACAAAGCGGTGAACACGAAGCACCCGCAGCTCATGCTGAGGAGAACGGAATCCGTGGTGGAGAAGATGCTGACGAATTGGATGGCGCTCTGCATGTACAACTACCTGAAGGATTACGCCGGTTCGTCGCTATTCCTACTGTTCAAGGCGATCAAGCATCAGATAGAGAAGGGGCCGGTGGACGTGATAACGCACGACGCCAGATACTCGCTCTCGGAGGAGAGGCTCCTGCGGGAGCAGATCGAGCACACGATCGTCACGCTGCACGTCGTGCAGGACGATCTCGACGAGAAGATACAGTGCAAGGTCCTAGATTGTGATACGATTAGCCAGGTGAAGTCGAAAATCCTCGACGCGCTGTACAAGAATACCCCGTTTTCGGTCAGGCCGTCCGTACACGACGTCGATCTGGAGTGGAGGCACGGTCGGGGCGGTCACCTGACTCTGCAGGACGAGGACCTCACGACCAAGTGCTGCGGCGAGTGGAAGAAGATCAACACGTTGGCGCATTACGGCGTGAAGGAGTCCGCGGTGATGTCGCTGATACCCCGGCAGAACGACGGCTTCTCCGTCGCCTGCAAGCCGCCCTGCCACAACTGCAAGCCCTCGCATTATCATCACCAGCAGCAACAGCAGCAGCAGCCGGTCCACCACCATCACCCGCACCACCATCACCTACATCGACACTCGAATCACTGTTCGTCCACGCATCTTCCATCCACGCCCAATCACGGCTTGATCAGTCCTGTGATGTACAATCATCCCGTGAGCGGCCTGTATTACGACTCCCAGCACTCGCCGCCGATCATCACGGCGAACGGCGACGTCGAGAGCGGTCACGGCGGCAATCAGCGATTGTACCACTTGGTAAGGCCGATCGAGGAGGTGCACTACCCGCCTGGCTTGGGCTTCACCGGTAGCAGCAAGCATCATCATCATCCCGAGCGTACGCACAAGGCGATCCCGGAGATCTTTCTCACGCGACTGCTCTCGACGAAGGGCACCGTGCAGAAGTTCGTCGACGATTTCTTGAACACCATACTGACCGCCAACGAGGCGCTGCCGAGCGCGGTAAAGTGGCTGTTCGATCTCCTGGACGAGGCGGCGAAGCAGCAGGGCATCGTCGACCCGGAGGTGCCGCACGCCTGGAAGTCCAACAGCCTGCCGCTACGGTTCTGGGTTAACTTCATCAAGAACCCGGACTTCATGTTCGACATCAACAAGTCCACCACGGTAGACTCGAGTCTGTCCGTGATCGCGCAGACCTTCATGGACTCGTGCTCGATGACGGAACACAGACTCGGCAAGGACTCGCCGTCTAACAAGCTGCTCTTCGCCAAGGACATTCCGCATTATCGCGAGAAAGTCGGCCGATTCTACACGGACGTGCAGAGACTGCCGCAGATCACCGATCAGGAAATGTCCAGTGCCATGCAGCAGTTGAGCGCGTCCCACGCCAACGAGTTCGACGTAATCGCGGCGCTGAAGGAGCTCTACATCTATGTCAGCAAGTATTACGAACAAGTGAGTCGTCCATTTGTCTCTTCCTCACTTCCCTCCCCCCGGGCGGAGATTTTGGGAGCGTCCTTTCAATTTTCTCTCTGCACGCTTACGAACCACCAGGGTGTCTACCAGCTGGAACAATTCTCGGGGAATGTGTTTGTTTACGGAAAAATCAATTTTATTGGAAATCAGAGAATTTTTAACGATGCGCAATTATCGCGTATTATCGCGTTATTTATAGACAAATATTTAATCCCCCCCCCCCCGAACTAGGTTGTACATTTATTGTTAGAATGAGACAAACATATAACTTAGCGCTGAAGAGGAATATTAATTTTATTTTATCAATTATTTTGTTAGTAACTTTTGAAAATAAAATTTGAAAATTTTAATGTGCAATATAAAATATTTATTCTTTAGAATTGTTACAGTTTTCTCCAAGATATTTTAAATTTAACCAAAAGATCGAGTGATTCCTAATTTTATTTTACGATTGATAAACTTGTATGAGTGGGAAATATAAAGGACTTTACAATAAATATATGTTCATTTGCGAGATATATTTAAAAATACTGTCATCTTATTTGGAATTTTTGACAAATTGCCTGGAAAATCAGAGAATTCTGTGGAAATTTTTTTCAAGTTTGAATAGATACCTTGAAACGGCTCACTAGCCGTACTACGTAATTCAGCAGGTTCATGCAAAAATTCGTCATTTTTGTTTGTCAGTTTTTCTCAGAAACTTCAGTATTTCCACGAGCGCGGGGTCATACAACTATCGGAGATATTATTGTGAAAGATGATGCATACTTAAAATTGATTGTTCGTATTTTTAAATAAATAAATAGTACATGTATATTTTGATCTCAAATTAAATTAACGGGATTAACTTTGCATCGACCTGATAGCTTTAATAAATTGAAGGCCATGTTATTTATTCGAGGCTCTATTGATCGAAAGGTCTTTAAATTGCATCTTTTTATCATAGTTTGAATATTTTATTTTTTCTTTTGATTCTTATTCTTTAGTAGTTAACAAACAAACTAGTTTGCTTCAACGGAAAACCCGTAATTTTTCATTTATTTCTTTTTGTTTAAGGAAAAGATTTCGGATGTCCCAACATCTTGGAAATATATTGCAATGTAGCTTAAGTGGATTCACGTATTGTTTTATATTTTATTTTAAACGTGTTTGAAGAAATATAAAGATTTAATTTATTTTTCCTTGAAAAGTTTTGCAATATTTTTTAAGTATCTAAATATGTATCTAAAACTGAGTCTATATTGTTTTATTAATATTTTAAATTTCATATATCATATAATTTTTTCGTTTTCCCCAACATTCAAATTTTACTCTTTATTGACTCTCACTGTAAAGCCAGTGTTTTAAATCTTTTAGAAGAATGATACGATAGACAATTTAATTTTCAACGTGCAAATTATTTGAAAAGGACTCACTTTTTACTCACTTCTTTCTTTAAATTGAGTCACTCACTATTTTCTTACTTTCTCAAAAAACTCACTTTTCTCGCCAATTTTAACAGCCAAAACGCTCCCATGCTTGTGCTCTGTGTAAACGTCTCTTGATCACCGTAGCGTTAAAATTTTCCATTATCGTCTTACTTCCGTGCACTCTCGAGAGGAATTTTCCCAAAGCTCGTAATAAATTTACCCGTCTATCTATCTTTTTCCCCGCGCATTTTCACGCCACGTCACTTACGCGCGCGAGTTACGACACTTTACCCGTCCTCACGTGAGATTCTTTTCAGATCCTAGAGGCCTTGGAGACAGATGCGGGCTGTCGCAAACTACACCTAGCTCATAGACTAGAAAATGTAGCGTGCACGCTCGAGGGAGAAGAGACCAGTGCCTGCTGACATACCCTCCTCACTTCCATCCCAGGACCCGTCAACCTCTCCAGAAACACTGACTAGTGCCTCCACTTCATGCATCAGATACACCTCGTTACATATGTACAAATATACACATACACACCATGTGAATAACAACGCCGTAAAATACACGCGATTTCGTTAGGGCTAGTCAGGCGATAGGTCACGGGATTAGACAGTCCTCGTGGTTAGTATTTACGTCTTTACGTGTTGGCCATACCGAAATACGCTTGTAAACATGTATGGATATTGGTAGGCAATGTACGCGTCTCTGATCCTTAAATTATCACGCTAGACAAACGCCTGTTGAATCTCTGTCTCTAGAAAACGAAGTATTTATATATATATGTATGTGTGTGTATATAGATAGATACATCTCTATCTATATATCTGTAACGCGAATCTCGCTACTAAAGTGGAGTGAATCTCGAACGTAGGGTATCTCGCGGACGATTTATTGTTATCGTAGTGTAAGTAAGCTATTAAGTTGTCTTGTAGGTATTAAATTATTTCGATTCTCTCTCTCTCTCTCTCTCTCTCTCTCTCTCTCTCGCGCTACGTTCTTACTTCTCTTCTTCTATTATCACGACGTTGTTTGCGTGTACAACGTCGTCGCGTTTCTTTGTCGAGTCTTGTTTGAGGATCTGAGACGTGGATCGGTGCAAATACTTATTAGGGAAGAAATTTAAAGTGTAAATTTTACGGCCGATCTGATATCTATACGTGTGTACGTAAATACGGAGGATACATGCATAAAGTAAAAAGTAACATGTCTCTAATGGTAAGTGAAAGAAAAAAGAAAAAAGCCATAGTGTCCACCAGACTGTCTGTACGGGCAACGTACGGCAGCGAGTAGTCTGTGATCCGAGCACGAGTGGCTATGCCTACTATCTTCATTATGATATATATATATATATATATATAATTATTAATATGTTATATATATATACATGAAAAAAAAGTATATATAAAGCAAAGAATCATGCAACACACCTCCACGGATTGTAGTGAGCTAGTTAGAGAGGGACTATATATGTATTATAAGTTGGGTAGGGGGGAGGGGGCTCCGCGCACCCTCTTCAGAGACAGAGTAAGAGATAATATTAAATTAAGGCAATTAAGAGTAACGTTGGGAGAAAATTTAAGAGTTAAAAGAAATTATAAGAGCAGCTCAGTCTACTCTAGGCCTATCTACGTATGTCGTGTGTATGCTCGTAAGGAAATTACTACGCTACATAAGGAAATTACTTCTCCTTATTTTTTTTTTTTATTTTTTATCCTTTACATCTCGCTTCTCTCTGAGTCTCTCTATATCCGCTATACACAGTAGTTTACGAAATGCTGTTGCTATTACATTAGAGGAGCCACTTTGTGGAGCATTTAATAACTTTGTGCAGCATCTAATACCTTTGTCTTCGTATTATACGCATTATTATTATTATTATTATTATTATTATTATTATATTACGTTATCACACCGGTTATTATTATTATTATTTCTATTGTCTATATACATATAATTATTATTAATACTGCCTATTGATTATGGTTATTACTATGTTGTTAGAAGTAAACGCAGAATGGATCTTTTTTTTTGCCGGCGCGAGAATATTATAGACTGTTCGGATTACGCTGAAGAAAGGGGAGCGATGACGAGTTTCGTATATTCGTCGAGGTATATTCTGGCCGAAATTTGTGTGCTATTATTATTATTAATAATATTAATAATGCAATAGGTAATAATTGCAATAGGTAGTACGCAGACACTCGTCGTGGCACAACGACACGCAGTATTCCTTGAAGTAACTTATGTACTTTTAGTTAACATAAGACTGGCGGAACTTTTTTTTTTATAACTCGCATTTATATTTTTTTCCCCTTTTTTTTTTTCTTTTACGAACAAGACGTTGGCAACTTATTTACGTTGCATAAGACCGACGAAGAAATTCGTGAACGTTTATATTTGGCACGCACTGCCAAGATTTTTCCGTGCATTTTTACGAGCTGTAGATCCGTTGAGTCAATAGACTCCGCTCGTCGTTCAATTGAGAGGTGACTGCCGATGAGAATGGATGAATTATTTGACGTAGGTCCAGGGAGGCTGGAGACGTGCTCATACTCTTGTACTTAATGCTAAACGCTACATCGTGTTATTTCAATTATAATTCCAGGTCTCCAGGCTCCCGAATCACGATCAGTAACCTATGTATCTCTCTCTTTCTCTTTCTCTCTCTTTCTCTCTCTCTCTCTCTCTCTGTCTCTCTATTGTATGTATATCGTATTTATTTATATTACGAGGAACAAACTGTAACGCGAATGTACGTCAATCTGTGCTGCGTAAAAAGTTTTTACACTCTGTCATGTATACGTCTTTGTATCGAATTGTATAAATATCTCTTTGTATGTATGTTGTTTTCGTGCAAGTATGTCTCTCGGTATATGTGCCATCTGTCTCGACGCGGTGGGAGATTTGTTCGCTTTAGTGATTTGAATTCTCAAAATAGACGCGCGGACGCGCGATACAGTTCCTTTCTATTGTCGGTTTCTCACGTCGATCGATATTTAACGCAATTGTCGCGCCGCGCGAGTTACGTCTCTCACCTGAGTGTATACCGCGTATTTTTCGCGAGCAATAACGTAACTCGAGTCATTTTGAATAACTCTTGAATCTCTCGCAATATATGTCACAAAAATACATACATACACATATATATATATGAGATATACATAACACATGGTGTGTTTCATGGTACTAATTTATACATATTATTTATACGTGTATTTATATATATATATATGTATTACATACCCGTATGTGTGTGTATACATCTATATCATATATATGCGAATAATACATATGTATGAACTGATAGCATGAAACCCGAAACCGCATGTCTCTCCGGAACGACCGAAATACCAACTTCCGCCTCGGTGTCGTCGGTTAACGGCTTATCGTGAAACGGAGAGGTCCGCCCGAATAGTTGGCAATGCGTCAAGTGTTATCAATTCTTCAATTAAATCTCTTCGATACAGGGCAGAACTTGCCTCTCTTATAGAGCGAACAAATTGAATACCGCTTGATACAGTCTTCCCTGAATGAGATTAATCGAGAATTTCGTTGGTAACAGGACTTTCATATTGATTATTACTGCGACACTTTGTATGTATTTTTTTTTTATACGTGTGAACTTTTTACACGCGCACAACCTCTCGTTCTCGCAAAGGCGCACCGCGTTTTTTCGTCCACGAATTCTCGATACTCTGACTCGTACATAACAATACTTATGTATATATCTTATCCGCAAGATATACAATTATATTTCCGAGATTCGGTGTGTGTGTGTGTGTACGAAAAGGGAAAAAAAGCCGAAGCACACTCGCAATGAAGCTTTCCATAACGAATTTCGAAATCCGAGAATGTCCGAATGTCGAAAATCGAAATTCGCGTACAGGATAACGAAAGTATTATCATATCTGCGTGTAATCGCGTGGCGATGAACGAGACAAGGATAGTAAATGCAGTCCTGTCTCGCTCGTCCTGTGTTGAAAGTATACACCTCCCCGGTTCTTTTTACAACGCTCTAACGATGTAAGTTATGCGACGCATTCTTATTTAATAAAGACGGAAATGTATGAGAGATAAACGTGTACAGGTGTAAGCATGTGTAGCGCATGAAAGAAAGGGAGAAAGAAAGAAAGAACGAAAGACAGAATGAAAGAAAGAAAGAAGAAAATCATCGCAGCCGCGACGAGCGATCGGTAATCGCGACTCGTGACGTCGCAAACGACTCAATCGACACAAGCACTGCCGTTATTGTTGTTTCAGAACTTGTGAAGAGAATACAACGATAGATAAATTGTCCTAGCACTGAGTCCTACAACACTCGAGACAACAAACGTCCTTTCGTGAGTTCAAAGTATAAACTGAATATAGAAGTACCTCGCGCACACCTTGATTTTCTCTTTTTATTGTCACTGCCATGTTTCGCATTTAAAAAGCCAGAGGCCATCACCGAGCCATTAAATTGTTGCAACAAGCGTTTTTAATATACAGAATAGATACTTTGTACGTTTCTTCCCCCCCCTCCCCGCGGAATATAGAATGAGAGGGGAGAAAAAGAAAGAGAAACTTTATGAAACGGCCGTTATACGTAAAAAAAGCTATACATATATAAATATAAATATATAAATATATATATTTAACTTTATCTCTCTCTCTCTCTCTCTCTCTCGTGTTCTATTCGCACGTTTGTCGCGCTGAGATGCGATCGTCTGTAACTCGTAAGTTTCGTGCATACGACACATTATGTATGTATAACTAAAGTAAAAGCCAGAGAGAGAGAGGAGAACTCAAGAGCGGGGCGCGTTTTTAGCGCGAAATGTGCGGCGAGAATACGGTCGTAATAACGTTTCTTACGTCTGAACAATTACACCTTACCGTACAGATTGACGTACATATGGAATCACGCACGTGCGCACATATTCATAAACATATATATATATATATATATATATATATATATAT
>NW_014554535.1:1034147-1047260 GCF_001313825.1 Dinoponera quadriceps | reverse complement strand
TATATATATATATATATATATATATATGAATATATATAAACATACACACACATACACCACACACACACACACACATCTCGTCGCTATTATCGGGTGCCAGTTGGCCTCCTGACAAGCGCAGGATGTTTTTGTGAAATTCGGCATCGGAAGGTATCCGCGTGGCGCATGTAAAGCATAAAATATATTTCGGGTGATGTGTGTTCGCGCGCGCAATCCGATAGAAGCCAATGTAGCGTTACACACTATACTTTATGAACGTACAAATGCTCGCGACTCTGCCGCGTTACGTAAGGAGCGAGAGCGAGGCTCCGAAGAAAGAAGGGAAAAAAATGAGAAAAAAACGTTCTTTACATATTTATTCATATTTATTTACCTCTCGTTTCCGTGCTCGCGTTAAGACCGTTCTATATCCAGGCAGCAGAATGTCGCTAAAATCGCGACGTTTTCAAGATATCTTCAAGCCGTTTTTCAGACGTTGTGTTTTAAAGACGTCTTATGTCTCGATGGTTTTAGACATTCCGTTGTCTGGGCGATAGCGTAAACGTAGTTGTAAGTGTTCGTGATGTGTCGTAAGACGCGGTTGTAAATGACTACTACCGGTTGTAAAGTGCGTTACGAAAGATGCTTGAGCTTCGGTCCTTCACGACTACGTAAGATGTAAGAGCCAACCAATCGGATGTCGCTCTTGTGGACATGAGCGTGAAGATGACCGCATTCTGATTGATTGCCACGATCAAGTTACGACGTATCTTTACTCCGTTGTAGATTAATCTGTTACAACATTCGGTGCTGCTGCTACTATTACTACAACCTTACGCCTACATTTACGCTGTGGTGGAACGGCCTTTAGGAACACTCATTTCCCCTTTCGTGTGATCTTTCTCACACATGTATTGGGGGCGCGATAAAAATAAAAATTGCGGAAGAGGAAGCACACCGAGCGATCGATGTCGGTGTGAGGAAATATTAGGTTGATTCGAAAGTGTCTCTCTCTCTCTCTCTCTCTCTCTCTCTCTTGTAAAAGTACCGCATGAATACTTGACGCGAACAGAGCGATTGTTCAAGCGGAAACACGCCGACGAATGCGGTGCGTACTCGAGGAGAAAGAGTTTAGAATCCGTGAAATGCGCGTCCCGCGAAGTGTCCCGTGAAAAATTACGATTCGTAAATGAGAGAGACGCGGCAGAGTTTCCGGTATAAGTTGTACAGTCGAAAGTCGACTCCATCCATCTGAAAAGCTTGTCAATTCCGCATTCAACGTCGTATGTAATTTATAACGTAATGGACTGAGAGAGGTGATTTTTTCGTGGCGGCCGTGGGGCGATATTAGTGTGTCATGCTTCGTAGTATAGATATAAATCTGAAACACATCGTGTCGAGTTAAGGATTAAACTCTTTGTTAAGCTTCGGAGGAAAGAGAAAAGATAACGAGAACACGCGTGGATGGGGGGGAACGATCCGAATTTTCCCCGTGAGAGAGAGGGCATTTCTCTCTTGTAGATTCTTCGTCGGGAAGCGTCGTCGTTTCCGCGAGGGTACGAATTAGAGACGGGCGGAATCGATCACCGAGAAAGAAAGAATTCGTCGACCAATGATCAGCAACGATTGCACACGTTTGATCTGCGCCATTGAGCTCTATAGTGAAGCTGGAGTGAAGCTTCCTTGTATTAAACTATAGAAATCTGCGGCCCGCGTCGGAGAAAAGGATAGATAAATAGATTGGAGGAATATCCTCTCTCTTTCATACATGACAAAGGATACATTCAGCATATCTGCATCCTTTTCTACGAATGGGTCACGTCCAATCCTTGATGGCCCATTCCAATATATTATTCCGGTCAGATAGCACAAATTTCCAAGGAACGTCCTTAAGACGTAGGGACGTTCCTTGGAAATTTGTGCTGTCTGGGGTCCCAGGTAGATTAGAAAATCACGGTAAAATGACGTCAAAATGACGAGAAAGCGATCGAATCATGATCGGAAAGCGAGTTATTGTAGTCATTTTCTCGTCATTTTGACGTCATCGTCATCGATTTTCTGTTCTACTTTGAGATAGAGCTGAATGATCCGCAGCGCAGCCGAATTTGCGAGAGAAGAATCTTGGAGATTACCGAGAAAGATGAAAATATCATGTTGCGTCGACTCATCTCAACCTGTTAGCGTGTGCGTCACGAAGCCCTTAAAACGTATCTCGTGGAAAAAGGCGCGTGTGTTCTTCAATACATTGAGAAAAAGAAAGGAAAAGAATAAAGGAAAAGCGCACGTGCACGATAGCAAATTCTTCGTCACGCGCTCGCTGCGCGTATGTGTGCGTGTGTTATTATTATGTATGTATCGACATGTGTGCGCGTGCAATTGCGAGCTCCCCTCGCGAGTACCCCCCCCTTTATTCATTCACCCCCCCACTCACCCCCTCATTGTACATAATATCTTAGTCCTCCCCCCATCCCGCGTACGAGTAGACATTAAGCGAACACTCGAGGAAACGAAACGACTCTTGCCAAATTTTCAATGGGACAACGTAGGGACAAACGACGACTAATTGCATTTGAAAAAATCGCAGAAAAATATATTGGTATTATAAATGAAACTCATACGTTATTATTCTCTTCGTTATTTCGCCCACCTGCAATTATCGAGGCTGTACAGGCTGACCGTAGGCAAACGCGCTAAACCCTTACAATTAAGATTAACGACGGACTGTGTCCGTGCCCACCATCATCTCGATGGTCGTTTTAACTGTAAGCGTGTGATAAGGAAAGAGAACACAACACACAAAGAGAGAGGTAGAAGGGCCACCGAGCCAACCCGAGGTTTCCCCACTTGAGTCACTATGATTTGTCGTGATTCATCCAAGTGTCTGTTAAAGACGAAGAGAGAGAGCGCGCGCGCGCGCGATCGGCTTCTTCTCGGCCCTCGCGACGCGGATTCGAAAGTTTCTAACTGTATAGTCGTGTCTCATATTGGAGGGTATTCACATTGCAATTGGAGAGAGACGGACACGATGAATAAATGATGATCGTCGCCCGTGTGTAAAAAATTATCTCACAGCTCTAGCTGGGCGCTAAGATCTATATAAGTACCGTCGCTATAAATATACGGATGGACACGTGGACTCTTCGGGGGAAAGAAAAATAAAGGAAATATTACATACGACGAATCTTCGGATATTAAGCGTCACGTATCGTCATGTTAATTTCGGGATTGCTCGCGACTCCGCCACGCTCCCGCCGCGCTCGCGGGGCAACGAGAGAGTTTACATGTATATCTTGTATACAGTAGTACGTACTTGGCGCGCGTTATAGTTTTCCACTGTGCATCTCGACTACGCGAAAGAAGAGCCCCGGTCGATGTTGTATCGTTACGCCAGTAAAAAGAAAAAGAAAGAAAAAGAAGAAGCGAAGAAAGGGGAATCGGCGTACTTGGTACGAATTGATTTCGGTAACGAAATTGTGTATATGCGATATACAGTACAATTAACACGCAATCTCTCGAGATATGTGAAGTTTGTATAATTTTATCGCTTTCCTTTTATAAATATATCTCAATAAAAAGGTATTAAAAAATGATCTATTGTATATTTACATTAAAACTATATGTCAACGCAGACTTGTATTACGAACGATATTATGTGTGTAATAATTATTAGCGATAGTAATATTATGTCATTATTTTCTACATACTTAATATTTTTGTAATAATAATGCGAAAGCTTAAAGATAACAAATTTACATGGCACGTTTGTACAATTATTAATAAATTGTATAATATGGAATTGTATTTATAGGCAGTAAGAGAAATTCAGACACTACACAAAGGCCCAATTGTACTAATGTCGATTGAATGTAATTCGAGATTAAACTTCAATATAAATACATACTATATAGTGGTATCGTCTATTTAGGACTTTTATCTCTGTCATAGAGAGTGACGCGCGATTCTTACTAATTCTCATCATAAGAAAATATATTCATAAAAAGAAATCATAAACATTGTCGCCTTTTATCCTACATTAATAAAATCGATTTACAAAATCACCTCGTTATCAATAAAGAGACAGGGATTTGTTTCGGGTTATCATTCTAAATCGAATAATTGCATATTGAATAGATTTGTTCAATGTTTTCTTTTTTTCCTCCCAAGTCAAGAGATTTA
Organism: Dinoponera quadriceps; assembly: GCF_001313825.1. Classification (NCBI taxonomy): domain Eukaryota; kingdom Metazoa; phylum Arthropoda; class Insecta; order Hymenoptera; family Formicidae; genus Dinoponera; species Dinoponera quadriceps. The sequence goes on along the minus strand of NW_014554535.1, from coordinate 1,043,105 downwards.
TTCTACCCCCGACTTCATCTTATATAATAACGATTTGTCTTGAGAAGACTTGGCTGAAGATGACGCAGGCGAATTGGACGAAGAGCCTTTCGAATTTGTGGCAGTATTTGAGTTTCGTTTATCTTGTTTAGCTTTCTTCATCATGTCTTTCAGTCTTTTGTCCGCACTTATGATATGGATATTTGGTGTCACCTTAGCTCCGCTACCTGCGCAAATCGATGGTTTAATGGTGAAATTCAATTCCTCCCGATAAGAAACGTCATCAATGCATACGCATTTGAGATACTTACTTGAGCCAGGTTTCTTCTGCTCTTTCGATTTGGTCTCTAGTACAGTCTTCGGTGAACTTCTCTCCTTAGAGATCTATGGTGTAACAAACAAAATAATTGCGAAATAAAAGCAAAATAATTGCGTCGCTGATCACTAAATAGTTAACGATCAATAGTAAAGTAATAAAAAGTTTTTTTTTCATAGTCAGATGGAACATAATTTCACCACAAGTATATGTAACTGTAAAGATATATAATCGTATGTACAATTGTCATACAAATTGTAAATGTGGGTGAATACACACACCTGAGACTTGGTACAGTTTGAGCAGTACCAGACATTTTTCGGCATGAGTGCATCTATCTGCGCATCTAAAATATGTGGCGTGTGGCATTCCTGATGATACAAAGAATGACACTCTAGACATTCCACAAGTCTATTCCTCGCCCCGACATCCATTCCCTTGCAAATGACACATGTCAGGTCGTCCTCTAGAATTTCCAACGCTAGCGTGTCGTCTGTCTGCAGTATGTCTGGTGGTGTGTCGCGCGCTGGTAGATTAACAGGTGAACTATTTTTGCTCGACTTACTCGAGTGCTTGGATGAGCTTGAGCTTTTGCTCTTCTTGCTACTGCTGCTACTGCTGTGATCACTCAACACCAGTTCCTCCGTCATATACTGAAAAATAAGCAGAACTCTTTTTAAAGACCAATTTACCGGACATAATTCGCCAGTTGTATAAATGATCGTTGATTACCTTCTTATGGAGTACATTGAGGAGCATCTTAGACGGTCCGTATTTTAATTTAATCATCTCGTCCAACATCGCCCGCAGCTGTTCCGCCGAGTCTTTGTTAGTAGAGTGCAAGAGGCGCAATCCTTGTGTAAACTGAGGATCCAATTCCAACTGTGTCATCGTACAGAAACCGTTTCCCCCTCAGTAATATATATATATATATATATATTACAATCTGTACCCGCTGCACAGCATAAAAATTTCAAATGATCAATCATGGTGCGGGAATATACGGCTTTGCGGCAGTTAGGTTATGTCGTCGCGCGACATAACCTAACGTGCAAATTAACGCGTTCAATTGACACTTTTCGTTCGTATACCTCGTCTTACATCAATTTTACGCGTACACACGCCAGCTTAAGTTACAAAAATGCCTCTTTACGTAGCAAAACAGTACTGTCGAGTGAGATAAAAATCTATATCCTATAGTTTTTGGTCTTAGATATTCATCTGTACCAATTTTTGCATCGGACAGAGCGAAACTATGCGAGAAATGTTGCCGTTTAACCTGCGAAATACGCGATATTTCGGTTAATAAAAAGCGTATCGCACGCGTTATCTATAATTACGCCGGATGCAACATCGACATTTTATTGTTGTCCATACCAGTCGCCAGCGTGCGTTACCGCTTCGTCGTGTGAAATGATCGGCAACGCAATGTCTAGCTCTTCAGGTTATCGCGTTTACTTCTCGAAAATGCGATTTTCTCGCCTCTCCAAGCTCACGTCATCATCCGTTAATTTCAGCACGTTCGTCGGTGACAGACGGGCCGAATTTGAAAATACTTATACCGCTGCAATTTTACGACTAAATCGTTTGATCGATAAGATCTATTCGCGGAGGGGAGACTCCTGTCAATTTCAAATTGATCTTCGCATCGCTCGTGCACATTTTTCTTCTTCATCGACGAAAGCGATGATTCACAGGTCGAATGGAGGAGAGCTGGAGCTTAATTGGCAAAGGTGAGATTGAGAAGATAATCTGAGAGCCACATATATATATGATTGAAAGAGGGAGGGAGTGCAGCGCGAGAGAAAGAAATCGTGAAACTCAATGTCGATCATCGAGCGGTACACGATCCTACGTTGAATTTCCGCGCTTTTCCGCGTGGAACCAGCGGAACTACTGGGTAATTTCAAAAGTGCCGCCGGACGAAGGAAGGCCCCTACCACGCGCTCGAGGAGCCGCACCACGACACCTACGAGAAGTCGCCGTCGGCGCTCCTCGGGAACTCGGGGAATGCAGGCGGATCGCGACCCGCTCGTGCGTCTCCCGCGCCTGCATATGCGCGCGTTCCAAATTTAATTTCGCAATCGGCTTCGAGTTTGCCGAACCGTTGAGGGCGAAAGGCGAGAGAAAAGCGGGCCGTCTCGCGGACTTTTTAAATCCCGCGGCGTGGACGTAGCGCGACGATGGCGGCGGCACCGGGACGAAAGGCCGACCGCTGTCGGACGTGACGAGAGGTGAAAATATAACCAAAGAAAGACGAAAATAGTAACCCCGCGGGGCGAGCTGTACATACAGCGCGCCAGCGAGAGCGTGGATCTCTCTCTCTCTCTCTCTCTCGTGGGGCCGATCGCACGCACGGAGCGCCCCCCTTTCTCGGCGGTCACCTACGTGGCGGTGTCCCACTTCCACCGCGCCGCGGCGCATCGTCGCGTCCTTGTTCGCCTGCTCGCCGCCGCTCCGCGTTAGCACTGCACGCGCGTGCTTCGAGAACTTCCCCCGAATGTCGAACTTTTCGACGGCTGCAGTTGGCAGCCGTGCGTAAAAGAAATAAATAATCAAAGCGACCATGAAGTGACAAATAAAGTCGGGCCAGAGAGAACAATGCTTGCGCGTACGACGACGGCGAGGAGGCTACTCGGGTTGTGCTGCCGCAGTGTGCGTTCGCACCACCGTTGATATTGTGTGTCCGCGCGTTCCTCTCTCTCCCTCTCGCGCGCGCGCGCGCGCGATCTGTGTGTGTCTCTCTATCTCCCTCTCTCTCTCGCTCGCTCGCTCTGTCGCTCTCTCGTTCGCTCACTCCCTCGCTGTCTCTCGCTCTCTTTCTCTCACGCGCGGTGAGCAGCTCTACGTCGCTAACGTGAACGCGCACCGCGTATACCGTACCGCCGCCGCCGCCGCTGCTGCTGCTCTGCCACCGCCGCAGCCGTAGCCGCAGCAGCCGCGCGCGCGAGAGACACACGAAGCAGCAGCCGGAGAGGCGCGCGCTGTACTCTCGTCCGCTCGCTCTCTACGTCTCTCTCTCTCCGTCTCTCTCTTTCGCGTTTGTGTGCGCGAGGGTGACATTTGGGATATTTTTCCACGGTGCGGCCGTGAGAGCGAGACGTTCGTGCTACCGTGTGTTGTGACCGCCGGCTTGTTGTGCGCGCTGATCGTATCGCCCAGCGTCGACCAGCAGCAGCAGCACGGCACCCCAGGTGGAGCTTCGGCATCCCCAGCCACGGTGTGGATAAATGCGCGAGACGGACCGCTGGTGCCGTGCTGAGTCGCCGTGCTATCCAGGAAGTGGGCGCACCGCCATGCCTTCCGCGAGAATGCTCGCGGTGGCCGTCTGGTGAACGCGCGTGACTCTCGGACGACCGGTCGACGTGCACCTGGTCGTTAACCTCTTTCCGTCTCTCTTTCTCTCTTTCTCTCTGTCTGTGTTTCCCTCGCCGTTTCTTCATCTGGCCGTCGCTCGCAGCCAGCGCGTCGTGGACACGGTGTGCTAGTGGCCATGAGTCTGGTCTTCTCGCCGTCCAGCACCAGTGAGGTCTGATATTGTTGACTGTCCTGATCGACGCCAGCCAGCCATGAAAACCGAGAAGAAGCCCAACGAGCCTAGCTGTGTGCCCACTACGGTTGTCAAGGATGAGCCTGACGCCGACCCGGTTAAGATCAAGGAGGAAGGTCCTGGTGGTAACAACGACGACACGACCGGCGAGGACACAGCTGAGTGTCCCAGGGACCCATGCTTGGATCTGCCCAATGGCGAAGGTACGATGCCTGGGGAGAATCAAAATACCAATGGGAATCAGCCGATCTTGAATTCGGTCAAGCAAGAGGGAGATCCTAATAATCCTACTGACGATCTACCTGGTAAGATCGATTTGTTTCCATGTTCCTGCACCCACCGAGTCATTATTTGAATGTTTTGCTTGTATGCGCGCGCGCTGATACAATGCTTAAATATCCAGTGGTCAATCTTGCGTTAGAATAATCATGCTGCCCTTTTTGCTGTAGATTGTAGTGGAAATGTTATTACAGCGGACGGCATTCAACCACTTGTTAGTAATGTGCTGGGAAAACAGATGGGGACTAACGCGGGCAGCGGGGAGGCTCAATATATGCAGCAGCAGAGCCAAATTTATGTATTTTCTACACTACTAGCGAATAAAGGCGCGGATGCTGTGATGAGGGGCGATTATCCGTCAATCATCGACTTTCATCGTGCTCAACCAAACACTAAAAAGTATTTGGAGGTATTACAAGAACAATGTTAACTTATTCCAAAAATATTGTAAGTTTCCTATCATATGAGCGGTTTATTGCGAAACTTGCATTTCTAGCTGTATGTATGTGAATGTGTGTGTGTTGCGAGAAAGAATTTTGTTACAGTAGTACGCGTGTGTACATATATATATATATATATGTATATATATATGTACATACATATATGTATGTATGTGTATATATATATATACATACATACATACATTAATTTGTATCATCCTCTTACACCTGTTTTTAATTTATCTTTGTTTGACTTACACCACATTCAACGTAAACGGCTCACTTGAAACGTTATTTTTAGTAAACTTACGATTTCATGCGGCATATATTTAGTTGTCGTTTAATTACCATTAATATTCACCGTTTTTATTCTTTTAGAAACATCCCAATAAAGTAAATCAATTTCGCCAAAATCCTGCTCAATGGTTAAATAATCTTGCTATGATGAAACAGAAAGGCCATCAGGGAAATACGAATAATACTTTTCCGACTGAACAACCCCCGGATTTACCAGCACTAGACCCAAATGCTACGCAATATTGGAACGAGCAACCTAACTTGCGAAACATAAACGGTGGAAACTCTCTTAATTCTGAACCATCATTGGATGATGGTAACATAGACGTGCCTTGCCTTGTGCCGAATTCACCTGGTAATTCGGGTAAAACATCGTCAATCCAAATTGCCCGTCGATTGAATCCATATTTTAGTTTTACACTACCGGAGGACTAATTGGAAAAAAATATCCTTTCTGACACAGCCAATCCTCAACCCGCTAATAACGCTATCATGGGCCACAGTCCTAACATAACAAGCCCAGGCCCGGGAGGTCTGCAGCCATCACTTCAAGGTGTTAAAGTTCCGGACGAAAATCTGACACCGAAACAAAGACAGCACAGAGAAGTCCAGCTGGCGACCCTGCGGAAAATGCAGATGATGCTGTTTCCTGGGCACAAAGAGGATCCCGGCAGCACTCTGGATGCAGCGCAAGGAACAACCGTGTCATGTCCTCCCTCAAATGTTCCTCCCGTCAGTGTACCAAATCAATGTCCTCCGTCTATGGATTGGCACAAATTGCAGCATCAGTTTCTCGATGGCAAAAATAAGGTACATGTTTCTTTTCCTATGAAATTTTACTCGACACCTCCGGATCGTGAGAGAATTTCTAGCAATTATACAGGCTGAGAGGTAATAGTTGTCACCACTTTGAATATCTTTGAAAAATAAGAACACCTCATTAACGTGGCTAGATAACAAAATTTGAAGAAAACTTACAATTCTTATAGTTATGCAAGAAGGATCCAACTCACATGGAGTACGTTTTGAGAAAAATGAAGATGAAAGTCTGTTATATAATTAAAAAAAAATATAACACTGAAGTTGATATATGATTACAAAAAAAATATAGCATTGAGGTTCTTTACAATTGTTCAAGAAGTTAAGCATGATCCACTTTCTTCTTTTTAAGTGTATTTATTGGCAAGCTTGATCCTTTCAAAACAAAAAAATGGGTGAAAAAGATGCAACAAATAAAAATGGCACACCTAGTGGGAAGTAAAAACTGTTTTTTAATTAATTTTAAAAGTGCCCATAGGGCTTGGATCTTTTAGTTTTACATAGGAAGATGTGTATACTACTCATTGGTAGCAAAATCTCAAAAATCATAATTTTGTGGATTGGATCCATGCTTGCATAACTATAGCCAATTACAGATGACCATTAGTGTCAATGTAATTTCTGCTAGATAAATTTCTCTCTCTTACTCTCTCATATTTCAAAGATAAGATTCAAGGTGGGTAATGATTATTGCATCGTCACCCTGCATTATATTTTTCCCCGGCAATATTTTTAGCGATATCTTGAAACGTTTGCAGTCAAATGTGGGTAATCCGGGTGCGGTGCCGTTGCGCGGCGCCAACATGGTCGGAGTGCCGCGAAGTCAGGGTCCGCCGCCTCCGTATCATCAAACGACCCGGTCCGCGAGCGTACCGATCGCGATCCAGAGTCCAAACCCATCCTCGCCGAACAATCCGACGAGTAATCTGTCGCTGCCGTCACCACGCGCGAGTTCGGCCCTGAATTCACCGGCTGACTGCAACCGACAGTTCCAGCTTGGTAATCAGAGGACCAGCCACTTGCCGGGACAAAGTCCGACCGGTCAGGATTCGCCGAATCCGACGGTCGCCACGGCCGCCACCGCAGTGTCGACGGCTCGACTGAACCACAGCAATCCGGGAACGCCGGTCTCTCATTCCCACATCGCAGCTCTCAGTCCTAGCGGCACCACTGCTCAAAAGGATGCTTCCCTTGATTTTCCTAACAATCAGCCGCCAAATGGTAATTAAACGTTTTTCGTTAAATTCCTATTGATTTGTCGCGACACCCCGCCGATTGCGATTCTTTCGGCTTTGCTGAATTCAATGTTGTTCTCTGTTCGATCTAGTGGACGGTATGTTTTGCCGAACACTACAGTCCTTAGCTCAACAAAAGCAGCAACATACCGGTGCCGTGAACGCATCGGCCGTGAAGGAGGCGAACCTCATGCCGGTACCGAGCCCTCATCAGCTTCAGTATCTCAGCACGTTTGAGGGGCAAGAACTGACGATCCAGAAACAGCCCAACACGAGTCTGAAGGATGGAAATTCAACTACGTAAATATCTGCTAATTTGTCCTCTGACCTTGTGTACTTGGAACTTTTCACAAGTATATATAGGGTACTTGATTGACTCGTGGCGCGATGCTATGATCTATGCCTTACTATTTTGCCATCTTGAAGTTTCAACCGTCAGTTTTTATCGACTCTTTTTAATGTCAAGATATACTAATCGAGAATATACGAATATGCTTCTTGCTTTGGGAGCGTGTGATGGTTTTTACATGACATTAACGTGTTGGTTGCACAACACGTATCAGATATGGTTTGTATCCATTCAACGACGTCTTAGCTAAGTGTACGTATACGACTAACTTTCCAAGTCGATTTTCTCGGAAACCTCAACGCTTCATAGAGAAAACTGTCGTTCCACATTTTCGACTTATTTTTTCCAAAAAGAATCATCCCCTCCCCTTGGTTGTACCGCGATTACCCCTGTATAACTAGTAGGCCATTTAATTAAATTATAACAAGTACATAATCATGTAATTTGCATGTACGTGCATCTAACGACGCTTCTTCGTTCTCTTTGGCCCGCAACAGGAATACCGGCAGTACGTCGGAGATGTCCAGCAGAATGTTGTCGGGAAGTTTGGACAGCAACAGTCAGTTCCCAACTAGATCGGAAGGCGCGAGTCCCGTACAGATGGACAGCATGAACCGTGGCTTCGCCGGTTCCCTGCACAGTCCTCACACACCGCACACGCCGCACACGCCGGGCAGTGCCGCGCCCCACACCCCGGCGGATCCCGCGAAACCGGGCAACAAATCTAGCGCGAGCGCGCAGAGTAGTCCGGCGCCGCACAATACCAGCATACCCGACATGGGTCCCCCGCGAACGGTGCCGGCGTCGCCTACCACGAAACCCGACACATCATCACCATCCGCGAAGGACGTCCAACAACAACAGCAACAACAGCAGCAGGCGCAGTCACAACAGCAGCAGCAGCAGCAACAACAGCAGCAGCAGCAGCAACAACAGCAGCAGCAGCAGCAACAACAACAACAGCAGCAGCAGCAGCAGCCGTCGGTGGTAAACCCGAACAATTCCGGCAGCACGACAGTAGTGCCATCGCTGAGCGGTCCTGGCGCTTCGTTTCCGTGCGGCAGGCCGTCCATAAACGTGAGTCAACCTTCCGACAACGTGCCTCTCAATCCCAACAACATCGGCGGCCGACTCGGCAGCTTGACCGCCATGAGTACAAATCACTTCGACCCCATAACGTCCTTGGCGCAGATGAGTCAGCAGCTGACGAACACCGCGGCGAGCAACTCTCTGGGCAACGAGCCTATGCACTCCGGTAACGCCGGTATAATGCCGTTCGGCAACCCCCACGGCATGCACATGATGCAGATGGGCGGGGAGATGAACGGCAGTTGCCACATGGGCCCCAGCAATGAGCCCGGCGAGGTAGGCGGTATGTGCATGGGTCTGGCGGGCGCGCCGACGAGCTACAGCCCTACCACGTCGCACACCGGCAGCCCCGGCGTGCCTAGCAAGATGGGCCACCCGATGATGAGCCACGGGATGATGGGCGGCCACTCGGCGACCGCCGCCGGTGCGTATCCCGGCGAGACCCACGCTCCGCCACCGAGACTGATGACCAGCCACGTCGCCGGACCCAGCCCCTACAACGGCGCGAACGTCCAGGTGAAGCCCAGCGCGCCCAATACTATACAGTACTTGCCGGCGAGGCCGAACGTCGGCCACGCGCCGCGGGGCCCCCCCAGCCTGGACTT
>NW_014554535.1:934147-1031647 GCF_001313825.1 Dinoponera quadriceps | reverse complement strand
GACGACAAGGGAGTTCCTCCTTCGCTTTCCTTCCTCGGTTTCGGAAGTCAGTCAGTCTGTCCACGCGCGCGTATCCGCTTCTCTCGTCACGGGAATGATTACTTAATACTTCACCCTCACGATCGTTCGTCTCGATCCGCGAATGTCGCGCGTCACAGACACGTAACAGGGACAGTAAAAGGAGAGGCAACAGGGGACAGGGGAAAAGCAGATCCCTCCAAGCGGTTTGAGCAATATAAGCAGTGACACGACTACATCGACACAGTACGTTTGTGATAAAGTAATAGGAATCTCCGAGAACACTTGGTGACGACGGAGAGTTGCGCAGAGAGCTCTTCGCCTACGCATAGGAGTAAGATTAGCTACGTTAGAGAGGTTTTTCCTTTTTTTTTTTCTACAACGTCATATTTAGAGCTTGTAAAACGAGCTGCGTATAATTTCCCTTCTCTATAGATTTCTCACTGTTTTTGCGTTTCTCCTTGGATCATCCCCATGCCTTGTAATCTCGCTAAGAGCGAAACATACGGCTATCTTGCGCGGGCTCGGCGGATTAAAAGCTGCGGCACTTCCTTCATCCGCGATGAATCTCGCGACGCGTCTCGCCGATCCAACGGGAGAATTTCTTTTTCTAAGAATTGCTACGAACAAGAGTCGATTCTCCCGTTGGACGACGAACGGTGTTGCGAAATTCGTTCGGTGAAGAAAAAAAATGTCGCAACCTTAGATCTGCCGACTGTGTGCGGGTGTTCATCTCCCGCGGCCGCACGAGCAACGACAGCGCGGAGACCCTACACATTTCGTTTCCTTAGGATCAACGAAGCTATGAGCTGAATTATAAATGTAAAGCTTATTGTTAGTCGACCCCCTTTGTAGTAAGTCACGTGTTATATCGGCCACTTGATCTCCAAAGGTGCATCACTAAATTGCTAGACTTGCGTTGTGTGTATAGTTTCATTCCCTCTTAGTTGCCGAGCCGACTGCACGCGTCCCCCCCTTCGAGTCTTTGCGCCCTTTCTCATCTGTAAAGAAAGAAAAACAACAGGAAAGTCACACAAAAACGTCAAACGAGGAGTCGCGTTCGCGCTCTGCCGAGCTGGTTTCGCTAACTTCGACTTCGACTAATCTCTACTCGATATCTTTATGCGATAAAATATAATCGCAATAAAGGCGGATTTTACTTGAAAAAATCTGAAGGATCTGGGACTATACATTATTTTTAGCAAGACTCATCACTGTATTGTTGTTCAGCAATTGATCATCATAATCAATTTTATACCCGAAACCCAAGTCAAACCTGTCCTTTTGTACAGCATTTCATTGGTTGGACGTGCCCGAATCCCTCCAATCATCTCCGTTTCTGTAAATACGTTTGTGTCTTGTAGAAGACGTCTCTCGGTAGCGCGATCCTCGCGTGTTAATTTAAAAATCGTCGAAAAGTATATCGCTATATCGTCGATCGATGTGACTTTCTTTTTCTTTCTCTCTTTTTTTTTTTCTAAAGTGAGCTTACGAGCAACGTATGTTTGCCACATTGCATTGCCGCTAATTACCTTGACCGTTGCGCTTCCGATGATATAGCACTTCCATTCGTACTGAAATTACGTGAATTTTCATAGTTTCATCTTTACGACGGAGTCGTAAGCACAGTCGCGCGTATATAGTTACCTTTTCTTTGCCGGTGCGAAGTCGTCCCATTCGCTGAGATCGTATTTGGATAAATCGCCGTCCTCCTCGTCATCCTCCTCTTCGTCCTCCTGCAATTTTCGGTATCGATCGAGCAACGTGAAGCGCAACTTCCACTTGTACAAAATTCAAAAATGTGTTTGTGCGATCTTTCATCGATTTTTCTTTTTTTTCTTACGTCACGCCACATTTCAAAATGTAACTTGAAGATTACGTTTTAAAATATACAATCTCAATACCATATTTCCAAAAATATAGAATCTCAATGTTACATTTTGAAATGCATATTTCTTAATTGAAGACGACACACAGAGCCCGTCTAACATTTCAAAGAGAAACCAATTACATTTTCTTCGGCCTGCTCGTCCTCGTCCACATCGTCCCTCTCGTCCCTCTCGTCCTTGTCCCTGGATTTACTGCGCGAGGGGCTGCTGTATTTGGAATCCTTAGAGTCGTCGTCGGAACGACTTTCGAGTTTCCGCTTTTTCTTGCGACGGCCGAACTCGTCGTACTCGTCGTCCTCGTCCCGTCTCTCCTTGTACTCGACGACCCCCCGATCGTTGTACCCGCCTCCGTATCCCGTGCGTTCCTCTATCTCGCCGAATTTCGGGGCGTTGCACATGTTACACTGTTGACGGCGGGCCCAGTTTACGTTACCGCACTTACTGCACTGCCAGTCGTCCGCGCTGAAATCGAATATTCGATTGTAAGTATGCATAAGCGATAGTGTAAAGCTCGATGAGACACGATAACGTGTAAAGTAACATTGTACACCACTGTCGGTCATCAGCTGATTTTACATATGCATGTACAAACTTCAAAACTGTCGGTGCTTATTCCAATAGTCTTGGGAAGTACGCGCGGATAAAACGTCAGCTTTGTTTTCAATTCTTATTCTCGTCTTCTTCCCTCTTTCTCTATGTATAATTATCATATCTATTAGGCATTATTGTACAGTGGGATTATATATTATTTGGTTTTAGTGTGCGCAAAGAGCTAATCCTTGTATACTGACTACCACTATGAGATAACTGCTGCAGCATAAATGTAATAGTTACCTGAAGAGACCCCTGCTCTTTTCCGCGGCTGCTTTCCCAATTTCCTGGCCTAATTTCTTCTTCTTTGGACATTCACCTCTGTCTGCATTGAATGATCGCACTATTACTCATAAAAGTATATACGATGTGCTCGCACGAGAAGTGACAGGTGTTCATACTACCAGTATGTGTATGTATCGGTAGTAAACAACGGACGCACAGCTGAGTGTATCTAATACGTGTACGGTAACATTCTACATTTAGCACGAGTTAGCTAAGATGAGTGAATGAGGACTCACGTTCACGAAAAACTTCTTACACTCAGCGCGTAATACTTTTTTGATATTTTTTTTTTTTAATATTCCAACTCTGCTTGAGACTGCGTACCTTTACCACAGCGATTGCAGGAGTTTCGCCTGGCGAAGTTAATATTGGCACATCTAGAACGAAAAGAGAGCCACGTGCCCGAGTTACCAAGACGTCTTAACGTACTCTCGACTCATTGGCAATAGGAAAGGGAAGGGAAAGGGCAACGAGAGGAGCGCGCCGAGGCGCGTAGTCGACCGTGAAGGAGGCAAGATTACACGTACTGAGAGTCGGGGCAGACCCAGTCGCCGTCATTCACGCTACGCTGGTTCTCGTCGTCCACCTTGCCGCCGTCCATGTCGATCGTGCCGTCGTCCGCGCTGAGCCGTCTGAACGAGCGCTCCTCCGGTCGCTCCTCTGCGACGTCGTGCTCGCGGCACACCTCGGCTTTAACCTTGCGTCGGTCGACGTCTCGACTACGTCTCTCTCTTTCTCTCTCTCTCTCTTTCGTGTGTCCCGGATGACGCCAAGACCGGTCTCTCACACGGCGGTAACGCGAGATACCCTCTGCTACGTCGCGCAATTACGCATCTACCGCATGATATCCCGAACACGAGCGAGCCCGGCCGACTCAACGGAGGCTACGGAGAAGAGAGCATTAGTCGCGCTGATGTATCATTGGAGGCCGTCTCGGCACCGTGCGACTCGGCCGATCGCGCCGTGATATCTGGTGCAATGGATCTGGCGCAGCGGCTGGTGCGCGTTTCAGCTGAACTCCCTGCACCGTGGCGGTGCACGGCGTGCGCACTGAGGCGCGTTCTTTGCACCGCGAGTGACGTCACCGCGCGAGGGCTCCCCTTCGAGCTGCGGTGTTGCTAAGCACCGACGGTTCATTGGCCGGTATTCATAGCCGGTTCTTTGCCGTTTGAGACAGTCTCGAGTTCATCTTCAGATGCTTCGTAGCCAATAACGTGATGCCGTGCAGCATCTGAAGATATAGGCTTAAGACCGGCTATGGTGTACTGGGGTGCTCCTGCGGTATAAATGAATAATTAGGCAATCAATTAGCTAATTATCTAGCCGAGTGAATAAATGAATATATAGATAAATATTGTGTAACAAATAGATTAGAATTAGATAATTAGGTTATTAGAATATTAGAATAAAGATAGATTAGAAATTAGATAGATAAATATTGTGTAACAAATATACTATATAATTACAGGAGGAGTGAGAATTGAAGAATCATTCGGTTAGAACGCAAAGTGACAATGACGTTAAAATGATGTCAAAGTGGCGAGAAGATATAATCGAGAAGTGAGTTTTTTGTAGTCATTTTCTCCTCATTTTGACGTCATTGTCACTTTCTGTTCTACATGGACATTTTCCTGGACGACGAGAATCTGGCAAAATTCAATAAGTTGCAACATTCGCAAAGATAACAATGATAAAACCGTTCAAGAAGCATTTTGCAGCCTAAAGCCTTTATTTTTCAAGTATATTTCGAATATAAGCACAATGTCTAAAATCGGTGTCTAAACACGGCGTTTTTAAAACATCTTTAAGACTTTAAGTTTTAAAGATGATCTTACTTACAGACGTCTTAAAGATATCTTTTTTTTACAATAACGTTTTTCAGATACGTCAAACGCTAAAATGCGTTCCGATGTTCACTGTCAACATTTCAAATCTATAAATACGTGACACAAACTGCAGATTCACAGTATTGGCATATCGGGATGTTTAGCGTTTACCGTATCTGAAAGATGATATTGCAAAAACTCCCTATTGAAGATAGTGGCAGACTTGTAGCGAATGACATAACTGATAGCAACTTTTATTAGTTCCACAATTTCCGGCACGAGTCGCCACCGGTTTCAACCGAGAAAACCGGAAAGTAGTACGGCTCAACGACAAATCAAACGTACTTTTATCTCCAAGTAGCACAAAATCATCATCGATGATCAGGCGCGACTCAACCGCAAGTTTTTTCGTACAATTTGCCGAAAATGCTGTTTCAAGCTCCTTGTATCAAAAAATTTCCTTAATCGAGGTTGTGATCAACAGTACGTTTCAACATCATTTTTCAACGATGACTTCTCGAGAAATTGTTCGAAATCTAACATTCAAATAACGGATGGATATTAAAATTATTTTGACAAGATCAGCGTGGAAAAGCAAGTTAAATTTCAAAAGCACAGGCAGCACAGAATCACAACGGTGAGAGTTATAAATAATAAACGAGAATTCTCTTTTATTTACAGCACGATGGAGATCAACGGTCGAATTAAATTTAAAAAATTCCTGACGTCAGCCGCGGATATGTAAAAGATAGCTCAGGAATCGGCTTTTTTGTGCAATAGTCGGCCTGAGATAATTAACTAAATTTTTTCTTCGCGATACGGAAAGAATGTTCGACATTCTATTCGTTGGCATGCATTAAGATTAAAATACGTTAGAAACGTACCGACTCACACTGTAAATGTATAATTACGTTTACTCAGGTATGCTTTTCGTCGTTTAGTGTTGTATATAGTCAGCTTATCAGCTTGTCTCGCTTTAGTGTTATTACTGAGAAAGTGCATTGTATTGACAAATAAGTGATGAGAAGTGATGCGTCGTCATTACTATATCGGAAACACTTACCATACTCTTCGTCACATTTGCCCGACAACGCTGAGGCATCATCGATGATCAGGGGTGGAAACCGAGAACGGGATATAGGAGGATGGTCGAATGACGAAGCCGCGTCTTGACCAAAGTAATTTATTTGTTTCATTAAAAACTTAGACGTTGGAATGCGACTTCTACACGTGTGACGGGTATAATATGTAAAACTACACGCTACGATATTTATATTTATAACTATATATGCTTTTCCTTTTTTTTTTATGATTCCTCACTGGTCAACGTAAATATATATCATGTATATGATAATAGAATAATAGCGGCTTAGTGTTCGATAGCGATAATTAAACCCTCCAATGCGCTAACTACCGCGTGCTGTACCCCCGTACTGATTTACAAGCGAACGAATCTCGGGGCCAGGGCGCAATGATACGCGAGATACGAGGAGCGAGAGACGAAGGAGCGAAGAAGTATAAATGAAAATTCAGCCTATCTCTCTCTCTATCTTGAGTGAGAGAGAGAGAGAGAGAGAGAGAAAGAGAGGGAGATTCTACAATTTCGAAAATTCGAAGCTTCGCCAAGCTCCAATCGAACTGATCAAAATTGCCAACACCGATCTCCACCTACGCAATTTGTGTCGTCCAACAATAACCGGAAAATTTATAATTTCTACACTTCTCCCGTGCAATAATTTAATTAACAATTTCTATTTCAGCGAAACACAACAAGTAATATCGGCTCTCCCCCGATAACAGTTGTAAATCGTCGATCAGACTGATCGGAGTTCGGTGAAAGTCACCCCACGCCTCGCATCATTCCGACCATAATTGTGATCTGGAATTCTCCTCGGCGCGCAACTCAGACATGGAAGAACAGATGAACTCCGGAGATGCATCAAAGTTCCACTTTCCTCCTGCTTTTCTCCGTCAATCGCCCTTTTTAATACAAGTTGTATCCACATGCATACACACATACATACGAAAGACACATGTTTACAAGACGTCTAATACCCGATTTCACCAACGTCGACCGAACTTTCACCAGAGTTTAAACTCTCGTCAAAGACAAACTCAGATTAAGGTTTAACCGACGTGAATGAAATCGGACATAAAAGGCGTCCTATTCGTTTTGTTTTTCGGACGCCCCTTACACGAAAAAAAAAAAAACAATCTTAAATCAATGATATTCTCATACGTAAACAAGAATATTATAATCTTCTCGGGAAATTTTTAGCCTCGATTTGATTGTATTTGTATTGATGCAAGTATCACTCGCAACTTCAACTCAATATTAAAGATCTCCCGAGAATATTCTAATATTCCCACTTGCATATAAGAATATCTATCATTGATTTGAGACTATTTTTTTTCTGTGTAGACACTCGTGTGTCCGGGCGCTCTTCAGACCCCCCCCCCTACAATCGTTATATCCCGCGATTATCTCATCTCGTTTATTGATAACGTCATATCTCGTTCCTTAAATCCTAAACCGACGGTTCATTGCGTCTTGGCCCGTTGTCTCGTTGTCATCCTCGTCGTGTCGCACATATCGTGCTTATTAGAGGTTCATTATTTACAAAATGTACAGAGCGGTTTCTCTCAGTGCACAAGGGCTCTCCGTCGAGTGCAACCCTCTTCTCCCGCCCCTCCGTTCCATCTCCCGGTGCCGCCGCTGCACCGGTCGTCTTTAATATCTTTTATATATTTCCTATGTACAACCGCCGCGCGCGCGAGATAAACGGCGACTCCGAGAGATGACGGATCGCCCGTACCAATGGTGCGACTTAAATGTAACTGAAGAATACTTTCTCTTTTCTCAAAAAGCAGTCGGGTTCGCGGCTGGGTCTGCGGAGATCGCGACTTGCGGCACAAATCAGAAATAAACAGAGAGAGAGAGAGAGAGAGAGAGAGTGAGAGGGGGGGAAGAGCAATTAAATCACGAAAGGGAGGCGAAGTCGATCATCGATCATCATCTCCTTCTTCTTCTTCTTTCTTATTTAATTATTTTCCCGCCTTATTTTTAAATACCGCGAAACACACTCGAAAAAGCATTCTTACATTTAGCAGCTACATAATACATATTATGTATATAAATATAAATATATATAAATATATCTATTTATATATATTTATGTATTATATCGTGTGATAAAATATTATAATTGATAATATTATACAATGTAAGATATAATAATTTATAATATTATACTTTTTAATATTCTCTTTGTAAGTAAAAGAAAAAAAAAAGAAAATATATCGATTTTAGGCAACGTGATCGACTTCGACCCGCTTTACGATCCACCCATCCTTCGGACGGTGCGCACTTACGGCCTAAGGTATACTAATGTACAAAAGATGTACGACGTTTCGTATAAAAGTATAATCGACAAGATGGGGCGACACGGCCGATTTGACCAAAATGTACCTCGAATTCGGATTGTAACGCGGATGTTACGCGTCTCCACGACGACATATTGATGTTTTCTTTCTTTTCTTCTTTTTTTCGACAGTGGTCGAAATGTAATTCGAACGTGCGCGCCGTATAACAGTGAAACAATACGACTATGCTCATATGAGCTTCATCATGCACTCACATCTCTTCGCACGATCGTCGTCGTTCTCAGAGTATCGAACGAGTATCGTGTGATTTGAGAAAACTTGGTGAAATCGACCATTAGATTCGCTTCGCATCAAACCGCTTTTTTCCTCCACTCATGAAAGAAAGAGAGACGAGTCTCTCTCTCTCTCTCTCTCTCTCTCTCTCTCTCTCTCTCTGTATGTGTGTATGTGTGTGTGTGTGTGTTAAGTCGAAGCCTCGTTTTACAATAAAAAATCAATCGCGCGCATCGTAGAATGGTTGCGCTCTTCATTTCACTGGTGTCAATGAGAGGTTTGTACACTCGACCTCGATATTGTTAATTCTAAACGTAAAATGTGTGAAATACTCGATATCGAAGGCCGTAAAAGACCCTAAATGCGAGACGGGCGCGCTCGCCTTGACCGTCCGCTCTTCGTTACATCTCCCGTGTGTTTAAATCAAAACAATTCTATATATCCGGGTCTTGAGGAGAAACAAGAAGTTGCAGAAAATGAAATTGTACAAAGGTATGGCCAATCACAACAAGGTTGAAACACTTTTTTTTTATAAATTTCGGGACGCATCCCGTGTCCAATAAGAGAATTTGTTTTTTAGTGGTTCTGAGGAGATATATTTTTCTATTGGGTACGAGACATGTTGTAAAACTCATCGAAAAAAAGTGTTGCACTTTTTCTTATGACTGACTATATAGCGAGTGCAAAGAAAAAGGAAAGGAAAAAGAACAGGCTCGCTGAATCGACGCAGACCGTTTTCGTCTTCTACTTGAGGCCCGTGGTATACATAAAAGTGCAAGCAGTAAAACGTAAGCAGTGAACAAACTGACCAACCCACAGTCGACTGTTCTTCTTATGATCCAAGAATAATTGATTGTGATTGGTCAATTTGCTTACTACTTACAATTTTGTACGTGCTATAAGCCTAAAGCCACCGCACACAGAACAAGAAAAACTTAAGCACGTAAAGAATAACAAGGTTGGCATAGAAAATGAATCTTGAAATTCCCTGACTTTTCCATATTTTCCGGACGACAGTGGAAAATTTTCCATGAGTAATATGTAATCTTAAACTTTAACGTTTAGAAGCAGGGATTGCAGAAAAAATAGATGATATTATTAGAAAAGCAACGTGAACTCCAAAGTTTAGTAACATAATATAATCCTGAGTTCAAATTTAGACCAACGAAAAATAAATGTTAGACAAAGAAGAATACAATTAAGAGCATTTAAAAGGAATTGTGAGCAAAGTTCAAAATCTCAAATTTTTTTTTTCATATCTTTCTCTAATTTTTCCAGGTTTTCCTTGACATGTTTAAATTTCAGTGACATTTCCCGATTTTCCAGGTCTGTGGCAATCCTGAATAAGCAAACTGATCAATCGCAGTAGACTATTATTCTTACGGTAGATTTTACTTCCTACGTTTTCGTGTGTGCCACGGTTCTAATTTTCATTTAACTTGCGCGTTTTTTCCACATACTGCGTTTTTGGCAAAAGTTAGAAGGGTCGATACAAGTGGAATATGCTACATTTTTGATTTTCCAATTCTCCTCTCTCTCTCTCTCTCTCTCTCTCTCTCTGTGCTCCAGATTAATACAAAATTAACTTCAGAGAGAGAAAAATGCGATCTGTTCTATGGGATCTACCGGAGGATCACGTCTACCTTTCTGCATGCCATCAACTCGACACACTCTTCTCCTCCTCCTTAGCGCGATCGAAGGAGCGTTTCTTTCACGGTGAATTGTCGGCGCACATAATCTACTCTCGGCTACGAGATTCTCCGGGAAACGTGTAAGCTTCTCTACATACACACACATATGTGCCGCGCTCTCCGAACGTTCGTGATCGCGACACGACGACGGTAGGACTTCTTCTCGACTGTCCAACTGATTCCGGTATCTTACAATTATTTACACTAGACGGCTGTCCTGTACAATTTGCGAATGAAAAAATGTTTCGTGAAAGAAAATCGTGCTCTCACACACACACACGCGCGCACACCGCTGCTGTTCGTCCTCTCCTCCCTCTTTCCGCCGCGTAAGGAGGACGCAGAAACATGACGGCACGTTCGCGAGAGCGACAGCCACACATGTGTCCGTCCGATGCGCTTCTTTCCATTCATTCGTGATGTCGACGCTGCTGATTACTAAATTCACACATTCTCCGTTTTGTATACACACACATATACACACACACGCGTGCGCGCGCGTATATAAGTGGAAATCAGGATTCGTCTTTACAAATGGAGTAAATGAACGGCTATAGAGTATAACCGGTGTACAGCTTTACTGCAATGAACAGAGCGAAGGCACCTTATAAAATATCGAGTGGCATATTTAGTATCCAGCACCTATGATTATTTGGTTTTTTTTTCTTCCGCTATTTACCGCGTTTTTTGCGTAAGTATAGCCCGGGGCCGGGGGGGAGAGTTTAGGCTCCTTTCCCCCTGCGGATCCTTTTGCTCTTAATTTGGTCCTTTTTTCGGGGATACACCTGGTTCGGTGCTTCTCTCTCTCTCTCTCTCTCTCTCTCTCTTTCTTTCATGATCAATGATCGTCCGCTTATTATTTACCGAATTACATGTATATATCTCGGGATTTATCGTGCGTGTGAGTCTTCTCTCTTCTCACCTCTCGTCTCATCCGTTTCGATTTTAAGCCGAAAAACTTATCTCGGGAGACGTATCGACACCGCTGTTCGTGAAAAAAGAAAAACTTTCGAAAAGGTCTCCAAAGATATAGAAAAGTGTCTAAAAAGAGCTCTCTCTCTCTCTCTCTCCCTTCCTCTCTCTTTCTCCGTGGGCGAGTGTGTTTCACTTGCTTGTTCTTGTTCTTCGACGATCTTATTTAATCGAGTCCTGCTGACTTTAGGCACCTACGATTACTATGGAACTAGAATTTCTCACGCGATTGAACACACGTACACACATGCGCACATGTATACACACATACACACACGCGTACTCATGGTCACACAGCAAATCGGGGAGTGTGGCTCTGCCGACCGCGGATCGCTATGTGTTACGCACGCACCTGTTATCTATGTACACTTTCATCGTACATCACCGCCCGATATAATAAATGCGTCTCCTGTATCTTTTCCCTCGCTTCACTCTCGCCTCGTTTCGCGGGATACGGCGGTTCAACAAAAATCCAAGATTTTATTCCAACGTAGAGCATACACAGTTGGCGAAACCGGCAAGGAGAAGATAAACTGAACTCCCTCGACGCGTCTTTCCGATTTCGCGATACGCAACGTGTAAAAACACAAGATAAGAATAAGAAAGCGCAACCATGCGTGTACATACATCTTGAAAATCGTGCGATTTATTTGGATAAGAAACACGGGCTTTTCTATGTAACGAAAGTGCAAGCAACACGACGACGTGTGTATCGACGGTTCTAGATTCGAAATTCCAGAAAGTAAGGCGTACTCGACGTGTGTCGAGAGCCCGCAAAGTCAGGCCGTCGTGTGATCGCGATCGCCAATGAAACGTAATCGCCGGTGATGTACAGTAACGAAACGAGCAAGATGGTCGCAATGAAAAGAGAGAGTGAGTCTTCGCTCAGTCACCAACGCGCGAGGCACATTCGAGATAGGGCAAAGGTCCCAAAGCTGTCGAAAGAGATCCGCAAAAGCTTTACGGTTTTTACGTATTATCGTAAACGTCAACGAGACTGCCGGTATGCGGAAATCCGCATTTCCCGCTCGCTCCCTACCGGGTACACTGAGAAAAATTTCCATCGGATAGACCGATTAAATCGTGTATGCGATTGTTATTTTTATTATCCGATCGAGTGATGGATATCTTTGTCCGATGAAATTACCGATGAAACCTAGTCGACAAATTAATCGCCTTTGGCATATCCGTTGTAATTTTCATCGAATAAAGACACGATTTGATCGGACATATATCCATTTGTTATTTTTTTCATTGGATTATCCCGTCAGATATGATCGCACATTTTTCTCAGTGTAGTCGTCGTCGTTCTTTTCGCGCGGCCGGTGGCCTCCTGAGACCACGCAGATCGACCACGTGTCTCATTCGGAACGCTCCTATTGTACAGAAATATCATCTTACAGTTTGCGACCAAGTTTGTCGCAATGTTGTTTCACTGTCCGAAATCATTTTCCGTCTTCGAAGGCGACGAATTTGTACGTACGTTTGTTGATGTGCACACGGTTTCAATGGCATAACACACGGTGGTGGTGGTGAATTGAAGGAGGGGGGGGGGGGGGNGGGGGGGGGGGGGGGGAGAAGATACAAAAAACGAAAACACAAAGAAACCCGAGGGGAAGAACCTCTCCAATTAACTGAAAAGTGCATCGTGTTCTTTGGGGAGGGGAGAACGGGGGAAAAAAAGAAAGTAATTAGGCACCGGCGATGCTTCCCGCCGAGTCCCGACCGATCGTCAAACCCACCGGCTAACGAGTCAAACGTGGGGAGGGGACTGTCTCTTTTACATAGTCACTACGCTATACTTACTAAGGAAAAACTCTCAATATATATAACTGATATCAAGTCAAGTCAGTAACTCACCGCGACAGTTTTTTTCAGCGATGCGTGTATCAAACGTAAAACCGCGTTCAAAAAATGTGTCCTCTCTGAATCTACTAATAAAGCGATTTTAGTCGTCACATTTCAACACGTGTATATATAGTATATGGATGTGTATGTGTATGGGATGTCTCGTCTCTATCGTCTCTCTTGAGACACCCCGCGTGTATCTAAGATATAAATACTCGGTCGATACGTGTCGAAACAAAAAAAAAAAAAGAAAAAAGGAAAAGACGCAAAAGAAAAATAATCATGAAGAAATACGAGAAATAAATCTACGATCGTGTGGTGTTGAAAATCGTGAAACGAGTCATCGATTGGGAGAAATCGCGATCGATTTTTCGCGGGTGGGCACGTTGAAGTTTTCCTTTTAATACGTAGCAGCGCGGGATGGGCCAATGATATCATAAATAATTTACGCATAGCTTATACATAAATAACTTAAGCGAGTTTCGCGCGATGAAGATGATCTCTTTGAAAAGAAGGCGTGTCCTTTTTCTTTTTTTTTTTTCTTTAACTTATGTACAAATACGTGTAGCACCGTGTCGTGCTGCTCGGGGGCTGGGGGGAGAGGGGGGTTAATTTTCGATCATAAATTTGTACAAATTCCTTTTTGTACACCTCTCTCTCTCTCTCTCTCTCTCTCTCACATACATTGGTCGCCTATACTATAAATATTATTTTTAATTCTCAGCAATGTACGAGACGCCCGGAGTTCTTTTGTAGCAAAATAATTTTTGCGATCTTGTATCGGAAGAGATGTTATGTTACGTTTGCCTTTGCTTCGTTTCATGCGTGTACATGTGTATATGTATTTGTATGTACGTCTCAGTGAATAATACTAGTGAATATTGCTCATGTAATGTGAGCAATACTCGTATTGTAAACTTCTCCGTTTGAGACTAAGGCGACGTGTATGCTCACGTGTGTGTGTGTGTGTGTGTGCTCGTGTAAATGCAAGAGTATGCGTGTATGTATGCCATCGCGAGGAAAAGGATGAAGTAGCAAATTCCCGATTCGGTGAAGTTCCTCTATCTCGTCTTTGGATTGGAAACACGGTGATCTCTACTTTGGTAAAAGTACAATGTCTTCCGCATCTCGGGTACTCACAAAACCGGGCGCGCCTGGTCGTCCCCCATTTTGTCCCCTTCCTCCGTTCGGTCGCTCCTCCCGGCTGATGCTCTCGCGCGAAGGAACCGGCGGTTTCGCCGCGTCGCGATTTCGCGCCCCTGACAAGCGGATTGTACTACAGTTGTCGAGAACAGTCGTCACCTTTTCACGTGCTCGATATAACAGTGTTCGTCGGCGACGCTTGCGTCGTCGTCGTCGTTGATGTCAACGTCGTCGTCGTGCTCACCACTGTTGGTGCAACCGTTGTCGACGTTGCTGCCGCTGTCGTCGTCGTCGAGCTTACCATGCTGCTCGACGCACCAGACTCGGAGCTTCGCGCGCTCGAATCAACCTCCGAACGCGGTCTCTTAGCCTCCTTGTGCACGTCGGACGACTTCGACTTCCTCTTATGGTTCGAGCTCGACGAGTGCGAGCGACTCGACGCAGCGTGGCTGTCCTTGTCGGCGCGGCTGCTGGACGACCTCTCCTTGCCGTGCCTGTGGCTGTAGTGGTGGCTGTAGTGACTCTTCCTCCTGTCCTCCAGCCTCTCCTCGCCGTCCTTGGAATCCGTTCGCTCGGATTTGCCGGCGGACAGGGGTGGGCAAGTGTGCGACAGTCCGGGGATTTTCAGCGCGTCGTGCTCGCCGGCGTCGCCGCCGGTCTTCGACTCGGACTTCCGCTGGGAGCTGCCGTGACGGTGCCGGTCGTGCTCCCGCCGGTCGCGGTCTCTTCTCTTCTCGTGCCGCCTCTCCCTCGAGTCCTTCTCGTCGCGATACTTGCTCTTCGACTTGGAGTGCGACGCGCTGTGGCACTCGGACGACTTGGTCGAGTTGTCGTCGCTGCTGGCGTTCCTGCTGTGTCTCTCGTTTTCGGTGGACACCGGCGACGTGGACGTCACCGACGAGGAGTACGAGGGAACACCAGTGGTGGCGGCGGTAGTGGACGATGACAACGACGATGACGACGATGATGACGACGACGACGACGACGAGGTCGTCGTCGTCGTCGAGATCTCGCCACATGTGGGATTATCGCCGCCGGCGATCAAGAACTCGCTTTTCTCCTCGTTCTTCGCCTTCTCTTTCGCCTCGTCCTCCGCTGTCTCGATCAACGCCTTCACAGCGTTCTCCGTCGCGCACTCCATCTTCGATGTGAACGCCAACACCGTCTCCACCTCCAACAGATGACAGTACCTCTCCAACTTGGCAGTGTCATCCTTGAACCTCTGCTCGGCGATCTCGTAGCTCTCCTTGCGGATCCTCTCCAGCACCTCCTTCGAGGCTTCGGCGACGCCGGTACGCAGCGACTGGCACACCTCTTCCACGTCGGTCTTCGACTTGTAGATGGCTATCTCCAGCGCTTTATCCACCACCTCGGTGGCGTACGTCTTGGCGACGGTCTGTCGTTGCGTCAGCAACTCCTCCTCGGGCACGGCCGAGTCGGTCTCGGAGGTCACGTCGGCCGGCGGAGACAGCTCCGAGCTCAGCCGTCTCTTGGCCTCTTTCATGGAAGACGAGCTACTGCTGAAGCTACTTGGTATCACCCTGGCCTTCATCAGATCCGGAATACTCTCCTTGCTTGATATGCTGTTGCCGTTGGATCGGCCGTGATGGCTACAGTGATGTTCCAGCTTGTGGCCGCTGCTGTCGTACTTCTTTTTCTTGCAGGAACTGCAGCCGTGATGACTGCTGCTCGACTTGTCGTCGCCGCGGTGGCGATCCTTGTGCCGCTTCTCCGAGCGCTTCTCGTCCCTGCTCTTGTCGCCGCTCTGTTTCTGCTCGCTCCCGCCGCCCTTGGACGACTTCGTGCCGCCGAAGGAGTCCGACGGATTGTCGCCACCTTCCTCCTTCTCCTTCCGTTTGCTGAGCGACGAATGTCTAGAGTGATGTTGACTCTTCCGATGCTTGCCGTGCTGGTCGGATTTCTTCAAATTACCTTGATATTCGGCCGCTCTCTCCTTCGCCTTCTTCTCCTCGAGCGAGTCGATAGACAGCTTCTGCTCCAACCGCTGCCGGTTCGTGTTCTCTTTCTGCTCGTCGCTGATGCAGACCGCCTCCAACGGTTTCTTCTCCTTGATGCGATGGGCGGACTCGTTCACCATGCGGGTGTGCCTGATGCTCGTGCTGTGCTCCGACTCCGGGTAATACTGCTTCAATCTGATATGCCAAGCGATGCTCGAGACGGCCGAGACCGTTCTGAACTGGTGGATGATGTTGCGCGGCAAAAAGTAGATGTCGTTGTCGTAGAGATTGATCTTGGCGTAGCGGACGCCTTGTCTGCGCAGCTGATTCAACTTGGCGTCCTCCACCCACTGCACGCATTGCGAGATGGGCGGCTCGTGAAGGTCCAACTGCAACTTCTCCACGAGCTCGGTGAAGTCCCCCGCGTAGAACGCCACTACGTCCTTCGTGATCCGGTTGTACTCGGATGGCTGGCCGCCGTGGACGGCTTTCAACACGCCGACCGCCGCTGTGGTCATCCTGTCCAAGCCGTGGCCGACGTGATCCGCGTGCGCTTTCGTGCGATCCTCGAACATGTACTCGCGAGCCTCGCTGAGGCGCGGCAGATACTGCAGGTTCCTCAGCTCGTTGATGCCGGTCCTGCGCCGTTTGTACGGGCTTTTGTTGATGTCGGCCGTCGGCACCAGCTGCTCGCCTGGCCGGATCCACAGGATGGGGCCGTCATTCGACTCCTGCGGCGTGTCCATCTTTACGACGGAGAGAGGACCCCACGGCATCGTCTGGAACAGCGCGGTTACATTGATAAATTGATACCGTGAACGCGAGTTTTCATTTATTTTATACAAGTTATAGTTTCAAAGTTTCAGATAAAGTTCTTCCTCCATTTTTTTGGTTTCTTATCTTCTTTACGGGGGAAAAAAAAATTAAATGTAGTAGGTTTCCTCGAGTTGAAATTTTAGTCCTACATTAAGTCTACTTAATTCTACATTGAGTCTTCAAGTGGAGAGAGTAAAAATAATCTTACATTAGTGGCACATCAAAGGAGCACAGAAGAGACTTAATGAAGGCTTATTTAGAACTAAAATTTTGACTCGGGTTAATCGAACACACGTAAATTTCCCTAAACAAATTTTGCACCCTTGAGACGGAAATCGAAGAGATTCGCGGCAAAATAGGGAAAACGGATTTTCCCCGAAGCTGTAAAACTACAAGTATATAAAATTAATAATTTGGACAGAGGAAGCAGGTAAAAAATCAGTTCCATGTGGCAAGCTATTTTTTCAGTGGCATCACATAAACTTGAACTTTCCCTCCTACTCGTACTCAAACGCCTATATAAGAGAAAGACTTACAGAGGAACGATATTTTCAGGTCGTAGACCTTTCTTTGAAGAAGTAAACTGAAATGTTTGAAATGTTGAGAACAAACTCATGATATTCACGGCTCTAACTCGGATGCTAATCAATAAATCGCGTCACTACCCACGGTAGCTAAAAATATAAAAAACTATTTCATGGAATCCGTGGAATTCGCGGCACCAATGCGGAAATAAATCACTCAATATTTTGCATCGTTTCGTGAAAATCTAAAATATCACACATAATGAAAATTGATATTAATAGAAATTTATACAAGGTATCCCAAAATCAACGTATGTCTTTAACATGAAATTCTCTGGGACATTTTAAGACATAAGTTTAAATAAATGTCGAAAGAGATTCTTATTCATAGCAACTTTTCAATTTTCAATATATCTATGTAAGTGAAGCTCAAACTTCTATAAAAATAAAATCCGTTTGAAACTGATCAAAGAAAATTATTTTGTTATCCATTCAGTCGTTCAAAGTTTTGTTTGCGAAAAACTCCGTTTTTTCGTTCGCTTGTATTTCGGAAAATATTGTTTTATTAATAAAATATCTTTATTTTTCGACGATATTTAAAACGGTGACTGCTTCTTCACCTGTATGATATATTATAATAATATTTGATATAAATAATATAACTGTATATACTCACCAATTTTAGGAATGGATTTTCCTCCAACTTTTGCAGTAGGTCCGGAAAATACCCGCCGACTTCTTCATGAACCGTGCCCACCAAGCTGATTTGGTGTAGTGGTCCGTACCGGACGGTGCCGTTGTTATAAGCCTTACAGACTTGATCCTTGTACTGAACCATTGTCGTCGTTTCTATGTCACTGCTCCTGCCTAACACACCATTCTTCACGGTCAATGTGGGATAAGTATTCGCCATATAATCGAGAAGATCGGGCAGATATGCAGCCGCATTGTGCACTATACCCATGACATGATGAGCATTCCCATTTTCGTCTTCTCCGAAAACCACCTAATAAATGCAAACGAACATATTACTATAATTATTCATTGAATGAAAAACATTAATCGCAAAAACTCTCAACAGTCTCGAAGAAATACTGAAAAGACGCTTTTCCGACTTGTTATTTTATCATATATAGTGGGGCAATACAACCATTACCACCTAGGTATCTTCAACAAATAAAAAATATTTTATTATAACAAATAGATAAGGACGGAAAAATTGACACTTACAGAAGAATGTTGATATCAATGTAATCTACGTAATCTTTGTTAGATACATTTTTCAAGATGGTGACAGTTACTGTCTCACTATTTCTATATTATCCTGTTACTTATTTATCATACATATATGCCTATTTACCTTGAAGTATTCCTGCGCCAGTTCTTCCGTTTGCTCGTGCGATAAGCTGTCGATCTCGTCTTGGTACATGTGCACCACCGTCGCACCTCCGTTCGGGTAGGTTTCTATGTGAATGAACTTCTTGTACTTTAGGCCCTCCAGCAATTCACACTTCACCACTGGATTGTTCAGCATCTTGTAGTTTTTCGTTTGTAAATTTAACCTCAGGTTGTCGTTGGTGGACTTGGAGAAGGACAAGGACACGGGTTTGCCGCTCAGCGAAGATAACACGTGGCGGTCTCGCTTGCATTGCACGCCGATACTCGCCCTCTTGATGTTCCTGCGTCTTTCGCATCGCGAGCAATGTCGTCGCTCGCTGTGCTCCTTCGAGCGTTTCTTGCTCGAGGAGGACGAGCACGTCTTGGAGTGCGAGCTGGAAGGTGCGTTAGCGGGATCCGCGACTTTCTCCTGAGATGCGCCGGCCTCCGCTTTGCTCGACGATATCGCCGCTGAAGGGTCAACGGCCAACTCGGATTTGACCGTCTCCGAGTCTTCCTCCTGCGACTCCACGGCGACTTCCTTTTTAATCTCAACGTCGTGGACGACTTTCGATTCTGTAGATTCCGCCTCTCGGCCGGAGAGAGCGTCTCGCTGTTCGCTCGTTGATTCCGTCTGAACCTTGACGTTGACTTGCGGCTCGTCGATCGTCTTCTCCTGCGACGAGCGGAACGGATACTCGGTCACTTTGTCTGTGCGCGTGTCCACGTTGTCGGTGCCCTCTTCGTTATACTTCGCCGTGTCCATTATAGCCGTGGTACTCGCGATAGCCGACATCATGCTGATGGAGAACGTCGTGTCCGGACTGTGAGGACTGACGGAAACACGCGGCGGGTAGTCGGGGCTCCTCGGACTGCTGATTATCTCGCCGCTGCTCTGAGGACTCTCCCCCAGCTGCGGCGTGTTGTTGGAAAAATTCACGCACCCTTCTAATTTCACTTTTGTGGGCAGCGACGTATGCATGCCCCCGGACAACATCGTATCGTTGTTACACGTAGAGGCAGCCTGAATAGAGAAGCGCTTGTTGAACAATGGATACACACGTTGCTGTTGGTAGTATATTTTAAGTGTGATGATAAAATATCAGCTAATTAACTCGTCCGCTACCAGCGCGTCACACGTGCGACGCACCGATCTCTCTCGAAGAAAGACCGGTGTTGCGCATATGTGATAATGATAATTTTCTCTCTCTCTCTCTCTCTCTCTCTCTCTCTCTCTCTCTCTTTCTCTCTCTCTCTCTCTCTATGTTCCATGTAAACAAACCAAGTCTGTGCTCTGCACAATTGCACAAAGAAACAAAAATATGAGAGATGGTCCATGGGAGCAGTTTCCCAATCAGAACCCTGATAGCGAATGTGTTAAGAATAACATGTCTTATGAAATTGTACCCACATGTATAATATGTTGAACAGGTTCCCTAGTAGCTTTTACTATTTCATTGTTGCAGTGATCCGGACTACCTGCATCACACACACACATATTGTCTTATTTAATATACATATCTGTTGATTGTACTTCATTTTTGTTTTCTTAATTTACTTAACACAATTCATAAACATAATATGTAACAAAACATTATCAAAATTATTTCCCTCTCTCTTGTTAGATTAACTGTTATTCGATTGATGTCTTTATTTCATTCATTCTATGTGTCATTTTATCCTTAAACATATGTATATGAAATATATATATATATATATATATATATATGTATGTATGTATGTACACCTTTATGACAAATGAATGATGTTATTCAAACGAATACAATGAGCTGGCTCAACTAGCTCTACATAAGATTAACAGAATTCTTTCTCTTTCTCTCTCCCTTTTGCTTTTTGATATGTTATATGTTAATAGAAGCACATTTATAAACCAATTTTCACATATATAACATATTATACTTCTTAAACTCTTAAAATAAGAGGAACAAGTAATTACATAAATAATGGACTTTGTGCAAACATATTATACAAATTGTACAAATATATTCCTTCGACGTAACTCTTCAATAATAAAATATATTTGCCAGATATCCTCAGATTTAACAAATCTACTTTCACCACTATTCAATTTGAAGTCCATATTAACGTACTCCATTGTCGCATGTTGCACCATCAATGGTGCACCGAACATATCGTTAAGACCAGATTCGGTTCAGTTCAGGCCAGTTTAACACTTTGGCTTCGAAGCAGAATATAATCATGAGGTATGTTAACAATAGTCATGAGACACATGTTACTAGACAAATAAAATCTGGCTCAGAGCAGGACAACTCAGACCACCGGTCCGCGAGGAGTTACGTAAAATTAGCCTCCGGCACGGTGGGTGCTGAGTATATACCCTCCACCAAAATACTGATAAGCGAGATATCGCGAGAAAGCAATATTACTCAATCCCAACAACTTTCAAACAAATACATTCTCGGCGTCACATGAATGCGACGCGGGTGCAAAAGCGCCCGGCCGGGAAAGCCTGAGAGGTACCGCGCAACAACGATAGATACAAAACGAGATTACCGTCTGGTTCTCCCGGAAGACGAGCGGTGTCCGGGTCGGTCCTCTGGTGAGACATGCTGCGCCGTTGCGGGGACGACGGTCTAGGCTCGTTGTCGGGCTTGCTCGCGACCCGTTCACCCACATCACCGGACAAGCTCGCGGGATCCGAGTCCCTCTGCAGCCTTCCGTGGCCTTCCGTGTTCGCGTGATACGGTGACGCTGCTGGGAAACCCGTGGGCGTCCTGGACGAACGACTGCGTGCGGGATCGCGACCTGCTGTTGCTGTTGCTACGAACGCCGCTGTCGTCCTCTCGACGACGTTGCGCCACGTCGTCTCGGCGGACGTATCGCTTGTTGCTTCCCCACCGGCTGCTGGCTCGTCCGCTCGCTGGTTCGTATTATTTACATCGCATCCTACGTTTGACACGATACCCGCACCGTCCTCGGATGCCATCTTGATTCCGTGAGCGACATCCCGGACGCGGCGATACTACGCCGTCGCGGATTGGCTGCGCGGCGGCTCGCGACGGCGCACGCCGTCCGCCATTCGCCCGCGCTAACGCCGCTGAGTGGGGGCCGCGCCAGTAGACGGGGCGGTTCTATCACCAACAAGGGACATTTTTATCCGCCGGAATCTTCGATCTCCAAACCTCGTTTTCCGCGAAAACTTTTCGATTTCTGCGGCGCGCCGAGCGCGACTGAGCGCGACGGCACGCGAGACTACTGGCGAGCGAGAAAGGGCCGCCGTGCGCGCCGCGACCGGATGTCGCTCGTGAGCAATCGAACACGCCGGCCACGTTCGAAAGGGAACTTTCGAACGTGCTCTGTGCGAAAGAATGGATGAATCGCCGTAGAATCGCCAAGGGGATATCTCCCCTCTCGAGCCGAGGGACGAGCGACGGGCGAGTGCAACGACGCGTGACGAGCGATCGAATTCGCCTGCTCGATCAGCTCGAGAGCGAGACCGAGAGAAGAAAAATGGCGCACGTGTGCGCGATATCGACGGCTCTCTCTCTCTCTCTCTCTCTTTTTCTCTTTCTTTCTTTCTTTCTCAGGCTGCGTAGAACACTGTCATCGTGCAATATCGATATCTCGTAGAATTCCGCCTTTCACTCAACCGTCTTTCCCAGAGTCTCGAGGGGGGTAGCCTTGTCTAGAAAGGAAGCCGCGACTTCGTCGGCGCCCGTCTTCAAGGAGTATCATGAATTGCGCTCGCAACATGGCTGCTCGGCGCGAATGTAGCGACGGACCCGCTCGGCGCGAATATACAGTCATGTATGCTGAAATGATGAGATCTACACGATTTTCAGCTAACGATACTTAAGCACGCGTGGCTGCGTACTTCTTTTCATCAGGCGCTCGTGATTGGTGCATGGTGCATGAAATAGTAGCTCCTATCCAGTATAAAAAGAAAAGAACATGATTTTCAGCTTCATATGTAACCCATGGGGTTCTAATTATATTTGACCTTTTGCGTACGCATGTAAGATTGAAAATCATGTAATTTTCGATCTGAGATACGATACGACATACATGACGAATGTACACTCGTCGACATTGATTTTTTGACACTTATTATGGCTGAGTTCCGATATTCACTAGCATTATTGCACATTTATAGTTCAAGTTACGTATACTGTAGATTCTCAGTACTGATAGTGAATATCGGAACGCAATTTAGATGTAGGGTCATTAGAAATATTTGATTACACCGTATACCGTGTTTATATATTTATATATCTTTATTGTCAATTATGAAATTATGAAATAAGGCCCCATTTATGGAAGGCAGAACTGTAAGAAATTGACGAATCACAATCGATTATTCTTCTCACATCCAACCGTGATTGGTCCGATTTTTTACGTCTTGAAACTTACTATGCCAATTGTAGATCAGCACTAATTAAAAATCTCCAAAGTATAGTATAGTAGTATTTAAAAGAATCCGTTTTCTTTTTTTCAATTTTTCCTCCGAAAGAAACCAAAAAATTCGTGAAAAAATTGAAAAACTCGACTTTCACCAGTTTTTCGTCAGCAGGAAGAAACCAAAGAAAAACCGAAGAAACCACGGAAAAATGAGAAAAAAGCAGATTTTATTCAAGCTTTTAAAATTGCACGCTAAAGATTCTGTATCTAGTAAGTATGAAGAGATCTGTGTCGATCTGTGTAACGGCGAATCCGCAGAGGCGCCGCGTCGCCGAGCCGGCCAATCAAAGCTGCTGCCTCCGCCGTGTCCGGAAGCAGCGACCACACGGACCGTTTTTCGCGCGCAGTAGGCGCGTCTGGCTCTCAGGCCGCCGTTCGTGATCACAGTCGTCGCTTGCGCGCCGCCAAATCGGCATCACGCAGCGTGACGAGAGCGAGAGGCGCCTTACGGGAAATAAACAGAGTGCGGTGTGTAGTAGTGGTGGCAAGAGCGCGCGTTCAACGAGATGTCGTCGCCGACCAAGAAGGCCAAGGAGCTGGAGGATCCAGGCTCGGGCGAGGGGGACGCGCAGGACTACATACGGAACATCGAGATACAGAAGACCCTGGAGGAGATCGACGGTTGTCAGAATCAAATCGATGGCCTGAACGAGAAGGCCAGCGACGAGATCCTCGAGGTCGAGAAGAAGTATAACAAGCTGCGCAAGCCCTACTTTCAGAAGCGCAATGACATCATCAAGAGGATACCCAACTTTTGGGTCACCGCTGTATCCTTTCGTCGCGACGACGCGACACTCGGCCGCGCCGCGTCGGCCTGACTAACGCGCCGCGACCGCGCCGTTTTGACATTTCTCCGCGATGCCGGCGTCCGCCGGCGACCGCCGCCATCTTGCCTACTTGTATACGTGCATAAGCGTGTATAACCCATGCATGATATTACGCGCCTCGCAAATGCGTTTTCGCCTCTCGATCGAGGATTAATTTCATCCTCCGGCCGGACCACGTCGCGCCCTTGTCGCCTGGTAGGCGCGTGATCGCATGTTACGCCGCCTTCCCGTGATCCGCACATAAACAGGTAACGCTGGATATACATGGGTCAAACAATATGCGTCGTCGATGTTTTTGACTCGGATCCGCCGTAAAATCTCATTCCCACGCTTGTCCGGTCTTGTGACAAGACCGTGGTATCCCCCGTAGATCTGATGCTTGTTATTCCTTAACAAAAGATTTAGTTTGTAAACAACAAAGAAATAGCAGAAATATTGGAAGAGGACGAGGAAGACGCTCTGAGATACCTTAACAAATTAGAAGTCGAAGAATTCGAGGACATCAAATCTGGCTATAGGATTAATTTTCACTTTGACAAAAATCCATACTTCGAGAATGAGGTTTTAACCAAGGAGTTTCACTTAGGGTCTTCTGGTGAGCACGTTAGCTTGTCAGTTTGCGTTAGCGATGCATGGGAGAGGCCGTGACAATTCAGTAATAATATTTAAGCGAGGAGTGGCGATGTTTATACTTTAGCCGAGTGTCGTAGTTGCGATGAATCTCCTGCTGTTTTGCAGGAGATCCAGCATCTCAAAGTACACCAATCTGTTGGAAAGAGGGTGCGGACTTGACGAAGAAAGCAAAGACCAAAGCACCACTGAAAGGACGCAAGAGGCCACTCAAGCACAGATCATTTTTCGATTGGTTCACGGATCACGGAGATCCAAGCTCGGACGAGATAGCTGAATTAATTAAGGATGACATGTGGCCTAATCCGCTGCAGGTAGTGTTACTCTTTTTAAATATACACCTTGAAACACGACGGACGAATGATCCGGACAATCTTATACACGCTTGTCTTGTAACTCGATTTGTGTTTTAGTATTATCTCGCGCCAGATATCGACGTTGAAAATGGCATCGAAGGCGACGGTGAGGAATGTGAAAGTGAAGAGGAAGAGGAAGAAGAGGACGGCGCTGACGATGGTGATGAAGGAGGAGAAGGGGGGGAAGGAGAAGAAGGAGATGATAGTATAGTGGTGGTCGAGGATGACGTCGATGAGGATGATGAAGAGGAAGAGGAGGCTGTGAATGACGAAGATGATGGTGTAAATGAGGAGGATGATCTGCTGGTGGATGACGAGGTGGAACGCGAAGGTGGGTGGGTGGTAGTAAACAACTCGCTAAAAGCTTGCGCGTTTTCGAGTAACATGCATAATGTCACACGGACATTTAACGGTTGCAGATGGAGAGGAGCCCGAATAGAGTCGACATCTGATTCCTGATAACGTCAATGACATTTCAATGTGAAAAAAAAAAAGATGAAATGTACACCGATCGAATCAATCAATCAAGAGCAGAGAAAGTCTACTGGACTGAAAAATATTATGCCATATGAATAAATCTCAGGACACACTTTTTTGAATATAATGAAAATAGAAGGGCAGAATTTAGAGGATCTAGACTCTTTCGATTGAGAACCTACATATGTATAAAAATGCAGCATTTGTTAAGATATATTGAAAGTGGTTTGAAAGGAAAGGGTCTGGATTAGATTAGATAGGCTCCACTCTCGCACGAAAAATTGTATCGGAACATAACACAAATTCCTCAGTTATATTCATATGGCCTAGTCGTTCTCTTAATAAAATATGCGACAGAAAATGTCTGCCTGGTTCTTAATATTGCAGATTTTACCGATAAGTTAGGATATAATAAGAAGCGAGATACCAGGTGGGGTAAATTCTATTGCTTTCTTGTGACAATTTATCCGTTAGGTATGACTTCCAGAACGAGGTGTTGAGTAGAATTTTCGAGAGTGACGGTTACTCTTTAAGAGTCTCTACTTTCGCACACTATAAATACACGGATTTTTACACGACTATACTGACTTTTAAATAAAATACAAATAATGGATTGAAAATTTTCTTTGATTTTCCATTAAGATCCATTCGATTTATATCTTGCGATTAATGTTGCAAATAAATTATTATTTGCTAAGTGAAAGCGCGGTAATTATACTCTTAATACATGATTCTCGGTTGTTATTAACATATTATCGGCCGCATGATGAGATCTCCACGTTTCACAATAACTTACTCATCGATCGATCAATCGTGCTTTTTAATAATTTAACGAAAACACGATCAATATTATACATTTTGAGATTTTATGGTACATATAATATTATAATACAATATTTTACATATAATATGATCATATTGATGCTGTATTGTGGGAATGATGGAATTAACGATAGTTTACTGCTCGCAAAAATATGCCATTCTCCAAGTTTGGCGAGTCACTCACAGTGATTGGCAATTCATTGACTCACCAAACCAGCTTGAATCATTACAGATTTAACACGTACGAAAACATTGTGCGAGTGTCAAGAGAATAACGCATTCAGTATAATGCGATTATTAATTATTATATACTTATTTTATCTGTTTGATATATAATTCTGTATTTTTCAAATCTAACGTCGTTGTAACAATGTAAGAAAAAGCCTGATGATTTCACTCAAGCGGTGAAGTAATATGTTGTCGTGCACAGTCTCACGCTCAAACACTTGTCGACATAGTCTTCAACGAAAGATTGCAACGCATACGCAAGCGTATATTTTGTTATTCGCGGATGTATTGTATCTTTCACTAATTCTCAATGAGATTACCACACGCAATCGTCTGAGAAGTTCGTTCTTTGATTTAGTACGTTACCGTTAACGATGAACTCACTAACGAGCGACGGAACTTGTCACGCTAAAGGAAAGAAGCACTCTCTGATCTTACTTCACCTCGTTCACGTTCTTCCACACTTTGTATCGTCACCACAATTTACTCATTGTCACGTGGAGAGTCACGTGTTTCGTGAACATTTCTCACATTTGATACATTACGGTAATCCTAACGATAATTTGAGGAGTGAAGTCTTTTCACGAGATTATCGTATGCCGAAGGTGGAGTCAACATGATGACGGATATCGGAAGAACGATGTTCTTATACCCATCACGATAAGAAGGAAACGCATAATCGATGCGAATTGTTGACCGCACACTTGTCATCATATGAACCGAATCTCATTGTTACCTAGTACCCCTCGAAGCTAGGTAGGAAGGAATCAAGTAATAATCCTCGAGTAGAAAGTAATAATCCTGGTCGATTTGATAAGTAATTGTCTAACTTTACAACAAAGTACAACAGCGATATTTTTTAATCGAACGTATATCCTATTTCTCTCTCTCTCTCTCTCTCTCTCTCCCCCTCCCTCCCTCTCTCTCTCTCTCTCTCTCTCTCTCTTTCTTTCTCTCTCTTTCCCTTTTGATTCTTTTTTAATTTGAATACAATTCTGTCAGTATTTATTAGATTAGTACGTGTTACCGCTAACATGTATGAAAAAGGAAATATTGTCAAAATTATAGAAGTAATGAGACCAATAAGATTCGTATTTTACCATTAGACGTCTGTGTTTATGTATATATTCACTGATACCTATTGATTATTCAATTCGATTGCGTATTTTGGCGAAAAAGGCTTAGCTATCCGTAGTAAGGGAAGGAGCAGTGAATTACAAGTTTTTTTATCGCGTATCCTTTCACGCGACTTTCTATCTATCAACTTAACACGCGTCGCCGAATCGATCGGTCTTATGTAAAAAGCCGTTTTTTCTTCACGCAAACGATAAGAGACGGGTTTCAAGGCGCGAGAGCGATAAAACTGCTAGGTGTAAGCCTCCTTCGCGTGCTCTCAGGTCACGTACTCTCGTGTTTGCAACAGGTGAACAAGCAGGAATCGAATAAAGTTGCCAATTTGAGATACAAGCTGAGAGAGTTCTTCATATTGTCCATTTAGTTGTAGAGACGGTAGAGAATAAAATCGCGCGGACGACAAAGAACAATGCCGACCTGCGTCAGAAACGGTAAGAAAAGTCCCGTGAGGGGGGCAGGGGCGAGGAAAATGCAAGAGGGAGAAGCGAGTTCGACTGACAGTGAAAGTCGCGACATAAAAGACGTGAATTAACTTCGAGCACATTGCGAGCTTGGTTTGCAATTCGTATTTGATTCGCATGTCCGACTGCTGGTGATCTATTTCGTAAATATTGAGGACTGTTCCTTCTTGGTTTAACCAAACGGAGAATTTCAACGTGCCTTCAGGAGCAAAGCGCGGATGTTATAGTAATATTAGAATATTAAGGTTGTCAATATTAATATTTTTTGTGAGAGGATAAAATTGTTTAACGCATGTGCTGAGTATTTTCAGCCAATCGTACGCGGTGAACCTAACTCCCACGCTTAAGGGGATTCTACCTAGATAGAATAAAAAATGACGATAACGTCAAAATGACGAGAAAGTGATCGAAACATGATCGAAAATTAAGTTATTATAGTCACTTTTTCATCATCTTGACATCATTGTGATTTCCTGTTCTACCTGGATGGAGTCCTCTTGTTTTATCGCAAATTTGTTAATTCTATATTCGTTATTAACTGCACAAAATGAAAAATCCTTTTGCACAATTACAATACATATGTTAATACAAACGACGACGGTTGACTTTATTCGATGAACGAAAGAAAGTTAAATTATAAGACTTTTTCCGTTTCTTTCGAACAAAGCCAACCGGTTTCGTGTATATTAACGTGTATATTGTAATTGTGCAAAAGAATTTTTAATTCTGTGTAACCAGTAACGAGTATAATATTAACAAATTTGCGGCAAAACAGGACGACACTCCTAAACCGATTCTCAAGTCCCTAATGTTATTATAAATTCAATTCCCCTGAAAACCCCCTTTTACCCGATTGCTAAATTAATTAGAAAGGAATTTTTGATTTCACTTATTACGTTGCGAAAAATTCGTCAAACTCGTCGTTACTCTCGGAAGCGCCGATAACGCCGCGCATAAAATTCGTGGGAGCCGCTGTTCCGTAAAATCTTCGCCCACCCGGACGCCACGCGGAACAGGAAGCGGGCCTCTGAGCAAATAAATTCGGTCCCTCGCGCGAGACGTTTAACTGGGCCTCTCTTTCTTTTTTCCTAACCCTTCCCGCCGTAAATTGTCAAATTCCCGTTCTCTTTTTTTTCACTTGATGACACTCGCGATCGTCGTCTCTTCTTCGTGCCGTCCTCATTCGTCGGTTCGGTCTTATTACAAGCAGACCGGGCAGCACATGCTGCCACCACCACCGTCGTCGTCGTCCTCGTCGTCGTCGTTGCAGCGGTAGTGGCAAAAAAAGCTCACCGCCGCTACCACCACAACCACCACCACTACAACCATCACTTAGCGCGCGCGCTAAGACGCGCCGGCGAACCTCGAGGACGACGACGAGTGCGCGCGGCAGCTTCTGCTGGCGTCAAACACACGCCGGGGATTTTTTCACAATGCGCGTCACTGTGTCACGCCGCCGCCGTCGCGCGCGCGGGGTGTTACACGATCGGTGTTGCGCGTGTCACGGTCAGCGTCAATAACGAGCGAACCTCGAGAAGTTGACGATAAGAGTGGGTGGATGGGTGATCTCGAGCAAATAGCCGTGGACTTCGACGTGGGGATCGAATCGAGTCGCGTGATTGCCGCGAATTCAATGAGCTCGTACACGGAAAAGGGAAAATGCCTGTTGTATCGATAGAATTGGCCAACCACGTCACGATCGGAGTGAATCTTCTTGATTGAATGGCAATATTATTGAATTAATGTTCTGGTTTTTAAAACGATGTATAATTTATTTCTTATTCATTTATTTATACTCATTTTACTTATCTATATTTCATTTATTTTTTATTTATTTATACTTCATTTATTTTTTACTTATACCTTATTTATTTATTATTTATTCATTATCTATTTATTATTTATTTACTTACGGGAATCGGCTTTATGGTATAATGCTTCATAAAAGGAAAAGAAAAAAAAAGAGATAAAAATACGATAAGAAAATATAAGAGAAAGAGAGAAGGAAAGAAGTCTTTTCCTCTTTCTATCCCAACGTGACGCAGAAGATAATATATTGGTTTCAATGATATTGCTACTAAATCAGAAAGATTTATTTCAATCATGACGCTGTTGAATTCAATTCTATTAATATAACGGCGTTTTTTTCCGTTGTAATGACACCGTTACCAATGAACACCAACTATAGGCAATATTACATCAACACTATAAATTTTCCACTCAAATATGTAACTGTCACATACAACATATGTAACATTTACATTTGAGTTGAGAAACTACAACATTGATGTGATATTAATATTCATTGTTCATTAATATTTGGCGTAACTTCCGCTTTGGACTTTCCTCTCGGCAATGAGACTCTTTCGATTTTGCATTATAATTCTGCGATAATTCGAAATGATAACTCGAATTAGGAATGTTTTTGTTACGTCTAGATGTCCAGCTATTCAAAGTTGTCAAAGAAAAGAAATGTTATATGACGTTAAAATTAAAATCTTTTACTTGTAACGAATAAAGAGTAACACGTTACTCCCAACTCTGATAATAATTGTTAAAAAAACAATAGTAGGGCTAACAACGGCGGTCCCTCGCCTAAACTATTTAAACTCTTGATCAGTTCCCTTAGACTGACGTAACTAACGGTTGGAATTTTTTATTAGCCTTCGACTTTTCGAATCGGACTCTTTCCTCAGCGCATTGCTTTCAAAATAATCTCCTTCTCTTATCCGCTAAGTCGCCGATTATCGTTTCCTTACTTAAACTGTATCCATCCTCCTGTCGATCGATTCATCTTCCGATGATCGAAGATCTTATAATTACTATTAATCGGCGCTTGTTGAATTTTGGAGGCAACGTGTGCCCAGTAGGTGGCACGAAAATTCGCGCGACAAGGAGGCCACTGTTGAAGAAACTCGGACAAAAAACAGACCTTTGTGCTGCGGCGAATGCGGGCAGCAGAAGCTACGGAAGAGGCCACGAAGACGACGCGAGAATCGGCCCGGAGGAAGGCCGAGACAGAGAGGGATCGTCTTGTGCGGTTGCGAGCTTGCGTCTGTGACACGAATATTTATAGAAAAAACTTTTAGTATAAATTATAAATATAAAGTAATTCGAAGTATGAAGTTTCTTACGTGCCGCGCGAAGTATGAAGTTTCTCACATGCTACAGAAAATAAATCAAGAAGATAATGTACATTATACTTCCTATTTTATTATATCAACAAAGTATGAATATTTACTCCATCCTTAAATGATATAGAAGAATGATACGATCGAGAGATCCTCTTTCTCTTTCTCTCTCTCTCCATAACTGGTGGTGCAAGTAAGAAGCGCATGATTTCTATTAAACGTAAGTCAGTAATGTATACGTTAAGGATTAAGAGGAAGAGAAATAAGGAGAGGGAATACTTTTGCATATTTATAAACAAAGTACAGGCGAAATATGTGAAATAGGGAGACGTCAGGCTCATTTTACTAGGCAACTGCGTGTTACGCGTAGAAAAGGGTGGGAGCGCGTGGATGATGGGTAGAAGGAGCGGCCCGGACCTGGAAGGGAGATATACAAAGGAGGTGATGACAAAACTGAAGAGCTAGCAGACCAAACGCTTCAATGCAAACTGAGCGCTCACCCGAAGCGCATCCGTGTGAAATTTCCGTGAGAAAGAAAAAAAGAGAGAAGAAGGAAAAGAGGGAAAGAGAGAGAGAGAGAGAGAGAAATTGAATTCGGTTCTCGCAACGCAGGAAGAGATACGAAATCGCGGTGTTCGATCTCGTGTTTACGACAATCGATGAAAATCGATGAGGGTACGATGGCGCGATATGTCGGTCTTAGTGAGACTTTTATTGTCCTTCTCGTAGTGGCCCATCTGGAGCAGCTGGTCCTGCATAATCGAGGTTCGTAGTCTAGCTAGCGACTAAGTACGCGATCGGTTCGGCGTTATCGATTTAATTCGCATGATTTTGTCTATTGAAGTTTCAAGTTTCGCGGCCCTCGCGTCTAAGTTTGCTTCGCACCTGCGAAGAATATTTTGCGATATACTGAAGGAAAAAAAAATACGCTACCAGCCTGTTCTTGATTTGTTTCATTTTCTTAACGCTCCTTATTTTTCACAGAGATTGTTTAGTTTCTGATGTATGAGAAAGCGGTCTAACAAATAAACGAAAAGCAATTCCGAATTGCGCATATAAAAGTGTAGACCAGCGACTTCGTAGAATCTCGCCGAACGGATATTTTAGCAGAATCGTCTTCGATTCAGATTAATGCAGGCCGTTCCTTCTGTATCGAACCTTGAGTTATCATCGTCGATATTTGCGATCAACTAAATTTCATTGCGTCGCGACAGCACTCATTGTATGTAACGGGCGTTAAGTAAATCATCCTATTAGTTACTCCCCAATTGACCTAGACTTATTTGCGCACGAGGAATGCTAGGAATCGCGTTCGATATCGAAAAATTGGACACAATGCCAAGGAGCAAAGTACAATAGCGGATAGATTTTAGAACGATGCGAATCATAATTGATCGCCATGGGCGCGGGCGAATTTTTTCCACACGAGGGAACA
Organism: Dinoponera quadriceps; assembly: GCF_001313825.1. Taxonomy (NCBI): domain Eukaryota; kingdom Metazoa; phylum Arthropoda; class Insecta; order Hymenoptera; family Formicidae; genus Dinoponera; species Dinoponera quadriceps. Next base: position 999,114 of record NW_014554535.1, on the reverse strand, counting down.
CTCGCTACTTTGCGAGATTGCGCGAGAGTGCGCCGTATTACGTGAAATTTTCGTCGCAGTTTTGCGTATAATTTGAGGTTCTCTTTAAACTATAAAAGATAAAACTTCAATATCTCTTTTTATGAAAATTCAACCTGTGAAACCGATCATTGAGACTGAATCGCCATGTGGCAGCCCCGGCGCGAACGGCTTTACATCATTGTCGAAAAGAATTCACGCGACGCCCATGGTGGCACACGCGCGTCGATTGGTATAAATTAATTTTCGCATTACGGATCTCACGTCGCATATCGAGAAACAATTGAAATCGTGAGAGCGCCATTGGAGGATCTCTAAGCTCTTCGTAGAACCCATTTACGCGCTAGATTGATATATTAGATCGCAAATAATGCGCGACTCACATCTGTCATCCAGAATGTGTCGCGCGCGCCGTTTCTTTGTGAAAGAGAGAGGAGAGACGTGCTTCTCCGAGGGACCCGTCTCGCTCTTATCAGTGTACAAAGCGCGATTTTTCACCACTTCAACTGTTCTGCCTTTTCCTCCGTGGATTTTCCTCGTGCAGGTTTTATGGCGGGACAATAATTTCGCGCAAAATTCAAACGGAGCGTTTGACCTACTTGTGTTTGCCGCTACCGTTCAGTTTGCCGCCGCGATTAATTTGCAGCGTGCGCAACATGGACGAAAACGACCCGTAATGACGTCATCACGTTCGAAAATCTTATACTGTACATTGAGAAAAAAGATTGAAGTTTTGCGAAATAAATGTTTCTCGTGACATTTTCTTCGATATTCATTGATTAGAAAACAATTCTGTGATGGCGGAATGTATATTTTTGTGAAATGTACCTAAGTTTTCCTATTAATTGATTTATTTGCTAGGAATAACATTTTATTCCGCCGTATTTAAATTAAACGTTTGTATATAAGGTTTATTTCGCAGAAATAATGATATTGCTATTGAATTAGAAAGATTTATTTCAATCATGACGCTGTTGAATTCAATTCTATTAATATAACGGCGTTTTTTTCCGTTGTAATGACACCGTTACCAGTGAACACCAACTATAGACAATATTACATCAACACTATAAATTTTCCACTCAAATTAAGGTTTATTTCGCAGAAATAAACCTTATATTTCACAAATAAATGTTTAAGTTTCTTTTTTTCAGTGCAATGTATTGAAAAATAAATCGGCACCGTATAACCAAGTTTTCCTATTGTAAACCGTGCAATCGTATCGAATTGTATAAAAATCGAGTCAACAATCTGGTGTAGAAATTTTAAATATAAAATTTAGGGAAAATGTTAAATAAAGTTAGACTTTTGAAGGAAATTGAAACGTAGTCACGTATATGGTATAGACGTTCTTTCAATTACCGAAAGATCGATCTAACTGCATAATACGAGTAATTTCACGTCTGGTTGGAAGGTTAGGTAAATTAGACGATAAATAATCAGACCAATAAGCTTGCTTGTTGATAATAAACGAGGTTTCACACAAACGGGAAATTGAGAGAATACGGAAATTGTACTGAGACAATGTGAACCGTTATTTCGCGATATACAATTTTGAAAATGAATTGAACTCACCTAACCCGACTCGAATTGTCTCGATATGTCATTTTTTATAATATATAAAATGTACACAGAAAAAAAGTGCTAGATTCAAGTAAATAGTACTTCTTAACAAAGTTTTATTTGAATTAAGTAAATTTTATTTGGATCAATTAAATATATTTTATTTGAATAATTTACTCGGGAAATATTTTACTTGAATCAAAGCAAAAACTTGGATTTGCAAATAAAAATTCGCTAAGGAGTATTGGAATAATTATTTATTTAAAGCTAGCAATTTTCTTTCTATGTATGTATATTCTCTAAATTATAATTGAACTGTTGCATACTATACGCATCGTTGGTTTAAAATTATTTAATGACGTAATACTTGCATCATCGAGGAAAACGCCTCGCCTTGCGTCTCTACTTTCTCCATTTTTTTTCTTTATATTACTTGTCACAACAGCGCCCGTTGTGGAGGCAGTAATAGAGGACCGATTTGAGAACCGATTTGAGAAATGCTGCGGCCTGGGCACTTCTTGGGCCGCGGAGGGTCTCAGATGTGAGAAATTTATCGGGCCCGTGCCTGGAGTGCCGACAGTGGAGCAAGGTCCTTGCCAGAAGGCCGTGGACATCTGTTGCGTCCGGAAGTATCACGATCTACAATGCGAGAAGGGAAAAGCGGACGCGCGCCAAGGGCTGCCGTGCCTGTCGAACGTGACGAGCGCGAGGAGGACGAAGATAACCAGCCGCAGCGACTACCATCGTGACTGTTGCGAGGGCTGCAAACTAGGTGACCTTGTTTAACCTTGGTCTTTCGTATGACCTTGTTGAAAGTATTCTCATGTGCTCTCTAAATTTCTTGGAGCGAAATGTCACTCGAGATGAGTGAACATTCACTCGAAGCGATAGTGAAAAACATCGCCATTCGGAATCACGAAAGTGAACACATGAAATGAATAAATGAGTAAGTGAATGATTTCGACTTATACTCTGAGGGGATTCATAATAGGTACGAATAAATTTTTCAATAAATTAGAGTGTGAACGTATTGAAATTATTAAAAATTGATAGATAAATTAAATTGCATTATTATAAAATAAATGATTAAAAATTAATATATAAATTATTATATAATTATATTTTTATCAACTATTGATTTTATTCCCGTAATGGTGAAAAATATTATTCATTCAGATTTATTTATAGATTTGAAGAAAATATTTACTTGACAATTCAGAGCGGGAGAATTCTCATTCTACATGTACGAAAAGTCATTCGACTTGGAATGACTCGGCTGTTATTCTACTTTCCGAGTGGAATTTCACTCAGGGAAATCTAGAGAGTTGATCACGTAGATTAATTATGGACGAACATCTTGAGGGAGTCGCGTTGTAGGTATCTACGCGGCGTCGACGGGCCAAGGATGCAGTTTCAAAAGCTTCTCCTTTGGTATTCCGTGGGATCCCGCATTCCTGGAGTGCTGTCATGAAAATCTGCCGAGTACCACGACGGATCTCACGAGTCCATCAACCATGAATACCGAATTCTCGTCGTCCCCGTCGTCACAGTACTCGTCGTCTCCCTCGTCACCGTACTCGTCGTCTTCGTCGTCACAGTACTCGTCGTCTCCATCGTCACCGTACTCGTCGTCTTCGTCGTCACAGTACTCGTCATCTCCGTCGTCACAGCACTCGTCGTCAGCCTCGTCACCATACTCGTCGTCGCCGTCGTCGCCGATATCCTCGGCATTATCCTCTTCGCAGACATCGCCTTCGTCTTCATCATCGGATCGCTCGTCTTCTTCTTCTACGTCATCTTCGGAATCCACACCGTATTCGATACCAACTCCAGGTAATACACGCTTTGTAAGTCACGTACAGAGAAAAAGATTTCTTTGGGTTTAATAAAATTTCTTTAATTGTTAAAAACAAATCTGTCTTTTGGAATGGAGCGAACAAACGAATGTTTAATTCAACAAACAAAATTGTTTGGTTTCTCAAAGAAATATCTTTATATCAAATAACATACTTATTTTTCATTTCCATTCAAACATTACAATACAGTTATCACAAGCAATAAATTATTTGAAAGAAGTAACACTATGCTAGGAAAATATTAAAGAACTTCTTTGTTTCGATACAACCATATTTAATATATAATGAAATAAATTTCTTTCTTAAAATTCAAATATTATTTATCCTAAAGAAAATAATGTTTTTCTATCAAACATGGTTTATATGAAACAACAACATTTTCATTCAAACAAAATAACATTCGATATTAAATTATGACGTATATACTAAACAAACAAACGTGTGTATTAGATGTAAAGAAACCTTTTCCTCCGTGCGACATACGCTGATTATAAAAATCCTCGCAGATAACAAAACCTACAGATGCACCGCGGCAACAGGGCGAAAGTCCAAAATTACGCGAGCGAAATGCTGAATGATTACGACGCGCAGGGGACGGCGCGCAGTCGTTCCTTGCGCCTGGTCGTAACTTTTTTTTTCTCATTCTCAACGGCCGAGTGCGAGCGCGACTTTAAACCGGGCGTTCTGATTCACAGAGCTGGACGATATCTGTCAACTCATGAAAGGCATACTCTGCTCTGACATTTGCGTGCCGACGCCGGGCTCGTATTATTGTAAGTGCCGCGACGGCTTCACTTTATTGGAGGACGGAAAGACCTGCAGCCAAGATCCGACTGACAGGTACGAATAAAATAGATATTTCCCCTTTCGCGGAGGAAGCCGGAAATCGATGCGTTGCCTCAGAGAAAATAGCCTCATTGATCGCTGATCGACTTTAGATCAACTTTACAAACAGACATACATTTTTCCGAAATGCTTCCTCTTCCGATAATACATCTCCCATCGTTCGAGCGACGCGACGGGGTGTAACCACCCCGTGCCTTCAAATCTCGTTCTCGCAGATGCAAGGCGACCCATCCGTGCGAGCAAATCTGCACCGACAACGGGGAGGCTGTCATATGCAGCTGTAATCCGGGATACGACCTGGCCGACGACGGGCGTTCTTGCAACCCGAAGACCACCAAAAACAAGAAGTCGACGGATGCAGACAAGGAGAGCCTGCCGTCACCGCGTTGTCCGCCGGGTTATCGCTACAACGCCAACAATCAAGTGTGCGACGGTACGTATATTAACCGAAGGCGACCGGCGAATCGCGTGCAGCGTTGTCGCTCTTCGCAGGTAAGGCAACGAACCGAGAGACGTCAGGTCGAAAAGTCGACATTCGACACTTTTCGACACGCAAGTCACTATCTTGCAGCAATAACCGCGTAACAAAGTAACACTTGCAAACACACTATCCCCCTCTGCGCTTTCGTTCCGACTCGGTGTGACGTCACACGTTTTCTCGTGTCTCTCTCTTTCTCTCTCGATGTCTCGTGATTCCTTTATCTTTCCTCCACGTGTGCTGCAACATACTGCGTCGACTGTATCGCTATGTTCGCTCTATCGGAACACTGTCGTCTGTCTTCTTTCGTCTCGTGTCTCGCTTGTGTGAACTGCGACTGAGATATATATATACATCCCGGCAAACAACAATCGACAGTAACAGTACGATAATGTTATAATTTCCCACTTAGCAATATAACTGTTATGTTCAGAGTGTTACACTTATATGCAGAGCAGTAGGCTGGATTGCTCCTGCAGCGGCAATCCGGTATACTGTTCTATATATAAGTGCAACATTCTGCCCGGGGAAAGATTCTCGATATATAATTAGATATAATTATATATAAAGAGTCATGTATATATAGAGTATGCTTATATATATATAAATTTATAATTTATTTCTGAAGTGGTGACGCGGAAAAAGAGAGAGAGTTATATATATAAAATTATATATAATCATATAGATTTTTACATATATGGACATATTCTATATATAATTATATATGAGAAAATGCTTTCTCCGGGTATACAACGCGTGTTATATTGCATTTACATTCTCGCATCTGTGAGAAATTATCAGATTGATTTGTAATGTTACGGTTAATTGGTGGTGGGATATATTGTTCTTTCTTCTCTTCACCTGTATGTGATGGTCGGAGTGTGATCGAGTGATATAGTTTCCGACCGCTGTACGCTACACTATCTGTCATCGCAATCGTTCGCATTCGATTTTCGCATGTGATCTCGTCACTTTTACCTTGGTATCGCACAGACGTGAATGAATGTCTGGAGTGGAGCATGTGTCCTGAGAGATGTCAGAATATTGTAGGATCTTACGTCTGCGTCACGATGAGCTCGATCAAGGACGCGCCCTACGAAGCTTGCCCGCCGGGCTACCCAGTGGGAGTCGCGTGCGAGTATGTGCGCAGGTAACGAAAAGTCGCGCGCTATCAACTGCGATACTTCGATGAGAATTTGCATTTTTATCGCACACTTCGTCTGGATTTTTGCAAACGTGTCTCAAGAGTACTGAATTATCCAAGAGTTGTTCGCGATGACATTGATACAACGTTACGAAGCGCACATTCGAAAACGATTACGAAAAAAATCATGTAAACAGTATCGAATATTATATTAAAAAACATATATGATACAGAATATATTGTATATTGCAATATATATACACATATGTGTATATATATTGCAATATTATATTATATGATGATATAATATTGTAATATATATTATAATATAATTATATTTATGTATATATAATGTCGGATATTTTTTGTTGCACGAAGAAAACAATTCCGTGACTAAATTTTCCGTTGCTTGAGAACCGGACGAGAACTCGGTTCTTGTAGAAACAGAAAGATTTTCCGAGGAGATCTCTATTCAGTCAATTGCTAGCAGTTGTCTCAACTGAGTTTTAATGCAATTGAATGTTCGCACGATCTGTTCTTGCACGAATGTTCCCAGTCGCGGTAACAGAGATATCACTTCTTGTCAGAGTTTTCATCCTGTCTTTATTGAGTTGCAGGAACTAAGATTTTTCCGTGTGCACATTTAAAACAAAATTACGTCCCGGCACGCAAAATATCTCCGATAGAACGTTATCGCAACGATACTCGGTGTATGCGCGTGGTATTTTCTAATATATGCAGTTCTTAACGTTATATCAACATTAAAAACAACTTTAGCACTTCGATATTTCCAAAACATTTTTTATAATATTCGGAAAAATTATATCAAAGATTATGTTAGAAAGTAAAAATCGTACCGTTAGATCACCATGCTTGAATGATAAATATCATATTATTATTTTGAAATATTACTTTAATTTCAACTTTCTCGAGATATTAATGAGATACGAAGCGAAAACGTTCACGCAAGAGATATACACAAGATTAATATTTCGATTTAATATTAATTTAATGTTTTTTTGTTTACTGGGATCGTAACACTTCTTCCAGATATTGACGAGTGCTCCGTTCTATCGAACGCTTGCACTGACGCTAAGCCGTTCTGCGTGAACACGCCGGGCAGTTACGCTTGCCTCGAAATGACCGGGGTGAAGTCCTGTCCCGCCGGGTTCAAGTACGACAAGTCGTTGCAACAATGCAAGGGTAACGAATTATTGTACGATAACGTCTCCCGTTATTTGTCTCGCGCCTCGATTTCGCTATCACCGATCGTATCAATCATCGGGTAATAAATTGACTCGTGAGTATCGACAATGATATCTTTCCATTTGCACATTTGTCGATTAGACGTGGATGAATGCGCGGAAGCTATTCACAGCTGTTTGGAGGATGTCGAAGAATGCCGCAACACCGATGGTGCTTACGAGTGCGACATGAAATGCGAGAAAGGATTCACGTACAGTATTAGTATGGGTATCTGCGTCGGTAAGTGGATTCAGAGCGTAATTTTGGGAATAGATAACAAAATTCAAGAATTTTATATCGAGGTAAAAGTACATATGATTTAGCATTTCTAACTCTGGATATTTTTGTTGTTTTAGCCTTTATATTAAATTAAGTTGTAACTTTAATATAATATAAAAATGTCTCGTGTCTGAAAATTTTAATCACAATTTCTTCAAACATTTATTGGAATTTATTTATGAATTAATATTTTACATGAATTTATATCTTTTGTGAATTAATTACTTCGTTTATCGCTGTAACGGAGCAAACATTTTCTAACCGTATTGATATTTACAGTAAAAAATAAATTATTTGTAAGATCAATGAAATCGTGTTGAATTATAAGAGAAAAGTATGACAGTTGAAGTAAAGTATAAAATTATAAATTTACATGCTTAATTTTTCTGCTGGCTCCATTAAAATCACTATGCAAAACGAACGTCCAGGCTTCGGTATATTTGCTTTGTGAAATTTTTTGCTCATTAAATACTTATCGTAGAAATGGATATTCGATCGATCAATTTTTCTCTCTAAAAACTAGTCTTATCTCTAATTCACTCGTTAATTGCACGAAAAAGATTCTCTTTACGATCACTCAGTGGTATATCATCTCATAGTTCTTAATCACTCAGAGACTGACGCGCATTTAAAGTGTGCAATTTTTTTGCAGACATAAACGAATGCGCCGAGTCGAGCAATCTTTGTCCCGAGCCCGGCACATTATGCGTCAACACCCTGGGTGCTTATGAGTGCGTGATGTCTTCGGGCGATCCCCTTCCACGGCTGCCGGCCGAGAAGGATCTCTCCGATCGTCAGAGGAACGTATCACCGAGCTCGTTGACTTGTATCGCAGGATACAAGCCCGCGAACAACTCGGACATCACGTGCGTAGACGTCGACGAGTGCAGCGAGCAGCTGCACTCCTGCGAGCCGGACGAACTTTGCGTCAATGAAATCGGCAGCTACAGGTGCGAAGTTCCTTGCGATCCTTGAAACGCTGTTTTAAAGACCTTTGGCCTTTGAACGAGCTTGTTTTAATCGAAGCGGAATAATAATTTAGATGCGTGCCGGCTGAACACGACGAGGGCGTACCCACCGTGAAGAAGAGCGACGACGGTCGACGCGACGACCGCTACAGCAGGAATCACAAGCTCGGAGAAACGAGCACTTTTCCCATCACCAATAATAATAACGATAACAAAATGGAGGATTGCGGCAATGGCTACTTCCTCGACGGAAAATCGCGTCGTTGTATCGGTAAGAACGTTGAGCCAACATTTTGGAATGATGACTTTGTGCGTCTCGACAGTTTTCGTTTGGCATTTCCGAAACGTTTCAAAGTCAAAATGACAAAGAATAATACGATACCTACGAATATCGTAAAAATCTCTTGGAAATATTGAGAAATGTCGAAATTGCTCGTAATGATGTTTACAACAATGTTGAAAATAACGTGTCAAAAAATATTATACGCGATTGAATCATTCGATGTCATTGCAGTAATATTCAGTTATTTGTCGCTCACCGGGTAATCACTTGTATCGTTGAAAATCAACGGTGATGAATCTGTCGCGTTTCAGACGTTGATGAATGCGCCAACGGGTTCGCAACCTGTGGGGTCGGCGAACGTTGCGTGAACACGGAGGGTAGTTACCGTTGCTCTCCGACCTGCTTGCCCGGCTTTCGGTTGCGTCCGAATCTCGTTAACGACACCGAGGAACCCTGCGAAGACATCAACGAGTGCTCACTCGGACTGCACAATTGCAATCGCTTGACTCATCGTTGCCTCAACACGAACGGCTCTTATCTCTGTGAATTATTAACAACGACAACTACTACCACCACTACTACCAGCACTACGACGACGACGACAACCAGAAGACCTTACCACGATTCACGCTACAAAACACAGTCGTCTAGAGGCCACAATGTGTTAAATAACGTGGGTAACGAATTCATTAGTATCGCTAATACCATACATAGCACGAACCAAAAGTGATACATGTCGCGTGATATTTTAAGATATATTAATTTAGCAAATATTAATATGTTTAATATTTAAAATATTTCTAATATCTAGATAAAAGATATTGATCTATCTTTAATATTTCAGATATATTAATTAATCATAAAACACCCACGAAACGTACACAAACACATTCATTGTTACATTGACAGATACAAAGTACACATTAAACGAGAAGTAAGTTTGATCGGACAATCCTCACGTGTTGGGTAATTTAATTTCCAATTTTATCTAATAAAAAAATACGACTGACCCTTTGCACCGATCTAATAACAGGTGACTTATGCTTGTACTTATAGAAAGCGGATCGTTATTGGTCCACGGAACCGTGCAGACTGGGGTACAAGCGAGAGGTGAGCACAGGATTCTGCGTGGATATCGACGAGTGTTTGGTCGGGCCAGGCTGTCGCGATTACGAGAAATGCGCGAACGCTCCGGGCGGGTACGACTGTTCGCCGCTCTGCGGCACTGGCTGGTTCTTCAACACAGCCACGAAGAGCTGTCAGGATGTGGACGAGTGTCTGTTAGGTAGACACGATTGTTCTCAGGGTACTCACAGGTGTGTCCTTTTACTGCGAAAAGTCTCGCAGACACGCATGCTTCGCCTTAGAATTGTGAATTCACGAGTGAACGCTCGCGAACCTGAATTCGCAGATGCGTCAACACTAACGGATCCTTCGTGTGCGAGTTGATACCGCCGTGCAAGCGCGGCTTTCGACGAACTTTCAACGGCACCTGCCTCGACATCGACGAGTGCTCCGAGAGTCTGCACACCTGCCGACTCGACCTGCATCAGTACTGCGTGAACAGGGAGGGCAGCTTTGAGTGTTTGACCCGGCTGCCCTCTTGCCAATCCGGGTACCAATATTCTTTAGACACTCGACAGTGCGAGGACATCGACGAATGCTCGATCGGCCAGTACAACTGTGACGCGAGACATCTCGAGAGATGCGTCAACCTGCCGGGCACATACAGGTGCGTGGAATTTCAGTCGACTGGATCCGAGAATGCGACGATCGACGTTTATAAGGAAGACTGAGTAGAAATTGAGCGACCGGAGGAATTCAACGCGATATCGAACGCTGCGACTGCTACTTGTAGCGGGCACACCGGGCAACAGAAGCTATTAAAAAACGTTTTGAAGATATATATAAGAGACTGAGAAAAACTGGACAGATTTCCAACACTTGAACGTCTCTTGGAAATTTTTATTAGTCTGCCGAATTTTCTTTTATTTTTATTACTCTGCAAAATTTTACTTTATTTACGTTACTGTGCCAAATTTTTGTCCACAAGTTTCCAGAGAACGTCTTAGATGTTTCTTTTATCAAAAGTATTTAAACTGTTTAATACTTTATGATACCATCGCGTCTCATTGAGTTACACGCAGAGTATAATCAATCGCGTATGAAAAATTGGTTATATGGCCGATAAAAAAAGAAATCGTTGAAGTAAAAAAACGAAATTAAGTGGAAAAGTATACGCGTTTTGAGTACTTATGTTAATTCAATCGTTGATTAAGCTTTCGTACTATTCGACGAAAATGAACGCGACAGTAAACTTGTTCATTCTCCCTCTAAACGCACGATACCTTTACAGGTGCGAGAGACTCTCACCTGCCGTGCAACGTCCACGTCAACGACCCGCCTGTCCTTCCGGCTACCGATACAACGTTCATTTTCGCGCATGTGCGGGTACGTCTGATGGCTTTGCCATGAAATCTATTTTTTTACAGTTACAATAAGACGCTTTCTTTCACTTAAATTGTACAGACATTAATTTTATGTATTTAATCGACGTCGTATATTTATCTTTTCCGGCTGTATCTTGCGTCCGTTTACCGCGTCGAGTTACATAAATAGCATAAGTTTCTAGAATTTCATAGCGCTTCTATATATGTGTATATGTGTACTAAGAACAATTTCAGATACTTTTCGTGTGTTTTCAGAACTTGTCAGAATGAATACTGACACCGAGCTCAGGATAAACGAGACTAAGCATGCACAGTCAGGATAAGCATGCCCGAGATATTTTTCGCGGATGCATGGGTGAATGACACAGTCTCTGTCGACTTCCATTACGACCTGCACGTTTTTAGCTATAATTACAATTTTCCTGCGATGCACGTATATATATATACATTGTACGACTGGATGTTATCGTGCTTTTGTTTTTCGTGCCGTCCCGCATTTAATTAACTTTCATATAACTTCCATCGCGCTTTATCGCTCAGAATCACGATTCGCGGCAGCTGTTAAGTGGCGAGACATTTGATTTCGTTTTACGTCCTAAGTGAACAATATAATGCTTCGTTATTTAGTCGTATTCTGCAAATTGGCATTTTATTACATTAATTATATCAATATTAATTACACACATTATGATTAATATAAATCATACTAGTATTTTAGAGATCTTTCAATGTGTACAATATATAATATTGATATTCTATGTGCTTAGATTCAATGTTTTAAAAGAAAGGAGAAAGAAAATAGACAAGACAAGTTTCAACAAAAAAAAAAGAAAAAACGAAAAAATATTCTCGCATATGTATTTTCACCGTTCTCTGAAACACTGAGACACATATTCCATTCGAAACTATAGATATAGACGAATGCGCGGAGGGACTGGACACGTGCGGCGCTGAGATTTGCTACAACCAACCGGGTGGTTACAGCTGCGCAACGCCGCCCGCCCCGATCACCAGGAAGCCGTCGACGACGGCGGCGTTGCCGGTTAACAACCAGAAGTGCATCGACGGCACGAGGTACGTGAGGAATCGCGGCTGCGTCGACATCAACGAGTGCAGGGAGCTCGAGGACGCGTGCAGCAGCAACGAGGAATGCGTCAACACCATGGGTAGCTACACGTGCACCTGCAAGACCGGTTTCAGGCGCGACAATCTTACGCAGGCCTGCGTCGATATCAACGAGTGTCAGTTGCAGGTAACGCCGATGAGATACGTAGTGCTCAGCCATGCGCGGGTGTTGACATTGTTTACAAAAGGCCTTAAACATTGTGATCCCTCGTGCCCCGCCGAGGAAGATAAACGACCGAGCGGTGTTGAGCCACTCTCGGTGGCTTCGCCATCTTGGATTGCTTGAAATGTGTATCCAGGTGAAACTTGGAAAGCGACGATGACACCGAAATGACGAGAAAACGATTATTTTCCCATCATTTTCACGTAATCGTCACTTCCTGTTCTATCTAGGAAAATTATATATTGCTCAGCATTCTTGAAAAGTATATTAAAATAAAAGGATATGTCCGTACCAAAAAAAAATCAATTTCTGAATAGGGAAATCAGATGAGAACTCGGCGACAAGAAAAGAAAGACAAGAAATCTCGGTGACGAGAAATGATATCACTGCCTACCGGCGATGTTAAAATTCGGTTGAGACCGTTGGGAGCAATTCGGTGCTCGGCGGACTCTCCGCCGTAGTTGCTGGCGACCAACCCTTCTTCTCATTACAGCAGAACGACTGCTTGCCGACGCAGCGATGCGACAACACGATCGGCAGTTACACGTGCACGCGTTTCCTGCCCTGCGGTACCGGCTACACGCTGAACGCCGCGACGGAGATCTGCGAGGACGACGACGAGTGCGTCCTAGGCACTGACGACTGCAGCGCCGGGTATCAGTGCAGGAACACCCTCGGCTCCTACCGCTGCGATCGCATACCGCGCATACCGGTCCCGCAGCCGCGCACCTTACCGTTCTCGAGAGCCACGATGACGACGACGACGACGACGACGACGGCCACACCGTTGACGCCGGCTGGGTCTCGGCCGAGTTGCCCGCCCGGCTTCGAGACCGGCTCCGGGGGCAAGTGCGTCGACATCGACGAGTGCCGGAGAACCCCGAGTCTCTGCGGCCGGCAGAATTGTATCAACACTTTGGGATCCTTCAGGTACACGGGAAAAGGAACTCTATTCTCGCAAACTGAATGAGGACCGGATGAAAGAGCTCGGTGATAGGAAATAGTATCTCTAACGCAGCGACTGAGAACGTTCGTGCGAAACAGTCAGTCGGTATCAAATAAACTCGGCTGAGATAACTGAGAGCAATCGACTGAGTAGAAACGTCCTACAGGAATCTCTCTGTTTCCTACAATCGAGCTGTTTTCCGATCGGACCGGTCCACGGGCGACGGAAAACTCATTTATAACAATCGCTTTCGCCTGGTACGCTTTCACGATGCGGTTATTCTTCGCGGATTCATTTACTCGCGCTGGGGATTGATAAGTATGCTCGTACGGCTAAACTCTGTTTACAGAATTTCGCAGATTACGTATTATATGTAATCTATGTAACTGTAAAGTTTCACACAGGGTGTTTCATAACTGTAGGGACACGATTCAGGACTTTCGTAAAAGTAGTAAAGAAATTCTTGTAAATATATTTCTCAGGGTCGCTTCTATTTCAAGTCACGTTCATTTTTATCTTTCTCATCTGAGCTGGTCTGTATTAAGTTCACATTTAAGTAGTAAACGTTTGACTGTAGCTCAACAATTGTAACGTGCATTATTTTTGCTGATTGTTATATTGCAAAAGTATCTGCTTTTATCGCTCAAGATCGTGATACACCACATTTTTCTGACGATCGAAACTTTTCATCCGTATCGAGAAACGGAAGATGTGCATCTAACGTGTGAACTTGCACGGTCATCTAATGATGGTGACGATGATGATGAAAGTACTGATGAAAGACGCGAAATTGTTGCTGCCAACTGCAAGAGGAAGATACGCGGCGTGCTTGGCACGTAGTTGCGCGGAAAGACGTGCGTGATTCCCGCACAAGTAGTTAATTATCTTCGCGATCCGCGTCTCGGCCTGGCGGCAGGCACGGCGATTCGAACACGGGGGGAATTTTTCAGATGCGTCTCCAGAGTGATCTGCCCGCCCGGCTACGCTTTAGACCCGGTGTCCGGGCAACATTGCCTCGACATAGACGAATGTCGCGAAGGTACCCACGAGTGCGTCAAGGGCCAGATCTGCGAGAACCGACCAGGCGGCTATCACTGCCTCTGTCCGCCGGGATACGTTGACGGGCCCAACAACGACTGCGTCGACATCGACGAGTGCAGTGTTTACGGCTCTCGCATATGCGGGCTGAACAGCCGCTGCGAGAACACCGCTGGCTCATTCAGGTGCCTGTGCGACGAAGGCTTCGAGAACAGCAGAGGTACCGGCCCTTGTCAGGTGAGTTTTTTTTCACGCTCGATCGTTCTAAGGGGATTTTCTCATTCGGAATGTTTCATCTAGGAGAATTTTTCGGAAGTAACTATCGGACACAATTCTGAAGTTTTGCGTAAATATTTACCTATGCTTCAGCTGGATAATTTCTAGGTGTTATTTTTCATATTAATAAAGTTACAAATAATTTTGCTAGTGCTGAGCGCGAAAGGTTGACGACAACGATTCCGGACGTTATTAAAACGGTAAAAAAAATTATGAAACTATAAACTCGTGGCTACCGTCCCTACCAAGTCAATATCCTTGATATTTCGATTTTTTAAGGACTCCTAAATAAGTTGGCCAAGAATCGATTCGAAAATCGTTTTAAGTGAGAACGCCCTTTAAAGTTTCAGCGTGTACAATTTTATGATTGGAACGTCGTGGGACTGTGTTGTCTCTCATGAATGGGATTACGTTTTCCGCAGGACATCGACGAGTGCGAGCGCATCCCGGGACTTTGTCAGCACGTGTGCCTGAACGTCTGGGGCAGTTACAGGTGCGGATGCAACGGTGGATTCAGATTGAACGCCGACAATCGATCCTGCAGCGACGTGGACGAGTGTACGGAATTCAAGGATAATAATCTCTGCATCGGTATCTGTGACAACACGCCGGGGAGTTACGCGTGCAAGTGTCCCGATGGATACCGGCTCGGCACCGATGGTCGAACATGTCAAGGTTGTACTTCTTCTCTTCGGCGTCCAGGGTTGTGGGAGGAAGTTACTTTTGAAAAATAATCACCACTGTGTACTATCTCCGGATAGTACAAATTTCCAAAAGAGATCCAATACTCCCTACTCTTTTAGACATTTTTTCAGACTTTTAAGGAATTCGTGTTTGAGTTATTTTTGAAAAGGCGGATGCGTCTGGCAAGAAGAACTAATTGCTACTGTAGCAAAACATGCCGTTGCGACAGCAATAACATATAATTGGCATAATTATCAATTAACATTCTTCACAAATCCTTTTGCTTTTACCGTAGTAACGAACAATTTACCGTGCTACCAGAGAGAATTCTTCTCCGTGTCGGAGAGTCGCGTATCGCTGCACGGGAACGCTAATGGCGCGGATCGATAACACGATTATGCGAAAGTTAATTGGGGGGCGGGGGGAGGAGGGGGCGGAGAGCGAGAGTGAGCGTCCGCTTAACG
Organism: Dinoponera quadriceps; assembly: GCF_001313825.1. Lineage (NCBI taxonomy): Eukaryota > Metazoa > Arthropoda > Insecta > Hymenoptera > Formicidae > Dinoponera > Dinoponera quadriceps. The sequence goes on along the minus strand of NW_014554535.1, from coordinate 983,288 downwards.
TGTTGTTAGTCACGGTGTGGTAATTCCGCTCGCGAGCGTGGTGGCACGCGTTCCACCTACTTTGTCCGGCGGTTGAAGCGGCGCGATTTGTACTTGACCCGTTTGCCGTGCGCGAACTGGAGCATCGTTCCGCTGGGGGTCACCGGCGCTCCATCTCCTCCCGCAATCTCCTCAATCTCGGACAATCACGGCATCGTCGTAGCCACGGTCACGATTTTGCCACGCGCTACTACGAACCTAATTGGCTGCTCCTCTGTTCGCAGACATCAACGAGTGCGCGGCCGGCAAGGTCTGCAGGGATTCGGACGAGACATGCCACAACACAAGGGGCAGCTACCGCTGCAACAGGATCAACTGTCCCGCGGGATATCATCGGGACCCCATGAAAAAAAAGTAATGATCACAAAGCGTGATATTCGCATCGCTCCGATTCCAATGATTGATTTTGAGGTTTTCACACTGAGAAAGATATCCGATTAAATATGATCGGATAGACCAATTAAGAAGTAACAAACGCGGATATATCCGGTCGAGTCGTGCCTTAATTCGATGAAAATTATAATGGATGTACCAAAGGCAGGCTAATTTTCCGATTAGATTTCATCGGTGACTTTTTGGTAATTGATGGTTTCGTCGGATACTTCACTGGATAAAGGTATCTTGTCACTTGATCGGACAATAAAAATAACAGTCATATGTATTGTTTCATCGGTCTATCCGGTGGGGATTTTTCTCAGTGCAAACCTCCCTCCCAGGTAGAACAGGAAATCACGATGGCGTCAAAGTGAAATAAGAAAATGACTAATAATTCGATCATAATTTCACTTTTCGATCATAATTCGCTTACTTTCTCGTCATTTTGATATTATCGGGATCTTTTGTTCTACTTGAGTTAATTCCTCTCACGGTTGTCTCGATGACGTGAGAAGATATATAAAATTCTCACGAAGTGTATCGAAGCAAAAAGGTGTGTCCATGAAATGATAAGAACGGATTTATAAATTATTCCAGAACTTTTTTCCTTTTGCTCGAATAATCAATAAACGACTATAGAATTAACATAACATGTGGCCCACTTTCTAACTAGTAAGAGATTCTTGCAAACTACGTTGAAGTAAAAGAATATATTCGTAAAATGTCGATTAAACAGATCAGTAAAATATATACAAAATTTCATTATTATGTTTAAAATATTCTGAAAACTTTCGTGTTGCATTAATAATTAATAAACAGCCGCGTGATTTTGTCACGTTAATTTTACAACCGTGTATTAATCAGCGGAATAAAAGTTTTTTTCTGGAATGTCTTACGATTCTGCTCGACCGATCGCGAAGGTCGTTATATGGACATATCTTTTTATCTCAATATATTCCGCATTCTAAATTTTATACGTGTATTTTCTCGTTTCTGACATCATTAATCAATTAAAGCAACTCTGAACGCAGGTGGTTGCTGATTAAAAATAATTACCGATTTATAAATAATTGTTTTGATTATTAATTATACAACCAATAATTTATTTGTAATTATAAGTTTATAAATACCCATAGAATGATAATTATCTACAGAATAATTGGTAATCACCTGAGTATGTAATTTTAATTGATATCAAACTGTTATTAAACGTATAATAGCAGAGCGTTGTAATTGAGCTCGAGTAAACACCAACTAATAGTAACATTCATCAATATTATATAAGTTCAATATAACATACGTGGTACATATAACAATTATATTATATTGAGTGGGTATTGTAATACCATTATTAGTTGTTTACTAAGGCACGCAATAAGATTCAAGTTTAATTCGTGTGTGAAATCAATTGCGCTAACAAATCTTCAGTCTTTGGGCCATTTTTAATGAATCACACGTAAATGATCGATGAAGCATCGAAAGTGTATATTATGAATCGAAAAAATTTTTAATATTAAATACATAATTGATTCTACATGCGAATTAAACTTATATCTTACTTAAGTAAAATGTTTAATTTTAATTTTTAATTTTTAATTTTAATCTTAATTTTTTTTTTAATTTTTGGGTTTCTTGATTTTCAATTTAAGAGTTTATTCCCAGATAGACGAAAATGCTGGACATAATACGCAAACATTTAATGTGCACTTTGTGATATCATTGCAAAATCACAACGTGTTTAAAATATGCTTGTTTTAAGAAATATTCATCTATTTCGCCATCATTTTAATCAAAATATTGACTTCTTATTACCACCCAGGCAACATGATGTCCAAAATCGTGACATATGACGTCTTATGTCCCGATTTTAGATATTACGTTGTTTGGGTGCAATAATTTCAGATTAATTGCGTTTTCTTTCAGGTAAAATAAGTAGCAATTTTCGTAACACCAGATGATTTCTTTTATACTACAATGTACTGACAAAATTCTTATTGCATGCTGCATCTTCGCATTTTAATCACGATGCGAGGAAATATAACAAAATATGTTTATCTGGGTTTTATGAAAACTTTTCTTACTAAACCGTTCGTCGTTTCAGCCGTTGCGTGCGCGCTGTTAAGTCTTGCCCGTGGGGTGACCTGGCCTGTATTCGCTTGCCGTTGCATTACTCCTACAACTTCATCACCTTCGTGAGCATGTTTCCGATTCCGAACACCGGCCAGCTGGAGTTGTTCACCATGAGAAGCAATCACCATCCGGACTCGTCGATACAGTTCACCATGGCGTTGATGGACGTGCGCGCGGCACCTGGCGTTATGCGCGCCACCGAGTCCTGCTTCAGCCTGAGGAAACCGTCACATTCTCAGGCGGTGTTGGTGCTGACGCGCAGCATCCCAGGGCCGCAGGATATCGAGCTGGACCTCAGCATGGAGATCTATCACGACAACAAGTTCGTCGGCAGCGCCGTCGCCAAGATCATCATCTTCGTCTCCCAGTACGAGTTCTGAGCGGATTCTCTCTGAGGACGAGGGCGCAGGATGAAACGATAAGGATAAAAATCGTGGAACGAAGCGATATAATTTAGTGCAGCCGATCCTCCTCTCTTCCTGCTCTTCTCCTGTCCTCTCGTGTGATTAACACGTTGATTGCCGTGTTGAGTTCCTCCGATTATGCGATTAGACGTCTTTTAGAAATACTGCCTGGGTATTTCTCTATTGGTCGTACAAGCGATTTTCCAAATGCACTTACAAATGGGCAACACATTGCATCAATAGGTCTGTTTTTTTAACTGAACTGTTGTTGCATTGGAACTTCGTCCCTTTCCCTTTCAACGCTAGGTTAGATACTTGTTTCGCTCTAACGGCAAAAAGGACAGCCTAGCTCAGCTCAAAAGAACAGACCTAATGTTATAATTTTCTACTCATGAACGTATCCGTTATGTACGACGTGTGTTACATCCCACTCTTCCATTGTTGAGGTACTTGATGTTCCCTGGATAATTACACTTCGCTATTATATAACCCAATGAGACGCGGTAATATCATAGAGAGTCGGCCACCAGTGACCGTCACGGCATTCAAAGTGTTCATTTCCAGCTTCTTCCACGGCTACAATCGAGAAGGTTAAAAGCAGGAAGAGTATCGCACATGTATCTCTTATGTGTTACATCATCGAATATAGTACCGTTCACTTTGGAACGATGATTTCTCGAAAGACAGAAAATATCCTCAAATTTTAACGATCGCGTACGTGACGTAAAATCTGTTTACTCGAAGAATACGAATCTTTTTTTCTTTTTCCAAGGAATGTAAGGAATACATAAGACGCGCAATCTTTCGAGCGATGTACGTTAAGTTCAATAGCATGGACACTTATTTTTTTTTTCTCCGCCCGTCTTTGAGGAAAGCCAAATATTGAATTAAATATCGTACGTATTGTTAGCGTATCAGAAAAATAGCTGTGTAAAAACCGAATTTTCAATGTACATATAGATTCTTGTAAGTTAAGTCGCACGCAAAGGACACACAGAGCATGAAATAAAAACTTACGTCGGACATAGCGCATTAGACTTGAAATAATGACCTCGAACACACATGCACACACACACACACACACACCTGTGGTACTTTATGAAAAATGTAGTTTTTATTCAATGTCTCGCTAACGACACTCTTCTCCCTCTAACTTACACGATGCGCTCTCTTCGTCATAATTGAAACAGCGCCTATATTGCTTCGAATCTAACGCTTTATTCCTCCTTCGTGGAAGACAAACAAAGCGGAAAATATCTGAGATCCTTAGTGTTAATCGCTGCCTCGTTGTATGAAACGCGCGCGCACAATCGTGAAATGCGATATAAAATTCCGATAAAAAATAAAATATAATAATAATAATAATAATATCACTGCACTCGGTGATCGTGACGGTAGTCTTCGGACGCGATGCAGCGGATTGCTTCGTGTAATGTATACGAGTGCGCCCAAACGCGCGATGCTAATCGTAATAATTGCCATTACTGCTAATGAATAATTAATACTTGTACTAAAGATAATTGCAATCACTGTCGTGACAATAGTATCGTCAGTTACGTGTCAATAGCGATAGCAGCAATATATTCATGTATAATATATATATATAATTATTATAATAATATTAATAATTATATATGATAATATATAGTAATAGAGTAATAACAATAATAATAGAGCTAGCGATAACTATAATATTGGCGTTAATATACACGATAACAGGAAGTAGAACTTCTAACGAGACGCGTCGCATCGCTCCCTGAAAAATGCATAGGGGGAAGGGGGGAGGGGTCGAGGCGGGAATTCCCGACGGGCGACGCGGCTCGCGAATCCCATCGACGACGACGTCGACAGCTAAAAGAAGCGTTCGCGCGCCACCGCAGCAACAAGTAAACAACGCACGATGAACTCTCAACAAGTGTGTAGACGCGTGCGCGTAAACGCAACTAATAAATAGTGCTATCAACTACAAACGTAACAGCCTGGAGATACACAGTATTAGCAACGCGTTACTACGGCGTTAACAACGATGGCAGTGAGACACTCGTCGCTCTTAAATCTAGATACGTGAAAAAGGAGCGTGACTAGGATTGCTAAAAATTTTTCTTCGTTTTCCTCTCTTTTCTTCCTTCTTTGCCGGGCCTTCCTGCAACTCTCGCACACCGCAGCAACACAGTGAGGCGTTGCCGTGGCCGGTTTTTAAGTACTCGACGACGAACCCTATCAAAAGACCGCGCGACGACGAATTCTCACGTTCATATTTATGATAGAATGTGTGTATATATATATATGTATATATATATGACGCACACATATCACATTAGACGAAACCAAAAATCGGCCGGGAAAATCCTAAAAAAATTGGTCTGTGAGAAACAACACACGGTAGACACAGGACACGCTACATCCGCTTTCACGCGCACTACCGACAGACGCGTTTCGACGACTCTTCGCGCGCACACACACATACACACATACACACATACATTTCCAGATCGCGTCAGATCCAGTTTCAGTAACAATCTTACAAGTATCACAAATATCTTGCTTTCCCTTTTCTCTCTATCTCCCTCACGAACAACAACAAATAGTCCGAAGAACACCTCGAGAGATCGGAGAACGTGCGAAGAATCGAAACTTCCTTCGGATATATTATTAGATTCATGTTTTTTTTTTGTTTCGTGTTGGTCGCGTTTTCTTACTCCCTACGAGATTCAAAGACTCTTTCTGTCTCTCTCTCTCTCTCCCGGATATAATCGAAGGTTTACAGGCAACACGGTGTCTTAACAACGAATCGTGGGACAATGGAGCTTGGATTTCGTTAACATCGTGTTTATTCAGCGGGGCATATATATTTTTGTACGTGAAAAATGTTCATCGTTTCGAACGATAGGACTTTGTGCGCGCAAAGTAACACGCGATCGAATGTAATAAAACTGTCGGATGATCGAACACTCGATTTAACGCCCGACGGAAACTAATCTACCGAATGTGTCGATCTTACTTACTCGATATAGGCACTGAACTAGAGAGATCTGCGCCACGACGAAATAAATACATTAGCGACTGTGCCTACCTATTTAATGGAGGTAGTAACAATGTTGTCGACACTCGTACTCGCGATACCCGGCTCACATTCCTTACCGATGAAAAGCGTCACCGAACGCGATTTATCCCGGCCCGTTCTTTTCAGTTGGGGCTGGTCGCACTGGTTCAAGAAATTTACGCGCACACACCGAAGCACGAGAGTCTCGTACGTACGCTTCATACGTACTCCAATGCGTACGTACACGTCGTGAATCAGCGCAGCCAGTTCAGCTAGAAAGAACAGACTGATTCTATCTTATCGATTCTTTCGTCTCTAATCGACCACGACGTTCGCATTGATCTCTCGACATCTCGGCGGATTCCTCGAGTTACTCTTGCACGAGGAGTAAGAGGAGTCTCCGTTGAAATGAAAATCCGCGAATTTCCGCGCGACGGGTCGCCGACGGTGTGCGTAGAAATAAGCGCGTCGGCTTTCGGCTCTCCCCGTTCGCAAATGCTATTTCGGCGGCGGCCGGCCGGTGCCCTCTGACTTCTTTCGCGAGAACAACAACACACAAGCTCGTTAATCCCAACGGAAGCGCTCGCAGCGGCTCTTTTCGCGTGTGTGACACGCCTTCTCGGGCAAACGCGTGACGTGTTCTTATTTACGACCTCTCTCCCGAGAAATGCGCGTAACGGTATGTACCGTGACGCGCCGCCGCGGCTACTGCAACTCCGCTGAACCGGGGGGGTCCGAATGCTTCTTTTTTCTCTCTCTCTCTCTCTCTTTCTGTCATTTCCTCCTCGTCTCGTAATAGTTACGTTCCGTAATGGCCGACGATTACTCCTCGGGGAATTGTACAACCGTCGGAATCCGAGCGGGAAGAGGTCGCCCGGATGAGAGCTCGAAATCAGATATATCTGCGAGAGATGATACCGTCCGGCCGTCTTTCTCCTTCCTTCGGTTTTCAGCGTCGGAGGGAATGGCGCGTTCCGCGGGAATTCACCGGCGGTCAGGCGATCGTGTTGTTGTCTAGCTCGGCGAACTCGCGCGTCACTTTGCAGACGTAGTACAGCCGCTCGTAGAGGTCCGGGGTGCAGCCGAGGTCACGCAGATCGTTCAGCCAATAAGAGGACGCGTGCCGGCCAGTGTCGATGTAAGTGATCAGGTATCCCCTACCCGGCGACTCCTGCGACACCACCATCTTCGTGTGGTCGACGAAGAAGTTCACTTGCAGCAGAGGTACCGTTAGCTCCATCACGATGGCCTTGTCCGTACGCAGCCACCGTCTCATTCGCGGCACGCAAGCGTTTTTCGACTGTCGCGGCGGCGCCCGGTATTTTTTCAGCTCACCACCTACAACACAAGGCACGCGAACACGCATATGTTCGTGTTACTCGTCTCATATCGTGTCGCTATCACGGCCTGAGTAATTGCGTCACGCTTTCATTGTCGCCTTTTATTCGGGCGTAGAACAGCCGAGAGAGAAATGAGCCAAAGACGACGAGTCTCCGACTCTGCTTAACGAATTTGTATTTCTCTTCACTTCTCTGTCGTGCGTATCATGAAATTGCGGAATAAAAGAGGAAGGCTCGCGGTGGAAGCTCACCTTCTGTGAGAAAGTCGTCCATGTACGCGGTGAAGTGACGGAGCAACTCGAGCTTCTTCTGCAGCGCCAACGGGATGTCCTTTTCTCTGTGGTACCGCGTCACCTCGTCGTCGGTCGTCATGTACTCCACTCTTCTGCAAAACGAAATTTGAACTATTGTAACGCCAAAGAGATTATTCTCCCGTTGATCGAGCGGGATTCAATTGAAAATAAACTCTTGAGGGATGCTGAAGAATATGTCGGGCTGTGAGGAACCAAAGCACGGACATACATGTGTTATAGGACGATTTTTTAACATTAATATTGTCAGTATTGATTATATCATTGTGGGAGAATTAAATTTTTAATTTAAAACATTTTTTTAATTATAATATATATATGTAGTTATACATTTGAATATATCCTTGAGTTCCAGAAAAATTATTATAAATTTTAATTCCCCTGGAAAACCCTTAACCCCCAGTTGCTAAATTAATTAGTACAGCAATATCTAAATTCACTCATCATATTGCGGGAAATGCAGCCTCACCGATTAATAACTTTTATCAAACCGACACGAGATGAGTTTATTCCCTGAAAATGACTGGAGGAACAACGAGAATGATTTCCGATTCAGTTCGTTGCAACGCAGTTTCTCGAGACTCACCTTCTATCGTGAGTGTAACTGATCTTCGTGTTGTCATTGAAGAGAACACCGACTGACTTGTCGGACAATTGGAAGCCCAGCCCGTACTTGTTCGAGTAGTCGATCCACTTGGTGACGAAAAGCGGCACGATGTCGTCTTCCACAGTTGGCGGGTTGCACGTGTTGTTGCGCTTCATCTCCGTCACGCAGGTCTCCAGAGCGCGATGCATTTGCACACTTTGCGCCACGAGGCCGACCTTCTTGTGATCCGGACAGAGCACGCTGCTGAGCCGTTGCCGGAATCGCGGCAGCTTCGGCAACTTCCTCACGAGCCAGCTGGAAACCTTGGACTCCTTCTGCAGACTCTTCTGCGAGCGATTGAGAAAATGTTGCTGCGGGAATTGCTGTTGCTGTTGCGCTTGTAGCGATTGCTGCTGATAACGCGGTATGTTGGGCGCGTCAGGATGAACGAGACTCTGCTGCCATACCTGTCAACAATTCGGCGCGAAAATTGGTGAAAATACTTTCCGGTCGGATGGTGCGCTGCAAAAAAGGATTCGTCGGAACAGTTCGAGTCGAGCGAGACGAACCCGGGATTGTAAACTATCCGCTGCAGAAGTTCGTTTCGTTTTTCAATCAAAATGCAGGTACAATCTTTAATACTAAGACCTAATAATTTGCGAACAAACTGTCCCGCCTCTCTCGCGCCAAAATTTCCATTGAATCTCCTGTTTGTGTAAAACAAGCTGAAAATTCAGTTCAATGATTTATCTGAGCTTCCATCACAGGCAGAATTATTCGCATCGTGCGGTTAAATCAATCTTATGGTGATTGAAAAAACATCTATACGTCATACATATCATGCATCAGTTTCGTTAATCTTCCACTGTTGATTGCCGTTGACTGAATTTTGCGATTCAAATTTCTCGATTGTCGATCCGACTTGATTTTTGCGAAACTCTGGGAATGAATTCTTTCTACCCTGGATTATTTTTCCATGTGAAGCATCAACGACTAAACGACTTATCGGGGGTCGCTCACCTGCTGCGTTTTGGTGGCCTCTGGCTGGCCCCTGGCGACCGTCGAGACCGAGGATGGCTCGATGATCGACGTCGGTGGCATCCGGTAGCAGCAAGTGTGGGGCAAGGCCGCCGGCACGTATTCCTTGGTGAGGTAAGCGTGCTCCTTCACTCTCTCCAGGCTCGGTCTCAGCTCGGGATTGGATTGCAGCAGCCACCTGATCAGATCCTGGCCGCTCCTGCTCGCGATACTGTCGTCCACCTCGCGGTAATGATTGTTGCAGATCCTCGCGTAAGTCTCCTTGAGCGTGGCGGTGTCGAACGGCGGCTGCCCCACCAGCAGGGCATAAAGTATGCAGCCCAACGCCCAAACATCCGCCTCGTAGCTGTACGCCTGCTTGTACAGCACTTCCGGGGCGATGTAGTTCGGCGTGCCGCATATCGTCCTGCGAATACGCAAACGACACTGCAGTCGATGCGCCGCCGTTTGTGTTTAGACGAGCGTACATCCGTCGGCCGCGCCTAACAATCGTCATCGGGGCGCCGGAAAAAAGGGGATCCCGATGCGCGATGTTTGTGTGTGTTCATTTTCGTCGACGAGGGTAAAGTTAAATTAACGGGTACAGTTAACGAGAACGGAGGATACCAAGAAGGAGTCAGGCGGATGTACAATTATTTCCCCGGTCCCGTTAAGCCCGGGGTCCCGGTGGGAGGAAGATTATCTCTGAATTTCTCGGAGCGGCGTCTCACCGACAACGAGCGAAGCGATAGTGAAAATACCGCCACTCGGAATCGTGAAGAGTGAATGTCTCGAACTCCGAGTGGATTCCGACTCCATACGCGCGGACGTTTCAATCGATCCGAGTGAACGTGAGCGTTGACGAATATGAATACGATGACGAGGTGTGAATATATCCCGATGATGGTGGAGTACATCAGATTCACTCTTCAATTTCGAGTAAAAGTATTCGTCCGATGATTCAGAAATAGAGGAATTCATTCTGTACGAGTGAGAAGCTCGCTCGAATTCGAATCGAGCCCCGGACTTGTCATTGTGTGAGATCTCACTCGAAGAGATTTAGAAAGTTGCGACACTTTTGTCCCGATGAATTTCAAAAGTCATCTGGCATCCGACAGGAGGAGAAGTTGTTGGATTTGGCTTCCGGCTCGCGGCCGTGTTTATCGTGAATTTTTTATAAACTTTCGTTAACAATTCATCAAAGAGAGAAAGAGAGAGAGAGAGAGAGAGAGAGGGAGGGAGGGAGGGTTTTTCTACTGGATGCATTCTGAGTTTCATCGAAGTATCGCAATTTTTCCTCCTCTGACTGTACACTGACTGTGTTTCTTGTTTCTTTTTTTAAACTTTTTTTACAAGCTCTGTCGTTACTTGTAAATGTAACGGATGTATTCTTAATGAACGGGGAACACGAGGCTTGATCCCCGCGGTGTCACAAATTAACGGGCCTTACACTCGCCTACGTTGGCCGTCGGGCCTGGTCGCCAGTCCAAAGTCGCCGATCTTGACGATCATCCGATCCGACAGGAACATGTTGCCCGGCTTCAGGTCCCGGTGGACGACTTTCTGCGAGTGGATGTACGCCACGCCTGTCACCATTTGCTTCATGTAGTAACGCGCTTCCGGTTCCGTGACTTTGCCACGGTACTTCAGCACGTGCATCAAGCTCTGGCGAAGAAGAGACAGAGAATGAACGATCGCTTTTGTATCGGGGATGGTTGACCGCTTCGCCGCATTACAGCGACACGTTCGACGAGCCCTTTCAACGGACTCCGGATGTGAGGAATAACGAGTGTCAAGATGATGGGGTATTAATAGTCGTTACTTGAGACTTGTTACACGTGAGATACTCAGCTATGAATTTAGAGTTAGATTTGAGTTCTTTACTTGAATCATATAATATATGCGGTACATTACATTTCTGTAAGCGCACAATTTAGTGAGAGAAATTCGATCTAACTCTAAATTTACATCTGAACATCTCACCTGAGGCAAGTTTCAACTAATAACTATCAACACAGACTTTATTTTCACGTTCCGCAAGGTTGGGAAATAATGCGTCATTTGTGACTTACTAAGGTAATAGACATTATTTAAAGTCTCGCGTAAGTTATTTAGATCTGAGTATACGCCCATATTAATAGTCGTTGCTTAAAATTTCTCTCATGCGAGATAATCAGATCTGAATTTGGCACTAGATTCGAGTTTTTCGATTCAGTAATATGTAATATTATGTAGTATTATATTTGCAGTCACGATTTCTCTGAAAAAAAAAAAATTCACATCTACCTTTAAACTCAACTCTGAGTATTTCACATGAGAAAAGTAACGACTATTAATACAAACCTAAGTTACCGTTATAAGGTACTCTTTTTCAGCAACGATGACGATGCGATTATTTTTCGTTGGTAACGGTAACGGCAATACAACCAGATTTCTTTTTTTTGGTTAACGGTAACAGATATAAACTTCATTTTCATTGTTCACACGGAGAGAATCCTGCTGTGAATCGATCAACTGCGCCGTGATTGGAGTAAATCTTCTTGCTTCGGCAAGCAACATCGTTGAAATTAATACTTGAGTCAGTGAAACAACGTATGTGATGTATTAGTTCAAATAACATTGCTACCAAATCAAAGATTTGTTTTAATTACGGTGCTGTTGAGCGATTCTATCGGTACATTTAATCCGTGTAAAATACACGTAAAATATATAAAAAATATATAAAAAACTAATAATATAATAATAATGCACATAGGATAGGCAATGACGAATTATAAAGGAAAGATCTTCAAAACTTAATGACAAAAATAACGGAAAAAATTGTAAGGACTTGTTGCTTCCTCCTGGAAGAATAACGGTGCAAAGAATTATTGTTTAAAATCAATAAAATGGCAACGATAAAAACGAATTGCTTCTATCCGATGGACAATAAGTCGCGGCAACGACTTTAAGAAAATAACTCTCTCAACCTTGCGCGTTCACGTCTCGGATGGGGTTTTCTCCCGCGCGTTCGTACTTTATGTTTACACCATCGCCGCGTCCGTATCTTTCGCAGGTGTTGCAACAAATTTCAGTTTATAAGCTCGACGGTATACGCGACAGAAAAATCTCACAAAAGCGACTCTACGCTGCAGCGAGCCGCGGAAGGGCCACCTGTGGCTCTTTTGAAAAGGGAGCAAACGACCGAAAAGAAAGCGTTTCCTGGCGAGGAAATGGTCGGCTCGAATTCGGCGCTCGGATCCTCCGAAAGGTCGTGTTGTTTTCATCCCTTTTGCGGGATGCTATTCACCGTGAGGTCTTTCTTCCTTGCGCGATTCTTCTCGGAGTCACGGCCTTACGCGTGTCTTCGTTCTCGTTACGTATTCATTATTATCACCTACGCCGCAACAGCAACGGCTCTGAACTTCGCTCTATCAATAAAGGAAAAGTTTGCATCTTCAGTAGGACAGGTGGAAATGAAAAATTAACTGATAACTTCCGTCGTGCGAGTGAATTGCCGATGATCCTCGGACGATGATCGAGCCGCGGGCAGAAATGAGAGACTCGCCTCGGTTGCGAAGCTGGCCGAGCGAGGAAGAGCGAGGATAATCAGGCGATTAGTTGATGCTTCGTCGCATCGTAACGGTACAAACAGGTCGGCGGATCAGCCATGAAGAGTGCAAGTGCCGCTCTCCTTTCCGACGAGATGGAAATACGCGGCCGTGTTTGACCGCGCAGGACGCGAACGGACGGACGGACAGGTAGACGCGCGCGATGGGCTTATAATTGTTTCTCGCACACGGCGTGTACAATGCAATTTCAACCGCGACGATTTAGATCACGCAGGTGTTATACGACGGGATACGGACTTGGTGCGCGCGACTCGAATGCGAACGGCTTATGGGAATGACTTATCGGAATGTTGAGGACGCGCGCAACATGGCGAAAAATCAAGTACGGAAACCGCTTCGCTATACCGCGGGATGATTTCAAGTCTACCCTAGAACGGACGTCGGGGGGTTGTACACTGCCCCACCAAATGTTAAATTTTCCGTCTGTGTTTTATCGTTATGGTCGGCGCGTTTCCAGCGTACTGATATTTTTCTTCGGAGCATACTGAAGTATCCCGGATTGTATAAACTTCTGCAAGACGTCTGAAAGACACTCCGCTTAATTTAAACGTCTTTCTAGAGTTTGCGTTATCTGACGTCCTTTATCTAATTTCTTATTCGGTTTTTATGGCGCAGGTAGGTCGACCACACGGAGAAAGATGCTTTCGTATCAATAGAACGAGCATGGGGAAGAAAGGTTTTGCTGGAACGGCAAATTGTTTGTTAATATAGTTGTTAATACATCAGAAAGATTTGTCACGCGGAAGAATTAATTTTGCTATTGTAGTAAAACGCCGTTGCGACGACGATCAAATTTAATTGGCACGACCAAATTGTTTCGCCGTCCATGTATCCGGCAAATGGCAATTAATATTCTTAATGAATCTTCCTGCTGTCACTCTATCAGCAAATAATTTGCCGTTCTAGCGAAATTTGTTTCCTCCGTGGATCAATAGCGCTACAATTGGAATAAATTTTCCCGATTCAACGGCAATTTCGTTGAAACTAATATTCGAGTTACTTAAAAGAATATATAGTGTGTTAGTTTCAATAACGACTGCTGGTGAATCAAGGAGATCTATTCCAATTATAATCAATTCCATTGATACAACAGCGCTTTTCTTTCCGTGTATCCTTTATGCATTCATTTATGAGTGTGGAGGAACAACGTATCCACTTCGGAGGTAACAATAAGCAATTAAACGAATAAACGGGTAAACAATTAGAGATAACAAGCGAAGAATTTCAAAAGGAATGAAGCAAGACGTAACACAATGGAGGAGTCCGTTGAATTTCCGCCTCGCGCGCAGCTGGTATCGTTGCTACGAAAGCGGAAGGCAGAGACACGGGATTTTTCCCCGAACGGGCAGAACGTGTCGTAAGAGATGATAACTGGCCAGGTAAGTGAGAGACGCACGATACCTTACGCGGACAGGCCTCTAGGAGCATGTACACGTTCAGGTTGTCCTCGAAGTAGTGATGCATCTGAACGACGTTCACGTGATTCAGCTCTTTGTGGATCATGATCTCACGCGCGATCTAGGAAGAACAAAGTGGACGTAACGTTTCGGCAAAAAACAAGCGGACGTTTGATAAAACAAATATACCTCACCTTCTGCATGTGGATCTTCTGCATGCGATTCTTCGGGATGATCTTGCACGCGTACTGATTCCCATTATTAACGTCGGTCATCAGGTAAACTCTCGCGAAGCCGCCCTGGAGAATAAGGAAACAAACCGTTCATGTCGATGGTTATATACGTTATAAAAAAAAGATCGGTCGAAACGATTAGAATTTGATTAAACGAACTCAATTTCGCGATTGTATATCGCGAATCGGACGTATATCATACATACGTACGATTATGTTTTAGTTTTGTTAATATTTCACCGTTGATGAAATTTTGTAACCTTAATTCCTACGTCAGATTGTTGATCTGATGCGATTTTTCTTCAATTCCGTTCGACTAAAAAATTTATTCAACGAAATTTACACAATTCTGAGAATCTGTTCTACCTATCCGATTTTCTCCTTCAACGTACAATTGGATCTCGATTTCGTTAATCTTTCACTGTCGACTAAATTTTATACTTCCAATTCCAACACCGGGTCGCTGATCCGGCTCGATTTTCCTTCAATTTCACTCGATTGAAGTTTACGTAATATTATAACTTAGTTCTCTCAGTCCGATTTACTTTCAACTTGCGTTTCGGTTTCTTTAACCTTTCACTCTTGGCTAAATTTGGCACAATTTCTAAGTGAGATTGCTGAGCCAGCTTAATTTTTACTCCTTTAGCGGCTAGATTGCCTCTGGTTGACGGTCCCGGCGATTTCACGCTATTTTCGAGCGTGATGGTAACGTAAGTGGAACGACGCGTGACTTTTTGGTCGAAATCTTTAATGAAACGACATTGCGACTCGTCCCGGCGAAAATAAAAAAAAAAAAGAAGAAGAAGCGTCCCTCTTCCGAGTCTTACAAATCCGACTCTGCTAGATTCCCAACGGGGAATTTCTCCTCGATCAACCGTTGAGAGACCTCGTCGCAGTGAAAGGTTTTCACCACCGGCGCTTTCGGTCTTAAAGTAATCTTCTGAAATTATCGTTTATTGCCCATACCGCAGTCGGAGGAACGACGGAAGAAAGCGAGGTAAATTGCTTTTTACAGAACAACCTCGTGGCTTTTGGTGATCGCGGGAGGTTTCTAGACGACGCTCACGGCGAAGGCGACGATTCGTAAACAAAAGGAAGGAAAGCTACGAGACGAGAGATAGAGAGAGATGCGATTCTCACAGATTTACGGCGACTCAAAGCTCGTAACGCGCGGCGCTGGCAGCGTTGGAACACAACATTCGCCATTCGCGACAAATGACGGCGAATTCGCCCACGAGGGCTTGGAAATTGCATCGTAAAGAATCGTAGAATCGTGAACACGGGGACCGGTCATCGCTTTTCCGGTGTCGTCGAGAGTCGACGAGGCCCCGGGCGGATGCGGGGATTATCCCGTGCGAGCGCGATCTCACCGCGGGGAAAGGGTGTCCGAACGGGCTCGTCGCCAGAATAACTCGCTCGAAAATATCCCACGCCGTGTTACGAAAACGTGTAACTTGTCGCGACGATAACGTCACGCGATTGGAATTACCTCGCACGCGGCGCGACGCGGAGCCAAAGGACCGTTCATGCGTGCGTGCGTACATATGTACCCCACATTCGGCGCTAAATGCGTTCCCGTCGATCCGTCCGGATTCGCGATAACACTCCGAGAGCCGTGATCCTCCAATTTATTGGGCAAGCGGAATGCGGACTAACCTTTGCCGCGTCGGACACTACGTGTACAGTGCATACGTGATAGGGTGACTTTCGAAAGGCTGAACGATTTTTAATCACTGAAATTATCTCCGCGGGAAGCAGAGTGAGAAAGCTGATAAGAGGAACGGAAATTCGCTTAGTCCCGAATTTCTGCATATCGTGAAGATTTTCCGTATTTGGATAAAATTACCGTAAAATTTGCCGGACGTTACTATAATATAGGATAGGTAAGATAACTTTCACGAATGGTTAAAAATTGTACAAACCCGGAATTAGTTTCGTGGGTGAAGTGAAGCGAAATGGTTGATAACACAATAAAGGAGACGCTTCGTCTAAAATTTCTACTATTATATCGCCAAATTCGTCTATATTTAAATAAAATTATGCAACATTATAATATACCACTGTGTATATACTGCAAAAAGATTTAAAAATAAATAAAATAATTATGCGATGAGTTTTAAGAAATGTATATTTTCTTATTTGGAAAAAAACTTTTTTTTTTCAGTACAAAAACATATATATTAGTACGAGTAAATGTGTTATTAGAATCCACCGCAAATTTAAGTATTTGTTATGCTTTAAATATCTTTTCTTTAAGTGTGCGTATATATATATATAGTGAATAAAATAAGATATAGTTTTCGAATGGTTTAAAATTGTTCAATCTTTGAATCATTACTTCAGGACAGGTTAACAAGAGTGAAAGGAATCCGCTTTATATTCCAAATTTCCATCAACAGTCAAACTTTTCTCTATTGGAACATCAAAATTATACAAGCTCATCTCCGATTTACGTAGGAGCATACTTCTGAAAAATATAACGTATAACCGCATTCAGCGAGTGATAACTGGCAAAAACAGTTGGATTTACGCGGGGGAAAGAAGCCAGACGGAAGATCGAAAGATTAAAACTTGATACAAAATGCGAAGCTTCGAAATTAGTCGGGCGCCGAAGCGGCCGCGCGGCTCGAGTATCGCAGGTATCTCGGTCCCCACGATGTTTCGGCGATAACCCGTCGTGAATACCTGGTGTGCATCGGCCAACACACACGGTGCGGTACCGAGAGGAGGCCGTGTACGGTTATGGCGAAGCGGTTCGTTTATTTTTAAATACCGCCGCGGCGGTGACTAAAAATACATTCCCCGCGCGTGCACGCGCTTTGTGCACGCGCGGTTAAATGGACTGTTGACAAAAACCCCGAGCCTTGTCCCCATTTTGCGTTCGCTTCTTCGGGGTGGACCGTACGCACGCACGCACGTACACGCACTGGTCGGAATTAGCGCGGTCGTGGTCGAAGAAAGAGAGCCAAACGAAGAGAACTTCCGACCATTCTCATTCTTTCCGCTACGTGTAATCGGGTAACCGCCTCCTTCGCTTTTATTTCGATCGTTTTACAAAATGCCCTCCNCCCCCCCCCCCCCTCTCTCTCTCTCTCTCTCTTTATCTAGATGAGAAAAGCGCGCTAACTATGGAACTGCTTTCTCTCGCACGGCCCTTAGTTCGATGGCCATTTTACTTTTTTCTTCAATTAAAATCACAAATTAGACCAGTTGATTACGTCGACGCTTTAATTCAATCTCGCCTGATTAATGAGAGAATAATTATAAGCCTCCTGGGAAAAGAATTATAAAGTAATTTGAAACAAGAATAAGAATTATACAGGCAGTTCCTCGCTTAGTCTTTCATTTCTCACCCTTCCTCTCAATCCAGGTACAAGAGCGGTCGTGTTTGAAAAATCATCGTCATTATTCATTAATCGTTGAAACGAACCCATTACAAGACCAAAATGTACGTTTGGCTTAATTTTTATTCCATCGATAATTTGGTATTATTGTGCGAGTAGATTAATTTTTGCGCATCAACATCAACCGTGCCGGCTTCCATTCGTATTTTTTACCCTACCTTGTCATTTGTCAAAAATATTCGAGCCAAATCCTTTCCCAGGCACGAAGCTTTCGAAAACTCATTCTCTTCTTTTTACCTGCAGATAAGCCGAAGTTTATAGTGTTATTATTTGTTCACCTGTTAGGCCGAATCTTAGTGTGTCATTGTCTTATCGGTATCGATCCTTCTATCGATCGAAGGTCGTAAAACTGTTTGGCGTCTCCGGCTCGCGACGGGGGCTTCGCTCACCCGTGATTTCGGCAATCTCCCTCTTTTTACCTCGCCGTCAGATATTCATGGCGCGATGCGCCGCGACTTCGTACAGCTCGCGCCACTCGGATCGACTTATTATTATTAATCAACGGCGTGCGCGCGCGCGCGCGCGCGCTCGACGAGGTCGATTAATATGCGAGAGCTTCGTTACACCCGATAGCACCGATGTCGGGGATTCGGGGATTCTGTCTCGCGCGAACCGGGGAAGGACAGCGATCCGTTAACTCCTCACTCGACTTCCCCGGCGGTCAACTTGTCAAGAGTCCCCTCGCCGTCGCATCTCGTGTCCGTTTAGCGAGTCTCGTTGCTTGCCCCGCCGGCGGGAACGCCGAAAGGAGCCCTCGGGGGGCTCTTCGACGTGACGTCCGCGTTCGCGTTCTGTGTACAGCGCGAGTGCGAGAGTGTACCGCGAAGTGATATTAAATATAGGAAATGAAACCGTCCGACTCTCAAGATTCTGCGACGACGCTTCTCGTTCTCGGACCCGCACAAGGAGGCGTTGCCTCTCAAGAGCGACGAACGAGAACCGATTAAGTCAAACGTACGGATCTTCCTTGATTGCAACGGGAGGTTCGATTTTCATTTTTACGAGGCTTTTTATGTCAGCTGGGATTCTCGAAATAAATATCAATGTTCGGTATGTTTGAAATTTACGATATTTAGGGTCTGGATATTATTTACACAGTAAAAAATTTTGTGTAAGCAACGGTCCACTGAAATTCTTGCGTTACTTTAACACGGGGATATGTTAAAAAGTACACAAGTATATGTTAAATTAATATGTCCACCTTGTTAAAACCTTGTTAACACAAGAATTTCAGCGGACAACTATTTACACAAAACTTTTTCGTTGTATAGAGGAAAGTTGCCTAATGTGTACTTGTCATTTAAATCGTACCTCATTATCGCTTTTATAATTATTGAATGTAAATGCGATCTAGTAGTATAAAAATATATAAACTAAATGAGCGATGAAGACATGACACAAACTTGAACGAATTACACTGTGTTTTCTGTGTGATTTGAAAAATACCTCAAGTATTAGTACGATTTTCACAATTCTTCCTTATTTATTCGGATGTCCGCGGGAGAAAGAAAAACTTAGTTCCCGCGACTGAATAGGAATCAGATAAAAATTCGGTGACACGTAAGAAACGATATATAATACATCCCTGTTGCCGCGACTGAGAACATTCATATGAACATTCAGCCGCGTTAAAACTCGGTCGAGGCAACTGAGAGCGATTGATCGAGCAGAGAAATCTCCTACAGGAATCTCTCTCTGTTTCTGCAACCGAGTTTTCCGTCCAGTTCCCCCGGGGCAACGGAAAATTCAGTTACACCAACAGGATTGTTTTTCCCGTGTGTGAACATTCAGCTGCATTAAAACTCGATTGAGGCAGCCGAGAGCAATTGACTCGGTAGGGACTTCCCGCAGGAATCTCTCTGTTCGTGCAACCGAGTTTTCCATCCACTCCCCGGGCAACGGAAAATTCAGTTACACTAACAGAGTTGTGTTGATTCCCGTGTGAGATTTTCCTACCGTGCGTGAGTCCAAGCACGGGGATAGGTGGGGGATAAACAAAATTCCAAGATGAGGGTTTCTAAGTAAAAGAGATTCAAGGACCTACGTTGCGGCGCGTAACAGTTCGCGAGGAGCAAAATAAGCGAGGCGGCAGACTCGTGCGCGCGCGCAACACACTGCGCGACCGCCGCCGACCGGTTTTCGCGGCATGCGGCGGTGGTACGTCATCGATTCGATTCCGCAGAAATAATCCCATTCACGAGCCATTCACTTTTTGCAATCGACATAATGGCATGCGCTCGCGAACGTTCACGCGATTCGAATCGACGGCGAGACGCAGGCTTCACCGTGCGTCTGGTCTGTCCGTCCGTCCGTCTGTCGCGGAATTTCCTGTCGTGGTGCGCGAAGTGCCGGAGAACGCAGCGAACAGAAAGCACCGGTATCGTGATTCGCCTTTGTTTAAAGAAAAAGATTCCTGTATTCTTCAAGAAAGTCTCGATTAAATGTTACAATTTTCTTCGCTAATGAGATAATTGGAGAAATAAATTTATTTCATTCTGGAACGAACAATAAGTATCGTTCGTGCGCGGTGCATTTCCAGGAAATGTAACTTGAATCGAGTTAATTCCACCGTTCACCGGAAGAATCCTCGTTCTATCGTAAGATTTAACGACTGCCGTGTTGATTTTCACTGATTATCTTGAAGCTCTTAAAGTTCGAATCGCCGCAGAGATGCGGCAAATAAATGCAGCTCGTGGCACGTGACACGTACGTCTGGCTGTGAGTGATTGACGTCATCGGCTCGCTAATGGTCACACGTTTACCTTGTCACGTGCAATCGGTTACACAAATCGATGAGACGCGGCAGTTTCGCAAAATTCCTATAAACCATATCCGCGCAATTACAGCCAAAGCGTACAAACAATTAGGCTTTGTACTCCGTTATGGTAAAGGATTTAAAAATTATGAAATTGTTACATCGGCTCGACCGCACTTGGAATATGGTTCAGTGATTTGATCCCCGTATCAGAGTGGTCACTCTCTTAATGTTGAACGCGTCCAGATTAAGTTTCACAGAAATGTTAGCTTTTATTTGTGGATAGACCAATGCCATACACTTGTCACGATTAGAGTCCAATATTGCATATGCTGAAGTTCTTGTCACTGCATAACAGAAGAATCCTTAATGATCTATTATTTCTAATAGGATATACTTAGAGATACAATACTTTTTCTGCTACTACTTATTTCTCCCTTTCTTCTCTCTTTTGCCGAGTATTTTATTTTTTCTATCTCCTTGCGTATAATTTGCTTTTATATTGTTAATAGTGTTATGTAATAAAGGGGGCTTTTTCTCAAAAAAGACGAGATAAATAAATAGATAAACAAATAAGATCCAGATCTCTTTAAATCAGTCTCACCGCTAGTTTTCTCTAAAAACCCGATTTAAAGACGCCGCTGCGGCGTCTCTCTACAAAATCCCAACCTAAATCAGCTAATTAGTAAAAAACAAAAAAGCGAGTTAGTAAAAGCCGAAAGGTGTCACGTGGGCGTCCGGTTTTCGAGTTTTATAAAAAGCTCGGGATGGCGTCGATACGGCAGCTTCCGAGCCGCAAAGGGTGAATGAAGGGTGAACACGTCGACTGCGGCATCCTTGCAGCGCGAAAGACTAATATCGCTCGCACGTCACTTTGCTGCTCCGCTGCCGAGCACTTTGTGGCGCAAATAGTTCGGCAGAGAAGAAGACCTCGTAATAACGAGGTTTCCCTCCTAGTTAGCTCAATCGACGTCTAAATTTGGAAAACCGTTACCGCACATTACGCTCCTTCTCTTTGTCGAGTATTCTTAACGAGGCCTTGACCTTTCATTAATCTTTTCAGCTTATCAGCCGCAGCGTTGGTAGTGACGGCGGCGGCGTCTCCCGGCCGACGATCGATTCGTTTCACTCTCTGCATTACTGAAACACGTGTGTCGCCGATAGTCGGCTGACATAATTGTTACCGCCACCACCGGGCGATCACGTCCCACGCGACGGTCGCGTGCCGCGAGTGTCGCCCTTCTTTTTCCCGTCGCACGCTCTCCCTAACGAACCTGAATTCGGCGTGACAATTCGCGAGGACAGCGGCCCTCTTAACCCCAGTTAAGCTCGACGTAGGAAACAGGCGTTTCGCGGTGTATTACGTCAGAGCTCGGGCAGTTGCGAGCGCTTTAATCTCGGAGGATGTAACGCGGATCGATGCGGAGGATATATTAGAATCGCGTTCTGCGTTCTCCCCTCTTCTCGATCAGTCCGGTCGAGTTTCCGTGAAATGCACTCGTCGTTGAGATCATGGCGAGTCGAATTAATCAGGTTTCGGGAGAAACGTGTTACTTGTAATGTGGTTACCGTTACAAATCACTTTCCTTCAGCGACGGCTTGGTGAGACGGCGTTATTTTTTTCGTTATTAGTACAATTTTACTTTTTCTGGGTGACGAGTAATAATTTTGTGATTAACGAATGTAATCGTCATGGTTTACCATCACTCTAGGAAATATATGTAAAATATTAATAATATATCCACGATATAAAATTTGTGTTAAAAAGCGTCTACTGAAATTTCGCTACTTTAACATGGGGAGTGTGATGAAAAAATAAAAATACACAAATATAATGTAAAATTAATATGTTCACCTTGTCAATGAATATTAACACACTCATCTTATCAACATATATTAATAAGGTAAATATGTTTATTTAATATTATATCGTATGCTTTCTAACACATTTCCCGTGTTAAGGTAACACAAAATTTCAGTGGACTGTTTATAACACAAAATTTTTTACACAATAACAAATTTTACGTTACAAAACGGTCAACCCAGATTTTTGCGTTACTTTAACAAGGTGTATATGTTAAAAGACAAGTATATTATATGTTAACGAAGTATGTTAATTTAATATACTTGTATATTTTTTAACATATTTTCCGTATTAAAATAACAAAAAAATTTGGGTGGACCGTTTATAACACAGTATTTTTTGCCGTATACTGCGCTGATAATATAAGATACGCAATGATACATAATGATAATGTAGATATAGATGGGATGGGCAACGGTGAATCGTAAAAAGAGGCCTTTAAAACTTGATGAGAAAATTAATGGAAATTGCAAAGACTCGTTATTTCTTGACGTAACGATAACGGTAATGTGTGATCTTTCAGAATGAGTAACGGTGCAGGACGGTAATGTGACGAGTTACTTAAAAAAAAAAGGAAAGAAAAAAGTAACTTTCTCAACGCTGAACCACGGTATACGCACGGCGCTACGCTAATCGTGTATCGACCAAACGAAATTCAAGCCCGAGACATCGGTTTCTCCGGCGACATCGGGGTATCAGGTCGCTTTTTTCAACGGATTAAGCAAGCGGAATAACCGGAAGAAGAGTGCGAGGTAAACGGATAGTTACCCTGATTTACGCGCGTACGCGACGAGCACTTAAACGGAGAGGGTGTATCCTCGCTTTTTAGTGGGTCACTGGTTGCAGATTAAACGCGCGCACGAGTCGCTGAATGCAACGTGGATATAATGGAAAAAACGAGTCTCTCGTCGCTTTATCGCGGTCTTTCATAGATATTCGTGCATAGAAAAATGGGAGAAAACTCGGGGTTATGGAAATCCCACAGATGGTAGTGCACGAGAATCGCTCATTGTAATCCAACGTGGTTGAAAAGGTCCAACCGTGGGTCGTGTGCGCTTTGAAAAGCACACCTGAACGACGGGTCCTCCTGTGTGTTCTATAAACCTTCTCGCGTTAAGACTCGAGAAACTCCGGGGAAAATCCGATAGGCCATTCCCGTTGAGCCCCATAAATTTTGAAGCGACAGTCGCAAAAATGGATCTCGAGGAAGCGAAATCTCGCAGGTAAACATGTGGATATGTGCCCCACAGATTTTGATGTGGCTCTGAATATACTGCAGAATAGCAGAAAATAAGAATGCTTTTTTTCACGGGCTTCTTCACATGTTTAGAGGTTTAAACAATTCCTTGATATTTAAATAAAATTAATCGTGAGCGAATATATATTTTTGAAATAGTGAGGTGTAAGGAAACGATATTTTAGACAAAAATTTTGTAGTTTTAATGCTTTGCAACTAGGTATATAGATTTTTTATGTACATCATTTTTTAACATTTTCAATCCTTGCATGACATTTTTTTTCAAGTTTAAGTTCAGAAGTATGTTAAATTGTACTAAATATGTTAAATTATATTAAATTACTATACACATATAAAATATTACAAAATATATTAAATATCATAACTTTTAAACTATAAAATATTTTCTCATAAGCCTTATATGAGGTTTTAAAAATCGCTCACAATTAAATCACCTTCGTGGGACCCCTGAACATGCGAGCAAACCACATATGTGAAAAATGCGTATCTCCTATTTTTAGCCGTCCTACACATACTCAAGGCACATGAAAACCAGCGAGGCACATATCCACGTGTTTCCTTGTCCGATTTAACCTCCTCTTCGAGTTCTATCGTCCTTCTATATTCGCAACGTGTATCGATTATCCGCATAATAGCATAGCAACTTGCTTGAATGACATTTTGCGTATTCTGTGCGTATAAAGCGACGCGTCGCAAAAGTTCGACGCTGCAATGTGTCGATAATGTATCGTGACATGCGGACATACACACACACACACATACATGCGTACATCACACACCGGTCTCGTATGTTTCTCGCGATTGCGTACATATACGTAATTATTTGAAAAGTTCAGCTTCTATAATCGCGCGATAAACCGATAAACTCTGCGAAGAGTGAAATTGACTTGGCTGAGAAAAATCATCAAAGGCGCAAAAACAGGATAAGAATACGTCAAGAGCGCGCATCTTCCCCCGCCGCACCGAAGATATCGCGAGTCGCTCAATTGCCGGCCTGATATTGACATCATTTGTGCGCACTTTGCGTTTCGCAACGCGATTTCGTGAAGCGTTAATTATTAGCCAATGACACGCTCCGTTAAAGAGGCCAGCACTTATCGACAAACGGGCGGAAAAGAAAACGCTATCGTATCGATTGGCTTAATAATAATAAATAATGCCGATAGCTTAATAATAATAAATAATGATAAATGAAATAAATCTTCTCGATTCAACGGCGATACTTTTGAAACTAGTACTTGAGTTATACTGACGCAATTTATGATTAATTTCAATGATACTGCTATTCTTACTTGAATCAGGCTCGAAAGAGACTCGCTACAATTACGGCGCTGTTGACCAATTCTATCGATACAACAGCGTTTTTTCTCCATGCTACGTTTCCTCCAGACGTGACGTTCTGCGTTGGCGCCGAACGTTGCGTCGCGTAACGTTCGCAAATTGAATCGGCGGATTCTCGGATTGAAGGACGAGATCCGACGCCCGTCGTTGCAAAATCGTGCCGCCTAAGTAGACATGGCCGCTGCGTATTTACGACTGAAATTAGCCCGATGCCGTGCAAATTAAACGACGTACGCAGTGTGATATAAATAAGCGCTGCAGCACACGATACGTTTATAGACATAGACATTCTTATCGCGAGGGGTAGCGGCTCGCCTACACGTTCTCCTGTCTTTGCAATCTCGCCGATCATACGGAAATTTTTACAATATTCAATTGACGGTGATAATAAGACGTATTGCAAAAGAGAAAGTGACCAATTAACGCTTCGCCTCGGAAATGAAAACGGTTTTTACGGACAGTTTGATCGTGAACGGTAGCTCGAATGTCCGTAAGTTCTCCGTAATAATTGTAATCTTTACAATTTCTCGCCGGTTTGCGTTGAAATTTTTATAATATTCAACTTGGAGATACTGCGTCATGATACTGCGCTATTACGTAAGAAAATGCGGCCACTTCGCGCTTCCATTTGGAAACGAGCAAGATAAAGCGATCTACTCATGCTCGACCATTAGTGGAAATTGCCGTTTTTATCATTTAGATCTTCCCGTTTTACGATGGACAACGGTGAGGTCGCGCGACACATTTCGCGACACGTATCGATGAACGATCGTTGCGTAGGAAAAGAAGCGAAACGAAATGCGGAATAGGACGATCAAGGACGGAGAGAGGTGGTGTGATTTGTCGCGCTGGAAAATGTCGGTTAAAAGGAACCAAGTCTCAAAGTTTCACAAATTTTCTCGCACGACTGCAATTGAGCCAGATGTAACCTGACGTAAGAACTTCAACTGCAAAATTTTATCAACCGTAAAAAGTTAACGAAACTGAAAACGTACTTGTGTGTGTATGATATAGAGATGTCTCTTTAATGTTTATTAGAAGATTAATTTAATCGCATAATACCAATAAAATCTACCTCTGGCTGAAAGGTCAAGTAAACCAGCCGATAAATACGATCAATGATTTATTGGATCAGCTTTATCAATTCTGAACTTGTTTTACACGAACAAAAGACGAAAAGAACACGAAAATTTTGCTAAAAGTATTATATTTTAGATTGATTTCGAACCTTTTTCTCATGAACACTGAATCAACTATTCCTTAAACAAAAAGATAGAACGAATGAAATATGTATTCGATGGGGGAAGATTTCTGAATCAACCTGATACAACCCTGAAATTCAATTCGTGTAGCGTGGATCTTTTTTACGGTGTAGGAGGACGAGGACGAGCACAGAGAGAGAGAGAGAGAGAGAGAGAGAGAGAGAGACGATAGAGAGGAAGAAGCTCATCTGCCGGGCTTATTCTCGGCATTAGGAACGGGGACATTAGATACGTCTCGCGAAATGACTTCACACCCAATCTCGTCGAGTAGCACTCCAAGTCTCGAACTTCGAGAGAGCCGCTCGTGAGAGATTTGTGTTTCGCAATTGCGTATCGTTGTATACACCTGCGAACGCTTGATTGAATGCGCACGTACTTCCGCAAGATTTCAATACAACTCGTTTGGCTCGATTACTCGGCGAGCGAGTAGCGGTCCTTTCCTTTTTTTCTTTCCTCTCCAAGAATGTTCGAGGTGAAAACTGGAAGCGAAAACTCGAATTCGCGCGAGCGCACATCGAACTTGATCTCTGTTTTACGACCGCACCGGCTCTCACAAGCAAGCATGAGTCAATCAGTGAAAGGCGGGAGATGTCATTGACTCGCACGCATGTGCGTGCGTGCGCGTGTGTGCGCAACAAAGGGCGCGCGATATAGTGCAGGAGGAGCACGCGATTTGCGTGCCTTAGGATACACGACGGAAACGCGCGCTGTAATTTGCCACGATATCCGCGAAAAAGCGTCGCATCCTCCGTGCACCGAGGATTTCACAGAAAGCGAAACGGCCCGCTCGTTACTTCTCACGGCCTTCCGTCGCGACGGGGGACGGAGTTCGTTGGGTAATTGTCGCTGCTTGTACGCGAACTTGCGCGCTGAAAGTCAGCCGCGGGAGAATCCGTGAAATTACAGCGAAGCGCGTAACCGAGCCCCGACAATTCTCGACGACGAAGTCTCAAAGAGAAACGGAGACGGACAGAGAGAGAGAGAGAGAGAGACGGAGAATCTAGTTTCCGTCGCAAGTCCCCGAGGAGTTAATAAGCACCGTGGAGATTTTTTCCGAGCTCGCGACGCCCATCGTTATCGCATCCTCAGAATCGAGACTGGACGCATAAGTTCGCATCGTCGCTCGCGGGCTACACGCCGTTCGCGTACGCGAGGAACGAGGCGAGAGACAAATCGCGAATAAGCCCGTGATATGCGCGCGACGGAGGGGGAGGAAGATGAGGAGGAGGAAGAAGAAGAAGAAGAGCGAAGAAGTGCACTCTCGTGTGTGTGTGTGTGTAGCGCGCACGTCGTAGCAGATAAGCTCCCGCGGCTCTCTCTCTCTCTCTCTCTTTCTTCGTCTTCTGGAAAGTGCCGGATGAAGAAAAGGTAACCGGTCGCGAATAATCGAGATAGCGACATCGCGCGATAAAGAGCATTCGCACCTTCGCACGAGGAGGGAAGAAGTCGTGCGCGATGATTCCCGCGCGAATACGGTATTATTACGCGTATCTGCGCGAGGTTTGCGCGAGGATCAACGCGACTCGCGAAGGAAATCGTGCGTATTATTGTTGAGCCTGCGACTTTCACGGTAGCGCCGGTTGATAGCGTGTCTTGTGAACTTCCGATTTATGGATGTTGCATTCGTAATTGACTTTTCGCAATGTAATAAATAAATAAATAAATAAATGAATAATTAAATAAATATGTGTATAAGTATATAATAATTAAATAAATATATGTATAAATATATATGATATGGAAAATATTAATGAGATAATATATATTCGGTTATTCTTTAAATATATATTGGCGAGCAAAATTATTGTCATTATTATTTCACTCGAAATTCCACTAGAAAAGTAAAATGACAGCCGAGGTGCGCGCGAAGTCTCATACATTCTCATACAGAGTGAATCCTTCCACTCGGAATCGTCGAGTTAATTTTCACTTGAAATTAAAAAATAAAAGACGATGAGTCAAATAAGCTAATTTTGGTGTAATCGATGGAACCTTTTTTATGAATGTGTTTTTTATACTTTTTCATGTTGCTTAATTTACTCATCGTCTTTTAATGTATTCTGGAACTTTGAACAATTCATTCTGATCAATTGAAACGTCCACTCACGCGGAAAAATTCATCTCAATTATGAGTTAAATATAAACATGTTCGCTATTGCCGTTCGCACATGTGCGATACATCGATTTCTCATCAGAGATCGGTATTTCACAGGCATAAAATGCTCAATTCACCTATTTAATACATTTTGTATGCGAAAATGCAAATATATATTATATTTAAGTAGAACTATTACAAAAATATAGTATAGGCTATACAGTGAGCAACTTTCAATTTAAGCACGTCAGCGAAAGTGATAATTCCTGTGATTTTTTGAATAGCAATATTTTCATTGTCGCTTCGAACGAGTTTTCACTCGAGATTCGACTGAGATTTCACTCCAAGAAATTCAAAGTGTAAAGCTTTGCGTTTACTTTCGGAGACGTTCGATCGGAATTGAAGATTTCATATTTCCAAGAATGTTTTCTTAGCTCATTCCGACGTTCCAATAATTGCGTCCCAACTCTCATTGGCTTTCCTTTTGTTAAATTTAATCACGCGGATATCTATTAAGTTGATTCAAGATTCTTTTCCCAAAGAATACCCATTTCACTTTAGCCAGCATATTCATATTAAAGATTTATCTTTGAATGTAACACTGATTGAATATTCTTCTTTTATATTCTTATAGATGTCTTATAAGCCTACTTTTATAATCAAAAGGTGCTTCTCCGTAAATAAATATTATTATTATCATTAAAGAAACTGCTCTATTCACATCATCGTTCAGTGTTTCGGGGAGGAGATTTTTTCAACTGACCCGATAAGAGCTCAGGTAGACGAAATCCTGCGGAATAATATATCGTGCAGCATATCGTGGTTAACGGGAGAATAGAATAGCGTTTCACTTCGGAGTTTCATTTCTTTTTTTCTGTTGCGAGGTAAGTTCGCGGCGACTCTGCACGCGGATCGAGAACTACCTGTGAGAAGGCATCGCGCGCGCGTTTGCGCGGATCCCTAAAGTGCAAACGTAGAAACTGGCAACCGGTTGCAAGTAAACGAGATAGCGTACATATGCGAAGCGGGGGCTTCGGTGGAATACGGAAATATCAAAGGTAAGTTTTGATAAAGTATCAGCCGCGGCGCGCATAACGGAAAGCCCGATTTCTAACATAAGATACGGCGCGGGGTAACGCCCGAGCGACCGGGTGCGAATAATCGGGATGACGAAACGACGACCGGTTTTCTCGAGAGCCGAGGATACAGTTTGAGACTGCATCCTCACTGAAATTATCTCTCACGGAGCGGTAGAAGCCGACGAGGCAGCCTCCTCTCCTCTGGAGGGTACCGATCGATCTCGTCGCGCGGACGTGAAATATTTGCTCTGCGACTCGCTTTGATCGATAAGCCGAAGCGAACCGGAGGTTTCGGCTACAATTTCAGATCTACACCCGCTTACATCTGCGGAAATGATCTCATGACGACCGACCGACGGACGGACGCGAAATATTTCTTGCGCAAATCGCAGATCGGCGATGTCCGCCCGCTCGAGTTACAATTTAGCATCGGTTATGTACGTCCCGCGAAATGAAGCGTTTCGACGTGTTGCCGAAGTCGAGAAAGATGTATGGTGTTCTTCGGCGGATCGACCGATCAATCGACGGTCGCGCGAACGCGAAATGGTTTTTACCGCTTTTCCAGCGCTCTTTCGCTGATGAATAGCGAGCGATTTGTGTCTCGCGAGTGGTGCTGTCAGTTTCGATTATCTCGGTATGGCCAGCGACAAAAAAGTTGCGATACCTTTTTTTTTCGATGACTTTCGCAACACATCTCATATCCGATAGGAAGACGCATCTCCTGAGAATTAGAATAATTCTCTATGGAATAAGACAATAGAATAAGATACATATTTTCCTATGGACACGAAAACTTGTTTAAAAAAGTGTTGCCGCCGATCATTCCCGAGTCTTTCAATAGTTAAGCATACGGCTAATTTCAGACGTCATTTATCGTTAGAAAAATCAATAATTCGTAACGTCTGAAATGCACCGTGCACTCAGCTATTGATAGATTCAGGTACCCGGGTAGTCGAAATTGACAGCGCTATTTTCGAGTCGCGGAGCGAATTTCGCCGTCAAGATTGAAATCGACCGTGCCGCCGATGGCAGCTGCGGGATCCTCTACAGAAATTTCTCAAGATTTCTCAAGCGTAGATTACGATCGTTCGAGTATGTCCCCAAGTC
This sequence comes from Dinoponera quadriceps, assembly GCF_001313825.1. Lineage (NCBI taxonomy): Eukaryota > Metazoa > Arthropoda > Insecta > Hymenoptera > Formicidae > Dinoponera > Dinoponera quadriceps. Next base: position 952,637 of record NW_014554535.1, on the reverse strand, counting down.
GATCATCTCATGATATCTAATTAAGGATCGATCCAATATTTCGATTCGAAAGTATAGTGATTTTCACACTCGAAAGCGTTCCATATTTACACCCTTTCTTACGCGAATGCTGTCGATTCCGCCGAATTTCGAAAGCCGCGGCGAACACGCGAAATTCTCATTCGCGTCGCGATCCGCGAGGTTTCCCCGCGTATCAGCCGAGGCAGGCTGACCGGCCGATCGATCGATCGATTGCGCGGTGTTTCCTGTATGAACAGCGGATCGATGATAGCGGGTCGATCCGCATCGGTGCGCCGGCGGCCGATAGGCCTGGCCGTTTTCTTCCTACGTAAAACGAAATACCTCGCGAAGATCGGGGGGCCGCGATTAACGGGGAGCCGAGAGAGCACGCGGTGAACACTTGGACGGTGTGTACGAAAGCCAAGCGAGAGAGATCGATGTAACGAGACTCCGCTTCGGGGAGTGCCCCGGGTGTGTTGGCTGAGTGAAGTTTACCTGATGTAACGATAATGAGGTGACTCGAACTTCTTCTTCTTCTCCTTGCTGCGGGTGATGATACGAAGGTGTGCTGCGCACGCGCGTGTAGCCGTGGTGTACCCGAGCAGCATAACCGAGAGCGCGACCGCGAGTCTTTTTTTTCTTCTTTTTTTTTTTTTTAATTAAAACGAGAGGAACGGAGTTCCCCGCGCTCGGTCATATTTATTCTCGCCTCCTTGCGCGCCGCGTTCGCTCGCCTCGTAATCTCGGCGAACTATTTTAATCGCTTTCCGCGCGCTGGAAAGCGATGCGCCAGGGCGAGGGTACATAATATATATAGGGTGAGACGATAAGTTTCGCCTTGAGTATCTTCGAGGAGTGGAGATATGCGTCTTGTCAACGAGCAGATGAAGATTTACTTTTACGAAAGGTGTCCGAAGCGACGACCATTTGTGCATCGGTGGTGCAAAGTTTTTCATTAGATTCCCCCCCACCCCCCTACCTCCACGTTTCGCAGATATCCGAGGTGGTATAATAGCGATCGCTTCACCCTGTATATGTATGTACGCGCGAACGATAATTGCGAGAGAGAAAGAGAGAAAGAGAGAGAAATATTCTCGTGGCGTCTCCGTTTTCAAAGAAGCCGTCCCGAAACAAAAAACACAGTATCCGACAAGTTTGAGTAATACCGCCGCGTGTAATAAACAATTTACTGACGTTCATTATGTAACCGGGTTGCCGGGATAAAACGCGCCGCCGCCTTATGAATAATAAATGAATTCGACTAATGGCTAATAGACTTTGGTTGTGTCGGCGAGCTTGAAAAATCGTTCTCTAAGGCACAGGCAATCGCCGACGGCTTCGTTCTTAGGCGCGAAAAGGGAAAAGTTTCTCTCTCCCCTGTTTTTTTTATTTTCCTTCCGTTTCCCGTCCGACCAAAAAGAACCAAGATTTCTTTATCACGATTGATCACTGAAATGCCACTCTAACTCTCACTGTGTGTTCTCGAGTGCAGCTTAATTTTCTATTAGCGTACGATCGAAATTGCCTTCCTCTTCGACGCTCGGCCGGCGCCGAGTTCACTTGTCAAAACCGGATTAACGAAGAACGAGCGTTTAACGATCGATAACTGGCGTTTAATGCACTCCCCGAAGGTACACGACGCGCCGTTTCGCATGTCGGGGCGGATTACGAATCGACGTTAATGGGAGGATAGCGCGGCGCGTTAAACGAACCCTGCCGCATCTAACTGGTAATTCCTAAACGCCGCAATTATCCGCGATCAAATCGCTTCTGTCCACACACTGGCGGGATGCAATTAGAGGATGCGCGCCTGAGAGCTCGATATTTGTCTCGGTGGCGCGAGAAGACCGCTCGCGCGCGGCCCGCCAAGCGACTCGCGGAGAGACGAGCACGTGGACGACGCGCGATTTTCGGTTCACCGGAGGCGACAAATGTCGGCCGTTGATCCGTTAATTATCGCGGTGATGCAAAACAAGGTGCTCCCGCGATGCTCTCGCGCCCCGACCTTGGTGCGAAGAGTCGTTGACCTCGGTTCACTGATGATGTATTATGCATGACGCGGAGTCAATGACTCGGCTAGACACGCGGCGCACGGCGGATTCGGCGCCGGGTAAAATAGGTGCCATCGAGCGACGGCGGAGAGATCAAAGATGGAGACTGGTAAAGCTTTAAATGCCGCGGCGTGTTTACGCCATCCGATACGTGCGAGTGTCCGAACCGTGTTACGCGCTGTCTACGAATCCAAGCCGCCGTTCCGTCCTGCATATCCCGCTGCCATCCCGGTCGCCACACACGCGCGCACAGGGAACCGGCTATCCTTTTCTCCTCTCTTGGAAAATCTTCCTCTTTCGCGAAGTTTCTTTTCCTTCTAAAAAAAAAAAGGATTTTTATTCCTTTCTTTTCTCTGTTTCGCACGAGATATCCTACACTGAGAGACAAAATGTCGAAAAATGTATTTATTCGATCATGGACGTATAATTATATTTCAATAATTTATTCAAATACATTAGTGCCCATCGAATAGAAATTTTTTATCTCGGAGATTTTTCTCTCCCTTCCTCGGTGTGTGCGTGTGAGTCTCGGAGAATTATTTTCATCATTCTTTAACTCTTAATCTCTTTGAGCCGAGTTCGATGCGTCCACTTCTGAAAAAAAAGTAATCGCACGATACGGAGAGCACTTTTGGCGTTGGAAGCTCTCAAAAGTTAGACATTAGGATTTTACAATTTAGCCATGGCAACGTATCTTCCGGAAATGAGTAAGCATCGTTTTATCGCAATCTTCGACAAACACGGGCCGCGTCGAGGGCGATCCGGAACTGTTTGCGTAGGATAATTTCATACGAGCTCGCCGACAACGATGTCAGTGCCTCGAGTCTTATTCACCGTCGAGAGCATATATCTAATCCGGGCGTTCCGGCAAAAGTTCCAGGAGCAGCTTCGCATTTGTTCCTTCGCCGTCCGTGATCATTTTTCGTGGAAAAATGCCGTTGTCGGGAACTCCACCACGTCAGTATTCCCGGTATGCGAAAATGAGCAGCGTCGTGTGACTCACCGCCTACGCTCCGGTTTCTCGCTCGGATCGGAGCTTCGCCCACACGAGGTCCTTAATGAAAAAAACTTAATCCCCGTGGCTGAAACGCGAGCGAATTCGGTCGTTGCTTCACGCGATTCGTCGCTCTACGTGCGACTCGCTCTCGGTATCGCGAGGCTCTCATCACTCGGCGTTTTATTTACTCCAGGAAGAACGTCGTACCTGAGGCTGACTGTGCGAAAATCAAGTCACCCGAGTGAATTCCCGTATGGGAGAGAACGAGGCAGGTTGGCATAAGCGGCAGGTTGATCATGCGTTTCGCTTATCCATCTATCGCGAGAGAGAAACGATGGAAAAGAAATCGCAAAAGATTCTCCTCAGGACACAGATACTTTTCTCGGAGTTTTTTTTACCAGAATCGAAAAAGATATTGCAATCGAAGAAAGAAAAAGCCTAATTTAATAGTAGCCGAGTGCAATGAATAAAGTTAATACAATTATCACATACAGCGGTATAATTTGTGTAATAAAAACAAGTTTTTATCAAAATGAAGTTATTGAAATCGAGAATGCAGAGGAAAAGAATTTAAAATTTTGAGGATTTTGTAAATACTTCTTGTGGCATTTTTTTCCATATTTATTGGTTAGAAGATTTGACTGTAATGACGGAATATATATCTTTATAAAATATATCAAAGTTTTTTTATTCATTGGTTTATTTGCTAGGAATACAATGTTATTTCGTCGTATTTAAATAAACGTTTATTTCTGCGATATAAACCTTATATTTCACGAATAAATTTTTAAGTCTTCTTTCTCAGTATATGAATGAGTGGAGTTGGCAAACTAATATTCAGCTGCCTGAAAACTCGAGAATGATACCTGATTATATAGCTCTAGTTGGGCAAACCTTGCTACGTTTCCAAGAAAACCCAGTAAACATCAACTAACAGTAACATTTTCTGGTAGAAATGTATATAATTTTCTTAGACACCCGTCCAGTTACTGTTTAGTATTAATGCATTCTCACTAGTTGTAACAATGCTGCGTAGAAAACGGACCAGAACTTGACCGAGTTTTATCCATGGGTATTTCTAGGACAAAACTGCACATTTCACGAGCGGCAGTCTTGCTTATTAATCAATTGAATAGATTTTTGTCTATTTATTGTTCTGTTTTCGTTTGATAAATGACTTCGAATTTTACACATCTTTTATACACAATAACTGCAGGAAAAGCGTTATATCTCAATTAGGATCCCAAATAATTTTATTCCTCAGTTACCAGACAGAAGTTAATATAAGTGTCCAGTAACTGTTAAAAAATGCATGAAATTTCTACCAGAGTCACACCAATGTGATATTTTCTCACTTAACAACTCAAATGCAATATAACATGCGTTGTGTACAACAGTTATATCGTTAAACAGAAAATTACAAAATTGTTGTAATGCTAATATTAATTGATATTTACTGGGAAACATAAAGTTCAGTAGTGTCAAAAATTAGAGATCAATATTTAAATAAAAAAAAAAATCCAAATTATATTAACGCAAATAACAGGTAAAAATCACTATATTCTAGCTATCGGCGTGTCTGCACTTTTTTGCAGACCAAAATGTCAGCAGTAAGCGTTATTAAAACATAGAGGAAGGTTGTCTCTATTATCTCCGCGTACGAATAATCGCAAGGATTGCTTGCTGAAAGGTCTCGGCGCAGAGATTCTGCAAAGTTTGCGAACCCGACACGGTCTCCTCTCGCTCGTAGACGCGCGCGCGCGTTTCAATCGCCTCGGATTTGCATAACGGCGATTTCTATCGTCGCCGCTTACGGGGGAGAGGGGGCGCGCGTAATGCGCGTAATGCGCGATGATCTCACGGTAGAAAATTGGAATATAATCCGCTGCACGATGAATTATATATCGGTGAAAATGGTCGCGGTGAATACTGCCGGAGAATCGCGCCGACGAGATAACATCATAGCCCCCGACGTTCGATTCACGACGCGCGCGCGATCGACTTCTCCTTTCTTCGCACGCTCGTCTCTCTCTCTCTTTCTTTCTCTCCTCCGGTCTGATCAGCCGTGACAGCGTGCTCGCCGGCGAAACAATGAGGATTACGGCGCGGTCAATTACGTTCACCGATTTACAGGTTGGGCGACAGGTTTTAAAGAGCGTCGTAAACGCCGCGCGTTGTTGCTAACGCGCGTCTGTGTGTACGCGTGTGTGTGTGTATGTGTATATATACGAGCAACGGAACGGTATACCGAAGGCGGGGAAGGTCGACGGCTTGGTCGAACGAATCGTAACGAGCGACCCGCGGATTCCCACGACGACGCGCATTCCTCGCGGACGACAGGCGCGTCGTAAGCGCCAGGTGAAATCTCGCGCTCGCGTGAAATTCGCCCACACACGAATGCGCTCTTACCTTGCCGAGGAAGTAACCCTTGTGGTAAGCGTTGCCCTGCACCGGGTCGACCACGTAATCGCTCTCCTGCTCGGCGACGCTGTTGTTCCAGGAGGAAGTCGATGGTCCCGGTGTCGCGACGCTGGTCGCGCTTCTCGGCAACGAGACCGCCGCCGTGTTGCCGAAACGACCGCCGCCGCTGCCGCTGATCGTCGTGGAGGTAGCGTTGCTGCCGCTGGTGACGACGTTGCTGGCCGACGAGGAGACGTCCTGGGCGTTGTTGTCGGCCCGCGAGGTCGACGGTTGCGCCGACGAGCTCGCGTAGATGAGCGTCGACGTCGGCGTCGCGGTTCGCGTCTCCTCCTCCCCGTTCCGGAACATCGCCGCGTTATCCCTGACGAGGTCCGCGGGATAGACGGCCTGCCTCGAGGACAGCTCGGCCTCCAGAGGTAAGGACGAGCCGCCGTGTCGTCGGCTCCTCCGGCGAACCAGGCTCTGCAGAGAGGCGGAGCCCTTGGAGAAGCCCTGCCGCGAGCGGCCGTCCATAGACCTGGTGCTCCCGCCGGTCGTCGACTCGATCCTCCGCTTCGAACACTCCGGCTCCGAGGCGGTGCGGATGGTCTCGTCGAACTCCTCGTGGCATCTCGCGACCGCGCGCGCCTCGAGGATGTGACACGTCGAGGTAGCCGTCACATCGGGCCGCAATTCCGCGCACATCGTCTCCGACAGCAGGCCGCGGGTGCTGACGTCGCAGCGCGGCGCGAAGCTCTGCACGTCGATCGCGCTCGGCGGCAACATCCTGCTGGGGTGTCCCTCACGGATGGAATCAACGTTCAGTCGCGGATCTCGCAGCTCGTGAAACTCGCCTCGGAGTCGCTCCGCGTTGTCGCTGGCTTGCCGACGAGAAGGCGATACGGAACTCCCGCTGACGATGTCCCGACGTGTCGCGCTCCGGACAAGCACTCGGTGGCATATCCGATGCAACGTCGTCGACCAGGGTGCGGAGTTAGACTTGGAAAAGTGAGAGAGAGAGAGAGAGAGAGAGAGGGACTTCCTATGAGATCTGGAAACGTGCTCGATGCTGTCCCGTCGAAGTCCTGTCAAGGTCTCGTCAAGGTGGACGCGACACGACTAGAATGATCGCAAGATTTTTTCCTCTCAGCAGCTACCGACGAGATAACGCTAATCGACCCGCGTTCTTTCCCAGCCGAAGTTTAATAATTGGAACGATAAGATAACCGTCGTTCACTCGCGAAGACGAATTGCGTCGCATCCGCCGTCTCCCGACGAGGTGTCTTCCCCTTCGGAAGAAATCCGCGTCCGATGCTGCTCGATGCCGCCGTCGACGTCCGTACACGCTCGTGTTTCGCGCATTAAGTGGCGATACGCGTGACAGCGGCGATCCTCTTCCGCCGAACGGAAGAGGAGGATCCCGATATCTCGAGAGAGATTCTCGCCGTATTCAGCAGCATCCGCCGCGCGAGCTTCGCCGACACGACGGGGACATGTGTCGCGAGGGAGAGAGAGAGACAGAGAGAGAGAGACAACAACAATGTGTACACGACGCTGTATCGAGTGACACGAGGAGACTCGACGTTGTCGACCGGTCGATCCGATCGCACCTCACCGCCCCTCCTCCCGCGGATGATCCATCGCCGGGGTTGACAGGTGACGGTTTTTTTTTTCGCCGCGCGCCAGAGACGTGTGTCCGCCTCCTATCTCCGGCGAGATGCACCGCGACGCACGTGCATCCCCGCGAGCAGGCCGCTCGATAGCTCGCGTCTGATCGCACCCACCCTCTCGAGTACTCTCGCGCGAACGCCGAGGGGGAGCACTGAACCACTGCGGAAATCCCGTCGAACTGACGACGAGGACCGACGGAGACACGCTTCTCCCGCACAAGGTGGCTCGCTTTTGCGCGTCTCTTCTCACGACTCCGGAGTTCTTTCACATCCTGGCGCATCGAAGCCCTCCTCCTCTCGGCGATCAGAGAACGTTGCTTCCGCCCGACGGCTTTCCGCTCTTCCCGAGCGAGCGACTGTCCTCGCGCGAGACACGGGGCCTCCTCTCCTCGACGACGATTATTGCACGGTGCGCGCGAGCTCGTCCATCACTCGACGACCCCGTAGCCGGTATACGAGTCCGCTCACCACTGTTCGCTGTGCGCCGACCGAACGACCGACACCCTCGCTCTCCGCTCCTTCTGCCCCCACCAAGCGCGGTGCCAGGAACGTACCGATCGTAGGAGGCGGTTGGCGGGCAGGTCCTCTTAAATCAGAAGTATCGACTGCGGTTTCTCTCTCTCTCTCTCTCTCTCTCCTCGCGAGTCACTTCCGCAAAACGCGGGATGTGCGAAAAAGTAGTGTTCGCACTTCGGCTATTTTATGGATCCGAGCACTGAAGACGGAACTGCTGCGTTTCTTTCTCTCTCTCTCTCTCTTTTTTTTTCAAGGATACTTCGTATCAGATACGGATGTCGAATTGCGAGTAAGCAGAAAATAACGAATTCAGCGGTGACAAGCCGATAAACAAGAAACGTTAGATCAGCATGTTCAAGTATCGACTTTGCGTTGCGTGCATTTCTCGAGCCTTATCTTCGTTATCGCATATTTTCTCGGGTTTTGTAGAAGTGTCTCAAAAGTATCGATGTATCCGAAAGTTGTTTGCGATAACATTGATGCTACGAAACGCGTATTTAGGAAGGATTGTGAAAAATATGATGAAAATAATATATCGGACATCGTTGCACGGGAGAAACGACTCCGTTGGGGCAATTGAATTTTCCCTTGTCCAGGGACCGAACGAAAACTCGTTTGTAGGGACGGGGATTCTTGTAGGTCTGCGCCCCATAATTCTACTCGACAGGTAGAATAGCATTCAACTGACCAATCATAAAAAAAAAACAAAGATTTCTTTATCACGATTGGTTAATTGAGTAAAAAATTTTGTGCCAAAAACGGTCCACTGAAATTTTACTTTTACACGGGGATTGTGTGAAATAGTACACAAATATATTATTAAATCAATACATTCATCTAGTTAATATATGTTGACAAGATTTTTTTAACACATATTCGTGTATTTTTTTAACGCATTGGCCCCCCGTGTTAAAGTAACACCAAATTTCAGTGGACCGTTTTTAACACAAAATTTTTTACTGTGTGGGAGGTTTCTATATAGTAAAAATTGTCCATTCGGTCAGTTGCTCTCAGTTGTTTCAACCGGGCTTTAATACAGCTGAATGCTCACACGAATGTTCTTAGTTGCGGTAAAACGGGAATATCATTTCCCGTCACTGAGTTTTCTCCGTTGCCTGGTCTCTTTTTCAGTTGCAGGAACTGGATTTTTCTTCTCCGTGTGCAATATAACTATATCGATGATTAACAGCTAGCACAGAAGAAAAAAAAACTCAGTTCCTGCAACTGAGTAAGGATCAGATGAAAACTCGGCGACAAGAAATAAATATTCGATGACGAGAAACGGTATTTCTTTCAGTGCAACTGAAAATGTTTGCCCGAACGGTCAGTTGTATTAAAACTCGGTTGAGACGGGAGCAACTCACTGAATATAATAACCTCCTACGTGAATCTTTCCGTTCCTACAACCGAGTTTTTCCGTCTTCGTTCTTACTCTGGTCCTATTCTGCAACTTTTAACGACAGCATCGTTAGTGTCACGTTGCGCAGCGTTTCTATATTAGATCTGCACAAAGGCAAAGTAACAGACGACATCGTCGTTAAAAGTTATAAAACAAGCCTACAGAGATAACGGAAAGTTCACACGGAGAAAACAAATCCTGCTAGAACAGCAAATGTTTGTCAATACAGTGACAGCAAGAAAACAAAATTTGTTTGGACAAGAGAAAAATTTGTTAAGAGTATTAATTGTCCATACATCCAGCCAACAGTAATTAATACTCTCAACAAATCTTTCTGCTGTCCGGACAATTTTGCTGTTCAACAAAATTTTCTTCGGCCGTCATCTACATCGACAAACAATTTGCTGCTCAAGCAAAATTTGTTTCCTCCGTTACACCGACAGGATTGTTTCTCCCGCGATCATCCCGCAATCATCCGTAACGAGTTCTATCGATGAAAAAATGCTCGCTCGTTGGGAGTCGCTCGCGAAGGGATGATTTAAAACAATACCGGAATGCAATATTACACAAGACGGGTGCGACGTGACGCGGCCCCTTCGCGCGATGATGCGCAAGGCGTATCCGCGATATTTGGCACGCCGAGTGCCTCGGAGGAGAAAAAAGAATTGCGAGCGGATGCGAGGGCGAGTGTCTCCCTGCGCGGCTTTATTAAAACGGCAGCGATGCGGCGAGTATCCGCTCGGACGCGGGAAAATCACGCGCCGCGTTTCGCTCACGGCCACTTGTGCTTTCTAGAGTCGTTGCATATATAGAGGAGCGTGGTAAATGCGCTAAACGCCGGTGCGCCGCGCTAAGAATTCGTGCGCAACGGCGCACCGTGAGAAAGCGCATTGTCTCTGGTGCACGACACAAAGGGAATGCAAAGGTTGATGTACACACGCATCGACTCGCGCGTTACCGAGGAGGAGTCGTCGTTCGAAGTCGTTCGGCTGAACGCTGAGTAAACCGCGCACACAGATGAGCTTTTTGTCGGTCGACGGCCGAGCTGTGAGATCCCGCGTCGACGGAAAGACGGACGGACAATGGGCCGATCGTTATGTTGCGAGAGTAAATTCGCCGGCCGTTAGAAAGCCCCCGAAGTGTCTTTAAGATAAATACGCCTTATCGCCGCGCACTTTGGAAGTGTGCGCGGATCGGCGCGAATCGACGAGACCGAGCCGAACCGCGTTACGAAACACACTTGGGAATTTAAGAAGGCACGCGGTATCTATTTATAATAATTTCCCAAGCTCGCGAGAGAGAGAACTTCTCACGCGTGTGTGTGTGTGTGTATCTTTCGCGCGAGTGGGCGAACAGTGGGCGATAAATTTCGCGGGTCAAACGGCACGCTTGTTTTCAGTCGCAGATCTTAGGTAGGGAACACCGTGTGGCTCCTCTGATATATCCGCTCACACACACACGGAGATACATATGTGCCACCGTGCGTCGCTTGTAAACAAAATCAGATGACATCAAGTATTGCATGCGTTACGCACGTGTACATATTCGTTTCCGGGCCGCGTTAACACACGCTAAAACTTTCGGAGCTTTGAAAGCTCTCATCACGGTCGCTCCGACACATCATCCTCGTTTCTTTGAATAATCAATAAATGCACACGGTTACATTGAAAGGAAACAAGTGTTTCGTTTAAATAAATATTTACTTAATCCAAAATAATTACCTCGATACTCCTTAGCGAATATTTACTTGAATGTAACACTGTTTTCTTTCAGCGTAGAAAACCGACCCAGTTACAAGTCGCGTGATTGAGACTATCTCATTGAGCTCCGTAGTACGCTGGAGTTAATCATCAAGGAGTGGGAGTGTCCTATTCTGTCCTAGAAAATGAAGTATATATATGTCGGACATATCCTTATCTTCGTCACAATAACGCGTACAAAAGAGACGGGTGTTCCCCTGATCATTTATATATTCTTTTCACCGGCGGGCATATTTCTATACTTTGATGCAGGGAAGGCTCACTCTGGCTCCAAACTTTGCTTCTCATAAGCAAAATAACCGTTTGCCCATGGTCGAGACAATAATTTTCAGTCAACTAAATGGATTTCCCGGCGTGTACAGATTTTCCGCCTCGACCATCGATTATCGGGATAATCGGAGCGCTTTCGCACTCGCCGCCTCCGTCTCATTAAGGTGACTTTCACCGAACTCTGATTAATTGAACGTTTTAAAATTGCTCCTTGTGTGTCTCGGTCAAGTGTTACCCGCTCCAGTTTGCTAACGCGGACGGAGATGATTAACTTTTCAGTGATTGTTAGAGTCGAACGCAAACTGAAAATGGCTCTCGATGGCGATTTCGCCGATTATTCGCCGAGTGTTCGCCGGGTGAAAGTCACCCTCGATCGCGCTCGGGAGAGCGCCGAGAGGGAAGGAAAAGCGGCTTGAGGAACGACGGATACCAGAGCATTCGTACGTCCCTGCCTCCGCTATTCGCTTCGTTGTCCTCGTGTCCGACCTGCCATCTCCTTCACGCCCGTACGCCCCGGCTTGCACTTTCTCTTTCCTTCTTCTCCCTCGTGCGCCGCGGCGCTCTACCGCCGTCAAACCGGGGAACACGCATCGTTCCGTCATGCGTATTCGGTCATTCACACACGGTATACCTGTTCCAACATTTGAGATGCACTAAGTGCGTATCTAAATATAGGAGCGAGAATAGGAGAAGGACGGAAAGGGCGCCGTGCCGGCGATTCGCTTCGGGAGGCGGCGTGCGATCAATTTCGAAAATCCACTCGCGTGCGTCAACCAGCGCGGTAGTTTCACAAAGCCGACGTATCCGGCCGATTTGCGTGCTCGCGTATATCCCGGCACGTAATTTCCACCGTGAACTTTTCGTGAACTTGGCGAAGTCGACGCCAAGATGAATTCCTCCGCGCGTCCACGGCGGTTTTTCGCAATTAAATTAAAGAACCGATTGAGACGTCGATTTATCGCGCGACACGTCGTTGCACGTTAGATCGCGTTAGACTCGCGTCGCGTGTTCGGGCGAGTTCGTTCTTGCGAGTTCGAATTCGGATTGGAAGAGACGGGCGATCGGTGTACTCGCTCTTGGCGACGCCGACGCCTCTCTTCCTCGAATGACGTAACGAGGGAAGAACGGAAAGGAGGAAATCCGCCAGAGCGCAAATTTTGCGCAAGATCGCACGCAAAATTCTAGCCAGCGTCTCGCACGAATTATTCGCCAACTTTCTTTCCTTCCCGTTTATTTCCCCGCTTCGACCTGGAGCTTCACGTGCAGCCAGTTGCTCGAGAGCGCCCAGATAGACATATTTCGGTACACCCAAACAGCACAAATGTGCGAAAGACATTCTAGGAATGTCCCCGAGATATTCGAATATTCCTGGGACGTTCTTCTAAGGATGTATATAGAACATTTGTCTGCGCCGTGATTAGCATAAGTACGTTGCGTCCTTGTACAAGCATTTCGTCAATATATAAGATCCTTGCAGAAAAGTATAGATGTAATGAGTTGGCCAGTGATAAATTATTGTCGCTGAGTAGTAATAAAACCGCTATTTATTGCTCGCCAATTTATCACAGCTGATGATACTCTTCTGTAAGAAAACACAATCTGATGCCGCGAAAATTGCGGCGACATTGCTGTGGTATTCCGCCCGCAAGAGGATGCAATTAATCCGGAATCATTGCGATAATAAGAAGCCAATACTTGGATTATAATTATAACGTAATAAATGACTATTTCTTAAAACAAGCATATTTTAAACACGTTGCGCTTATAATAGCGTGACGAAGCATGCACTAAATGTTTGCGTACTATGTCCACAGTGTTTCCGCCTACCTGGGAAGCGCGGAATCTTCGCCCGAATAAATAGAATCTCATCGATTTTTCGGGCATTTATACATTCCTTACCGTCACGTTCGAAATTGCGGCCGAGCCAATCATCATCCGATATCAGGCCCGAGTACCCTGTAAAATTAGTCGCCGTCGCTCGATACCGTTCCATTCCATTATTCCCGTCGAGGAAAGAATCGAGTCGGTCGCCGAAGCGGACGTGGAAGAGGACGGCGTTCCGCTGGAAATAGCCCGAGCGAGCGCGCGCCTCGCGAGACAAGTGCGCCGAGACATAAGGGTGCACCTGGCCATGCACTCGGTGCATTCGCCGCCGCCTGTAACTACGGTGGTAACTAGGGCGAAGCAGCGCTACCTGTCGTCGGGCCGCGTACTATTATCAAGGAATAGGCGACCTAGAAAAGCCGCCTGACGCGTAGTTGGCGTGCGCAACAGTGACGAACAGCTGGCGGTGGACGAGACGGTGACTGACTGACGGCGGAGGAGGAGGAGGACGTTTCGGGGAGTGGTGGCTGGCCGAGCGAGAAGGTACGCGATGACGACGCGGGATCTCGTCGCGGACAGGTAAAAAGTCTCGACTCTCCGGCACCGCGCGTCTAATTCTCGCGCGTGCGTTTTTTTAGCCGGTGAAAAGGAGCGCGCGGGCTACGTCGCGCGTGGATGTTTTGTTTGTCCTCTCCGGACCTAACCTACTTCACGGACGCATCATCGGCCGATAACGCTGGCCGATTGCGCGCGCGTGCGCCTGCCCGTGTGTGCGTGCGCGCGGACTCTCGTCTGGCACGCGTTCGACTACGCTATCGCACGTCGCACGATGACTTCATCGTTTCGCGAAGGCACTTCCTGGTCTCTTTGTCAGTGTCCCCATCGCCGTGACCGCCGCCTGTCCTGGGCGTGATCCCTTACGTAGGACGGATCCGTCGACGTTGGGCCAGGAGGAGGGTGAACGGAGGTCCTGCCAGGAGGGGAGATTCGGTCGATCCCGGGTGATCGTCTCCTCCTCCATCGGGACGGTGGCCGCGAAGATGCTTCATAGACGCAACCGCGGTAGAAGACGTGTTCCCGCTGCGACGTACGTTGGTAGTGCGCAAGATGAACTCGCTGTTGAAGACGGTCAACTCCATCGCGATCAACAGGAAGAGGAACTTCCTCGTCAGGGACTCCCTGCAGAAGCAGCTCAGCACCAGCGTCATGGAGATGCAGAGCGCGCCCAGGGTGGCCGACGTCGTGGGCAACTGCGACGAGACGATGAGCCTGTGCTCCGTGTTAGAGGCTGTCTTCCTGCACGGCTTGAAGGACAGCCTGTTGAATCGAGTTACCGAGGCCTTGAGCGGGCCCGACTTCGACGCCATGCCGCAACCGAGCTTCTGGGGCCCGCTGTTGGTCTTCTCTCACCGCCAGATCATAAATCAGATACAGGATCTGAGCCAGGTCACCACGGAGGTCGGTTACTGCCGCGCCTGGATACGAATGGCCCTGAACGAGGGTCTGTTAGCTAGCTACTTCAGCGCCATAAAGCGGGACAACTCGGCCTTGAAGCCGTATTACAACCGTGCAGCCTACATCCGGGACACTGACTACGTTGAGGTGGCGCAGAGGCTGATAGAGACCCTGGATTACGTGCGCTTCGAGTTGGTCTGCAACAGCAGCCTCTTGAACTTCTGGTCCACCACGCCGTTGCTCATCGCTGGCATCTGGTCGCCACCGATGAAGTCTTGCCCTGTGTTCAGCGCGGTGGACATCGCGAAAACGATCACCACCGAGATGACCGACAATGAGAACGTCGACGAGATAGAGACCGCGAGTTCCATCGGCAGTTTGGGCTCCTTCGCCTCCTCGCAGTCCATGTTCAATAACATAGCGTCCATCTCGGAGGACCAGGCCTTGAAGATCATCCTGGCCAATGATCAGTCCAGCAGTGTCCTCCAAGAGCTGCACAATTCTACGGATGCTGCGCCGGGCAGAGCGGAGGAGGAGAATGTCGACCGACAAGAGTTACACGACAATTTGACGGACGGTGTCGTGATGAGGAGCCGAGAGGAGCAGAAGCGACAGATCAGGGAGGTGCAACGGATGGCGAACGGCAATGCGGATGAGAAGAATGCTGACGCGAGCGTTGCTGCTGATGCGGAGGACTCGTCGTCGTCGCAGGATGCTCCGAGGGAGAACGAGATGGTCAACGACATGGCCGGGACTACTGTAGGCAATTCATTGATAGGGAGAATGGGATGGTCCACTTCGTTCGAAGAGTGCCAATCTTCTTTAACTTCATCTGTGATATCTCACGGCTCGGCAACGGACGCGGCCTGCTCGCCCGGCGACGGTTCCACGTACGACGCGCTCATTCAGAGCTACCACACCGGCGGGAATAGCACGGTGCCGAATCTGCAGGAATTCCTAAAGAAGTATCCAAAGAGAGAGACCGTCGACGAAGAGCCCAAGGCCGAGTCGAAGGTACGTTCTGTAAGCCGGCTTGTATCTTGAAACACGCCTCGTCTTCTTTCCCCTCTGCCTTCACTTGCAGGTTGTGACAAATCTCGACGAGCAGTTGGGTAACCTGCCGCGTGAGAAGGGTTTGGACGTGCAGAATTACAGTTGCTACGAGTGCGGCGAAACGATCGGCATGACGTTTTCCAAGGCGCACGTGTGCTCGTACTCGGGCGATTACTTTTGCTCCAAGTGCATGGCGGACGGGCAGTATCTCGTGCCGTCCCGCGTGATTCACAACTGGGACCTGAGGTATCACCCGATTTGCCGGAAGGCCGCCGCTTATCTGCAGGGCAAGCCGGACCTCTTGGACATGAAGATCCTCAATCCGAGGATCTACAAGGCCGTGGACACCATGGCCCAGTTGCAGTCGTTGCGTTTACAGCTGAATCTGCTTAGAGCTTACTTATTCACGTGCCGTGAGCCTATCATCGAGTCCCTGCAAAAGAAAGTCGCGCCAAGGGACTACTTGTACGAACACGTTCATCAATATTCCGTTTCAGACCTTCTCGACGTACCGAACGGGATCCTCGCGCAGCAACTCCAGAAGGTCGTCGAGTTCGCGAGGGGTCATGTGATAAATTGCTGGCTCTGCAGTCAGAAAGGTTTTATATGCGAGGTGTGTAACAATCCAAAGGTTATCTATCCGTTTGATATGGAGTCCACATTCCGGGTGAGTAACAACCGAGTTATCGTCTCCTTTTCTCTCTATTTCTCTTTCGTGGCGTTTCCTACGCGTAAGTCGGGTGGCACTGAAATATACGAGTATCGCACGGTTACCAAAAATAATTGGATATTATCTGAACCGGTCGGATACTTGAGTAATTGGATACCAGGCGAGATAGCCAGGTGTTCGGATATTCAGTGCCACCCGAAAAATAACCGGATACTTGGATACTCGGGACTAGAAATTTCCGGTAACGCTTGAGCGGTATTCAGTTGTCTATTATCGATTTTTCCAGAAATTAATTTTATTTCTTATTTTTTCCGAAATACTATATTATTAGAACAATTTTTCTCACAAGATATGTTATTACTTCAGGATAACTTTCACCCAAGATTAACATGTTTCATGCCACGATCTCGATTTCCACGCCAACTGATGCTTTTGTCATTGAAAGACAAAATATATAATAAAATAATTTGTCTTATCACTCATTCGTAAAATGCATTTTATTTTCCTCATGATAAGTTCTAGTTTCTTCAACGTGTTCTGCTTTATTCTACGATATCTTGTTCGTTATTCTTCAATTATTTAATTTTGAAATAAACTCAATTGTTCTGTTCTACTAAACATTTTATACTTTGATGAACATTTTTCTAATAAATAATTTTCCGATTCACAAGAAAAAACATAAGCCAAATAATAACACATTTCATCAAGCATTTCATCAAGCTTATCGGCGTGAGTTGAAAATCGCATAAAAATGGTCCGGCACGGAACGTGTTAAACTAATAATCGATTAATAATGATAAAAGTCAACACCACTCCCCGGTTCTTTAATTTGTTATTTAACAGCAATCAGAAAGTTAATAATTCCTATCAGCGTTATCAAGATAGAGTAGATAATATTTGAGCCTGGTAAGAATTTTAAATTGTTGATTCCATTAATTATTTTGCTGAGTCATCCTAAATCATGAAATACGAGTAACTTGATTGTTGATTCCATTAATAATTTTGCTGAGTCATCCTAAACCATGAAATACGAGTGATCATTCGCAACACGATCGGGTATCCGAGTATCTCACTGTCCGATTATCCAAGTAACCGGATATATCGACGTTACTGATCTTTCGTCATTCGCGCGACTACTTTCCCTCTTATCTCTAGGCGCTAACTTTATGACGTTCGATTGTTTACAGTGTGGGGCGTGTAACGCTGTGTTTCACGCGGACTGTTTAAACGCTAGCAAACCGTGTCCAAAGTGCGAACGCAGACGTAAACGGATGGATTTGCCGCTTTTAGATATGGGCTGTACAGACCTACCGAATAGTAGTGTGTCCTCATTTCCGATCGACACGAATTAATGAAAATCTTTGGTTAATTTTAATAACGACAGTTTGATGAGTTTCTTTTCTTTTTTAACATTTAAGCAGTATTGTTTGTAATAAATGATAATTCGCATTTCGAACAAATTGATTTCAACAGACGCGATGAACCATTAATCTTCGTACTTCGTTCATAAAATCACGTATATCGAGACTTGATGTTTTCTCGTGTAAATAACATTAACAAATATCACGCCCGCTGTGCTACATATAAGAACGTGTATGGAATTGAACAAATCTATCCATATTTTTTAACGATTATCCGAATCACGTGCATATATGCGACCTGTAATTTATGATTTGTCCGCCTTAAGTAACAATAGCAGTTGAGAAGATTGCTTATGTGTAAACTCAGCTACAAAGAAACGACTATTTGTACTCTATGAGACTGGCAGCTTTCTATACATAGGCGAGAACGCGTTGTGTCTTTGCATAATATGCAAGTTTATTGTAATTTTATGTACAAAAAGTAGTAAAATATATGAAGTCATCTATTTACCATATCATCGTTACTCGTTATATTTAATATATATTGTTGTATTTTTATATAATTTAACGAATTAACATGTGCTTGGGTAGAATTAAATTTATTTTTATATATGCATGTAAATATGTATGTATTTCTTTTGCGGTATACGATTGAGAAAGCATTTCGCGTAAGGATTTGGCTTTTTAATATGATATTATGATTAACGGATAATTCATCGCTTGAATATAATTTTTGAATACAAATTTACAATATAAAAGTCATATAACTACGGTGAAACTTTCTAGTCTATTTTACGACATAAGGCACATTTCTTTTTATTTGTATTAATTATCTAATCGCCTTACTCGACCTTTTATGGTCGTAAAATGTAAGTCGTAAAATTAGAGAGCTTTACACATATATTTTTCTCTTTGTAATTTTCTCATTTATATATAAAAATATTTATACAGCTACTATATAAAATCTGTATAATTAATATTATTTTCCAGGTACCTATCTCAGAATGTGATTAACCTTATACGTAGAAATGACTACAAAATCTAATATAAGCGGTGTCGCGCTA
>NW_014554535.1:888009-934127 GCF_001313825.1 Dinoponera quadriceps | reverse complement strand
TATAAAAATTAAGTATTAGCGATCGATCGAATGATAAGTTGAAAAATTGTGCTATGTCGATTTTTTAACTATTTAATTCTACTTGTCCCGAATTTATCATTTATAAAAGTTACGTCCACTTTCCAACAATATTTGGCACAGGTCGTCTACAATTTACGATTGTTTTAAGAACAAATTTAAATTCAGAATTATGCAACACAAGAGAGTTTAGTTATATAAATTGAACATTATAAATTAAATAAGTTACAGATGTCATAAATTGAAATGCTCAACCTATAAATATCAGTATATATTATGCTTCAATGTAAGTCTCAATTTTATCCGGGACGTTCTTTATGAGGTGAAATATTTATATACGTTAAAAAAAATATTGTTTATAATTACAACAATGCTGAATCGAATTGCAATAAAAGTGTGATTATGACGAATTATGGAATTCATATGCAGAATTTCCTGCTAGATATGCCTATATGCGAGAAATCTATTCTAATTTTCGATTTATTTTCGATTTTTCATAAAAAGAATCATTTCTTTATCCGACAGTATTACATTTCGCGACGTTCCGCGCACGTATTCGATGTCGCATGAAAACGAGATCGATGTATGTTAGTGCCGCGCTATATATACATATAATTATATATTATTTTATCATTAAATTTCCCCGATTATTAATCCCACACTGATACATCGTGATTAGATCGACGTCACACATCCGTTGCTTCAATTTGGCGGATTGATATTTTACAGAGAAAATCGGAGGGCCCCGAAGGGGAAATGGCAGCGGGATGCGTCGAATACTGATATAAATCATTTTCGTAACGCACATGGGACCGGTGCCAATGTAGGATTAAGAATTGTCTGGAAATTCACTTCGCAAAAGGTGTCTTACAATAATACTTATCGTTTTCATAACATTTCTATTTGTACTATCTCCAAGACGACAAACGCGAGATATTTACCCTTGGCAATATCGTGCTTCTGTCGTTCCTACGTTTTGATTCTTAAAGTACTCCGACGCGAGTCCGACTCGTTAGTCTCTACATTGGTAATCTCGCCCAGTAGACCGATTCTGTTACTTTTAACGACGTGTCGTTATCGTTATGGTGTCGTTGTGTAGTTTTTAACATATACCTGCGCAACGACGACGCAACGATAACGACACTGTCGTTAACAGTCACGAAATCAGGGGCCAGGCATTCGGTGTCAATGCAAGGTTTTAGGAAAATACGCCGAGGGTAAGATCGGCTTGTCGGACAAACCCGCCCTCCTCAATCCGCCCTGCAAGCCGACGTTTGTACTCTTGGCTTTTGTACCGTTCGAGGACACCGTCGGATTGTTGTTCTCGATTATAGCCGGCACCGACGCCGGACCCGGCGGATTTCCGCCCGGCACTTTGTTCAACGAATTGAAACGCTCCATGGGCGTGCTGGTGCTAGAGATTTGGCCGCTCTTGCTGAACGTCGTTAATCCTACCGTACTGTCCGTTACACCGACACCCATCGACCGAGCCGAGGTGCGCGTGGTCTGGTTAATGTTCGGATTTTGCACTATAGGGTTTTTCAACGGTAACCCCGTTAACGTATTGGGTTGTGTCGTGCTGGGCGCCGGTGTACGCGTCTCGTATCGGTTAGGGAACAACTTGTTCGTCCTGGGTAACGTCAGCGGGACGGAGGTGGGGATCATCACCGGAGCCGGAGTGGTGGTACTTTGCAGAGGCGACTGATTGTCTGCCAATCTCCGATTCAGCCAGTTGATCACTGCGAGAAGAGAGCGGTGGAAGCATCGTGTTAATTTCGGTCGATACGGGGATTCTTTTGTTAATAATGAGGTGATAACACGCCATACGAGTAGCTGGCTTACCGTTATCGTTATTTTTGATGATCTTCTCTTTCTCCTCCAATTGATGCTGCAGCGTCTTGATCTGCTCTTTCAAATTGTCCACTTCACTCTTCGCGTCTTTCGCGTCTCTGACGAGACCCTCCATTTTGGTTTCCAGTTGGCCAACCTCCTTCTGCTTGGCGTCCAACAGTCTCTCTTGTTCGAGCGCTATGCTCGTCCTCAGCTTCAGCTTGGACTTGGTCGACGTGAGCTCGTTTTGCAATTTCGTTAGGATTTCATTGGCCTTCACCAACTCGTCGCTCAAGCTCTTCAAGGAGTTCTGCTTGCGCTGCAATTGAATGTCTTTCTCGGATAGGAGATCCTCCAAGTGCTGCTTCTGTTCCTTGACCGACTTTAGCATTTCTATATGCTTGTTGATGATCACCATTTTGTCCTTCAGTTCTTGTTCGAGCACAGCTACTTTCGTGCGCAAGGTGTTGACAGCTTTATCCTTGTCATGGTAATCCATATCTAATTTCGAATTTTGATTCTTAAGTAAAGTCAGATCACGTTGGGTGATATTGAGTTCCTTCTCGAGATTCTGCAGTTGTTTCATTTGCTCCGAATTGGTAACTTCCAAAAAGGATTGCTTGTCTTTGTACGTCATGTTCTGCGTTCGTAACTCGGCAAGTTCAGTGTGCAACTGTTTCACGGTTTCCGAATGTCTCTGCTCAACCTCCATTTTCTCCTTCTCATTCTGTCGTTGCCATTCTAGCCGCGCTTGAGCCAATCTGAAAAATGTTAATATACTATCTAATCATATAAAGAATGCAAAATGTTTTCATTATACTTTTATTTACATATAGTTATACTGGTCTTGATCGGCCTCTGAGATATTGAAGTTGGTTTATTAAAAATTTGGTTAAATCATTCAGCTCATACAACAGATTTCGCATATAATACAAACCTGTCCTTTTCAATACTTATTTGCTGTGACGAATTCATTTGTATCTGACTTTTCTCGGTCAGATACTTTTGCTCCAACTGGTCCAGCTCTTTTGTTTTTGCCTCCAGTTTACCCGTCAAATCGTTTAATCTTGTTTCTAAACCAACCACATCCCTGTTCTGTTGCAAGGCATTCTCCTTCAGTTGCTTAATCTTCACCGCCATGTGCGTTTTCAAGTCGCAATCACTGGCAGGTGACATGTTCAAGCTCAAGTGGCAGAGATGTTTGAAATTATTCGTCTCCACAAGCTTGAAGTTCCAATCTCCGGACTCCTCTGCTAAGAGCAAGAGAAACTTCGGCGGAGTCTTCGACAGGCTCGCACCTGGAATTTGACATTGCTCCAGCAAGCATATCAACTGAGTAGCAAAGTTATCGAAATCAACCAGCAGACCCTGCTGTGCTTTCAGCACTTTGAAGTCATCTTCGGTGATGAACAAAGAATAAAGAAAACAAGGGTCGTCGTCGTCAGCCAGCAAGACACACAGATTCTGCAATGAAAAATCGAGTACAGGGTACTGAAAGAGGATATGATTACAAGCAGGAAGGTCCATACGTCAAAGCTGTAGAAATGATAAGGAAGGATTCTCCGAGGATTACCTTGCGGCAAACCGGACTGATGCCAGCGTGAATCTCCACGTTGACTCTGAGATCCCGCTGGCGTTCCTCCTTATGCTGCGGCTTGATGTAAACCTTCTGTATCTTCGTGTAAAGAATCTCGACGTTATTCAGCTGGAGGCCTGGGTCGGTGGTCGTTGAGCCACCCGTAATATTGTTTAGATAATTCATCGCTCGGTCGCGCTCTCGGCAAGCACTCGTTGGTCTCGCGTCGCTCAACACGTCTCATTTGTCGATATTGTGAAGAAAATTCCGGCCGAGACGCACTCAACGCGCACAAACCGCTCTGATTGCTTACATCGCAGCGAAACGCAAATCGACGCACGCGTATACGACTGTGCTGCTATCTTGGCAGCACGCGCTGCTACTAACTCGCATCTCGATATTCGGACATCGAGCAGAAGGAATAGACAATATCGAAAATAGAAATCGATATTTAAAAAGTTGATGGTAAAAAAAGAGTTTCATCGGTTGTCTAGTCGGGCTACTGAGGAATAAAAGTTCGTCTAATCCGATTGTTGCTATTAACAAGAAGTTGTGCGATTTATTATCGTTTAATTAAAGATAAAAATCTCATTATATAGTTAGATATCAAGAAAACTGTCGTTTAACTTGCCGTTGAATTGTGCTACTTGAAGAGTAAAAAGTAATCGGTCCGATCTGCCGTGATTTGGAGATGAAAACGGTGCCCGCTCGTAATGATGTCTTTGAAACTATCCATGTAGAACAGAAAACAACGATGACGTGAGATGATGTCAAAATGATGAAAAAATGATGGAAAAGTGGGTTTTATGGTCAATTTTTGTTCTACCTGGATAATAAAATAAAGGCAAACAATATGATGTAACAGCTGTAACTTTATTTCCAAGTAGTAGGACTCAACGACGGATCAGGCTAACTTTTTATTCTTTTTATAGCACCATCAAACAATACGGGTCCCATAAACTTTTATTTTTACTTACTAATAAGGAATAAAAATCTTAACTTGATAACACAATATATCACTGTAAAATAAGAGCTAGGACAAATCAAGCTTCAAACAAATTCCAATAAAGTATGTATCCATTATGTAACACATATTAATTTCATGTACGTTCTTTAACACGTTTGTTGCCAATCACGCGATATCGCGTGATGCGAGTTCTCATCAAACGGCCGATCACGCCATATCGCGTAATAGATATTTAGAGTACATAAATCCTATGTACATAATAATAAAAGCATATAAATAATATATTAACTTATTTTGAGCACAATAAAAACTAAATAAAAAAATAAAAAAATTTGGCCACCACACGAAATTCCAATTTTCAACTTGGCAATGAACGTGTTAAACGTATGTAACATATCGTAACTGTATCATATACATTTAAAGAACGTGTATGAAACTAACCGTGCTACTTCTGGGTATGTACATATGTATATGCGTGCATACGAGGGTCATATACACATTGAAGTTTATCAATGAGATGTAACCTTATATTTAGATAAATTATTGGCACAATAAAACTAAAGAAGATAATAAATTCTTCAATAAAAACAGAACTTCGAGTGAATATCAACTTTTCATCGGACATCGTCCGCCTCTAACAATAATCGACATAAGAATCGACATGATACATTTCCTTGTAATTTTTCTTTTTTCCTCGTTCTTCTATCAGAAGAGAGAGAGAGAGAGAGAGAGAGAGATGGTTTACAATATATAGTAAACCATCTCACTTCTTAAGTGCAGGAAGTGCAATATAGTGCGGTTAAAGGGAACAAATCTCCAACGTTCTTATGTTGAGTTAGTAGTACCTCGGGAGGAAGTGTCGGGATGAGAACTCCGCTGTTCATCTCGCGATTTCCCTTTCGTAATGGATTACGAGCGGCGCGACGGGAAAAACCACGGACGGAGAACGAAAGGTATCGCAAAGATCGTTGCTCGGAATTCAGCCGGCCGCACGTTAAATTCGCTGTGTAGCGCGCGGCACGGCCAAATTCGAACGATTTACTCTTATTTCCGTTAAATTAAACATGGCCACCGCAAAATTCGGGCCATTATAGTCGGAGAAACATCGATTGCGCTCACGGTGTCCGAAGATCGGCACCGTTCGGCGGAGTCGGACGGTGTCGTTTTCCCTTCGCTCGCCCTCGGAGCCGCGAATGCCGGCGATCGTCGGCGCCGTGGATCCTCGATCGTGGATTTCGGACTTACGCCCTACTTTTCGACGCGCGTAGTAGCCGAGGACGCTTTGCCTTCCCGCGCGACTCCGCCGGACGTCGGCGGATTGGCCAGCCGGCGCGGCGCCGGCCAATGGGCGCGCGATCCGCCGCCGTGACGTAGCGTTTAAAGCGCCGTAAGTCGGAGTCGGTCCCGCGGTCGCCATGCCGTACGCTGTCCCGCGATTAACAAGCCCGTTTACCCGCGCGTTTTCGCCACGGGGAAGCGGCGTGACGGCGCACCGACGTGCGCGTCGCGACGCCGGAGTGCCGCGTGAGTGCGCGAGTGCGTGTGCCGCCGGTGACGACGCAACCAGCGGCCGCTGAAGTCGCTCGGACGGAGTCCTGTGTCCCGCGCCCGGACGGTTGGCGGACGGTTGGGGGATACACGGCGGCCGCGGCATGACATCGTCGGAGCAGCACGGGGAACAGCATGTGAGTACTCGATACGATCTCGAAGTACTCGCGGGGTAGGCTGTGCGATCTGCGGTTCTCGAGCGGTCGTCGTCGCGATGGAGCGTAAATCACGCCGTCCCCGAAATAAGCCGCGTGTGCCTCTCGAGCACGTCGGCCGGTGGTGCTGCTCGCAGCGCCTTTTCGATTCGACCATATCAGGATCGAACGGCCGGAACGTGCTGCCACCTGACCGGCCGCTCCGGAACTACCAGCTGGGATTTTTATGCGTTTTTCTGTCTCCTCTTTCTCTCTCTCTCTCTCTCTCTCTCTCTCTTTTTCTCGGTTTCATTTGCTCACCACTGCGACTGCTGATATATACACGAGTACCGTACGATGGACCTGATTGTAATTCGGTTTATGCATATTTATTTATTTATTACTATGCAAATGGGGGGAATATCCTTTGATAACATGGAAAGTACAGAAAAAGAACACTTGTGGTGTGATAAGACTCGCATGGAACGTAAATTTAAGTCGGTGCAAAACTTCATTTAACCTTTTGCGCAACAAGACGACGGACATTCTGAAAAAGTAAAAATATATTGGCCGAAGGGAGCACGGAAATTTGCTCGCGGATTTTAATTTCTTCCGTACACACAGATAGATGGTCCAGGCTGGCGTTTAATTTAAATGCCCAGTGAGACATTGCGCTCGTGCATGTGTGTGTGTGTGTGTGTGTGCCGGAAGATCAAATTTATGCGATTTTTCGGGACGCTTCTCGCGGCCATGTATCACGAGTAAAATTGGCCACGTGTGAACGGAGATTGCAAATTAGCAAACACTTATGCACGCACACATATACAGACACACACATGCACGCGCGCGCATGTCCCTTCATTGTCGATTTTGTGAAACAGAATGAATCGAGAACGTATCGCGTTCGATGACTCGGCCAGGAGCGTTGCGTACAGGATAGTTGGGTTAATATCGAACTGGCGGAAGTCGATATCGCGGCTTAAAGGGAAGCAATAAAGCGACGTGTGCGCGCGTGTGCGTGCGCGCGTATTACAATCGAACGCCGCACGTATTCGCAACTATCACTTTCCTACACACAAGTCGCCTTTCGCATAGCGGCCAAGAGGTCAGTGCACTTGGAATCTTGCCGCGCGCATGCGTGCATCTGGCGCAATATTTTTGCGACTACGGTATAGGAAAGCCCGCGCGTGTTACGCGAAAATAGACGTAATCGTTCTCGCTTCTGATTTCATTGCGAATCGAATCGGCCGATTCTTTCGCAATCGGCCGAACGCATCGGCGTGATTGCGTCGTAAAAAGTTTCGGTTCCTCGCGAGTATCCGCCCGTTGACGTGTCTCGCAGAAGGAAAATAATGTATATTCATCCGCGTCCTCTTATCGGCGAGATGTCTTTGTGCTTTTTATCAAGGCTTGTTAAATATTTTTCGATCTTCACTGATGGTACTACGCGGTGAAAAAATATTGGCTCGCGGAAAAAAAAGTCTGTAGTTGCGTCAACCAGAAAGGAAACAACCAGATGTACGTTTCGGTTGAAAGAAACAGAATTTCTGGCTACGTAAGAATCACGTTTGAGTCGTGAGGACCAGAAATTCTGTTTCCTTCAACCAAAATGTATCTGGTTGTTCCTTACCTGATTAATGCAACTAGACTTTCTTCCGCGTTGAATCAACGTGACGGTAATCGTAAATGCGTTTTAGATGAAGGAGGAATTTCTGATTCATAAAAACTAAACAAAAATTCCCTTCACGGAAGAAAGGAATTAACTGTCCATATAGTACAACTAAAATTTAGCTCCCAGACCTAGTTTTTAGCTTTCACAGCTAGATATAAAGACAAAAAGAATTCAAGCTGAATTAAGTAAATTTCACTTATATTATATGAACAACTAATTTTTATGCTGTATAGAAAATTTTAGTTACTTCCGGTGCCAACTATGTTTTATATTAATAGCAACATATATATATATCAGTTTGTCACTGACACTATAATAACGTTTACTAGAAAAAATATATCTCCTAACTATTTTTATGGTTAAAATCAAGAAACGCAAAAAATTAGTATATTTAACACTGAAAGTAACCATAATTTCCTATCAGTATATCTGTGAAAGTTACTTCTTATTTTTCCGCTTTCCCTTCAACCAAAAACGCCTTTGCGTCACGTTGATTCGGCCAATCTTTTTCTCCGTGCACTTATTTGAAAATTCTGCCTTCCTTCTCTACAAGCGCACTGTACATAAAACGTTGCGCCGTCTGTACATAAAACGAAGCAGATATATGTTTGATGTTCGGTGGAAAAGAGATGGATAAATAGAGAGAGAGAGAGAGAGAGAGAGAAGACGGAAAGATAGCGAGACAGTTTGTAAAGTGCAGCTATACAGACTCTAGGCAAACATCGAGCTTCTGTTCGAGCCGCTTCGTCGAGTCCCTCGTCCCTGTTTCGCGCTCGCGACGATAGTTCCCAGGGCGCTTGGAAAGTAACGAAGTCTCGTCGCAAAAGTGGAGCTGAACACTCGGTTACGAAGCCGTGACTCATCTGCGATGCGCCCGCGAGCGCGCGCGCGCGCGCGATAACGAGGCCGCTTATTCCGCTTTTCGCAAAAACCCCGCGTCTCGAGTGCGTTAACGCGCACCTCGGGAGGTCTTTGTTTCGCGGCAGCCGCGAGACGGTCGCAACGTCGCGCGCATTTCGCTCGTAGATCCTCAAAGTTTCTCGAGGGCAATACCCTCGAGCAGTAGTAGCCTGTGTTCCATGAGGGAGAGGAGGGAGCGGAGGATCCCAAGGCTCCCGCCGGAAAAGTCAAATCCTTGGCGAGATCTTTCTTCCTTGCGATCAGCCCTGCGTTTTTCTCCCTTTCCTCTGTCGTCTCTCTCGCTCCTCCTCCGCGGCTTCTCCGTTCCTGCGAGAGGAGTCGAAAGCGCTGGGTCCTGCGTAACCACCTGTCTCGCTCACAAAGGGAAGAAGGAAGGAACGAGCCAACGACAGGTTTTAGCCGACACACCTGATCGGGCCGAGAGAGAGAGAGAGAGAAAGAAAGAGAGGAGTATACCTGGACTCCTCGCCTCGGCGGCGGAGTTTCTTCTTATGCTTCTTTTCCACGTAATATCGCCTGTTACTACTCCCGGCCCGTAATCGCTCGGATTCATCGCGATGTTCGGCGAGCTGGTGGATGCGTACTATCCGGATGGGTACGCAACACGCGATATTTCCCCAGATATATTCGCGCGTGCGCGCCTGTGAATGTGTGTGTGTAATGTGCGTACACGTGTTTGCATGTGTGCGAAATGTTTGTATTCCACCCGGTATACATGGTTACAGCCATTTCCCAGATTAGAAACCTTACGAGATCGAGCGAGTCTCTTCGAATGAGAGATATCCGTCCGTTCGGAGAAATGAAAAGAGAAGAAAGTATACATAACCGCCGTCGTAAGCCATCCCCTGCGTGTAGATTGTGTACTGTTTACACAGATTACGCGTCGATAGTTTACATAATTCGCGAATGCAGACGTAAACCGTTGTTATTTACGCGCGTAGACGCCCGCTCGCGACGCTCGACGCGCGATAAACTATCGATCGTGAGCACCACTGGCGTGGCTCGCTCGCTCGCTTTAAAGAGATATGCCCATATCGTTCGGATCGCCTTAAGGCCCAGCGAGAAGGGGAGAATCGGGAGAGCTCCGGAGAAGCGTATTTGGATGGTCCAGCTTGATGAGATACGTGGCAACAACGCGCTTGCGCGTGTCTCTTCTCTTCTCCTTTCACACACACATACACGACACGCAATCTCTCTCTCTCTCTCTCTCTCTCGATAGAAATATCTCTCTCTCCCTCTTTCTCTCGCGAACGCGGGAGGCCAAGGCATTGTAAAATTGCCGATTGGCTTCGAGGTCATCGGCGGGAGGAATCGGCCTCCATCGCCTCCATTGCCTTTTTTTCCCACCGCGTCGATTTGTCGAAACGAAACTATTCGCCGAAGCGTCCCGCTGTTCTCGAGATCTCCGCGTCATTTCAATCGGGAAGGGAGATAATTGCGAGAGAGAGACTCCTGCGTACGATATAATTGTCGCGGCTCGTGCATACCAGAAACGGAAGAATGCTGACTCGGACGAGACCGTCGGGTTTTATCGCACGATGCTACGCGCGATTCGGGTCTTTCCCGTCTGATATAACAATTCTTACGGATTCGTCGCTCTAATATCGGATCTTTCGCGACCTCCCCGCTGTTCTGCGAGCCACTTCGAACGTTAAACTCCCGAGCGTAGACGCTCGCGTTCGGAGAGAGGGAGGGAGAGGGAGAGAGCACGTGTAGAAATATATCAGTACGAGGAAGCCGAGGCATCCTTCGCGCAGATTCCAACCGCGAAACGTAAATCCAGCTCGCGTAACTGTAATCGCGATCGCTGCAGCCCCGTAAGCGATTTCGTTTCACGAGCGAACATGCGCTCGTCAAAACAGCTCGGCGACGGTGGTCTCGTATTTAAATGTTTCATATATCCGGTCTGAGCGCGCACGCTTCGCCTTCGTCGGATGATCTAATCCACGGCGGAAAAATTCCAGACCGTCGTGTGTGCGATAAGAACACGCCGTATCTGAGGGTCCACCTTTCCTCCTTTTCTCAGGATTATCCGGGAGAGGTAATCTCGATTATCGTCCGCGGCGGGTATGCGACGATAACGCGCGATAATATTGGAATCGTGAGACATTGCTTTTTTTTTTCATGCTGCATCCGATCAATGCGGCCACTCGGTCGCGCGCCTCATACATACGCAATTTTCTTCGATGCGGCTTTAATTAATTTCCGCGCCAATTAGATCGAGCGATTCCTCGCGTTGCTACGCGGCTCGGAAATTTCGCCGATCGCGAGTTGTTTCGGGCGGGCCATTTTTCATTTTTTCAATAGTTTACATGTGATTATGAAACGTAGCCGTACCGTGGGAGAACAATTCCTTCAGTCTGCTGACTCCAAGCTCTAAAAATTCTCCGAGTTCGAGAGAGGTTTCGTTCCTCAAAGCCACCGATGCGAAGACGCATCGATCGGTGATCTAACCAGCGAAATTACGTCGTGCTGTTAATTGCGCAGGAGATGACGACGCGAGGCGCACCTGCCGGAAAAAAAAATCGAGTCTCCATTGTCTCCCTCGGGGGAGTTTCGTTTTTGCGAAACTTCCTGCTGTATTGTCCGTAGGATAAAAGAGAGAAAGACGGGGAAAAAAAGAAGGAAAGAGAGAGAGAGAGAGAGAGTGCACGTGTACGTTTACGCGTCTGACCACCACGCAAATCGAATTGTAACGAGAAGAATGTTGGTGTCTGTCGGTTGGTTGGTTTGGTTGGTCGACAACGCGGTTGCAAATTTATGCAGATGAAAGTCCGAGTCGGGAACATCCGGATACACGGTAGTAGTGTGTTTCTGTGTTATTATCGTGGGTTCGAACACGCATACATATACACACACGTATGCGCGTGTGCCCCTTTTCTATTATCGTATCTCCGTACAATGTTGCATGTCTACGCTAAAAAGACAACATCGGATAAAAAGGAGCCGAGTCTCGGGAATTATGCAAATTTTGTTGCACAAACTGCAATCGAGTAAAATTGGACATTAGCAGCAAAATTTTGCTGAAAGACTCAGGAACGTTAGTTCGCGAAATCCCGAAATCGAGTTCGAGTTCGTTTAACTCGACTCGAGTTGTCTCGATGGGCCATTTTGCATTTTTTTAATAATATACATGTAATCTTTATATACAAAACGTAACCGTACTATGGGAGAAAAGACTATGTCCAATTTCTTTCAGTTTTCTGATTCCAAGCCCTAAAAATTCTCTCAATTTAACAATGAAGTTCCGTTTCTCGATGAAGAACTCTTAAAGTATCAATTAATGAATTATGAATTATTGATATTCTAAAATAACAATTCACGATTCACAATTCACTTTGAAATATTACCAAATTTTATGGCAGATAAATTTGCAGATCTCCCGTTCATTGCTGTTTTACGTTGCCGTCGCGCGTTGCGTATCATATTCCGTTGTGCCCTGCTGCTGTTTCACCGTGTCCAGCCCGACGTCTATCCCAGTGGTTTCCAAAGCATTATCCCCCAGACACTTGCCGATCGAGGTCGTCACGCGAACAGACCTTACGAGACGCAATTCGCGAACGAAAATGGGCCCGATAACGATTATTCGCGAGCCGATCTGCGACGTCGAATATTGCGGAGGAACGAGAGAGATTCGGCGAAACGCACGCACGCACGTTTGAGAACCGCCGCTCTATTGTGCCCTACGCGATCCAATTCCGTCGAGTTGTATCTGTTCTATACGATTTTTTTCCCGCCGCACTGTTTCATATTTTTATTAAAATAGCGGGATCCGATAGGCTGTTATTAATATAACAGCGGTTGCAGCGCTAAGTTTTATTATAATTGTTACGCGTCGTCTCTCTTTCTCTCTCTCTCTCTTCCTTTTCTGTTAACCTACATTATCTCGCATTTTTATTAGTCTAGCGGTATTACCCCGCATTGTTATTTGCGAAACAGCAGTCGCGGCATACTGCGTTCGAGCTTAATTGCGTCTGTCGCGTCGCGCTGCGCCGTACCTGCACGATTCGTTGTTCCTCCGACCGTCGACAGTTATCGGAAACTCGTATACACCGACGTGTTTCTTTTTTTTTTGTTTTACAACGTACCCAATATCAAGGAAATAATTCATTATGAGTCCGACACAGAGCGTGTCCCTCATAACATGACCTCGTTCGCGCGGAAAACCGGCGTGTACGAGGAAGTCTGGCGGCTGTTTTTTATACGCGGCTGAAATTCTAATCGCTTCCTACAAAATTCGACGTGTTTCGCGTGCGTTAGTCGCGTATGCGAACCGCGAAATAGGAGGAAAGCGAGATGGAAAGAGAGAGAGAGAGAGAGAGAGACGTGCGGGTGTACGTACGTTTACTCGAAATGATCGTCAAACGATTTGGTAATGCGTATCAGTAAAGCCAGTAAAGCCGGTTGGAGACGATACGGCGACAAACGCATACCAATAACCTTACTCACAAATCTAAAGTCGATAATGTTGGGTGTTAGTACAAAAGTCCGTAAAAAATAGAATAACAGGGATATTTGTACGGCCAGTAATTCATATTGGCCAACGTTGGACCGATATAAAAGACAATATAAAA
Organism: Dinoponera quadriceps; assembly: GCF_001313825.1. Taxonomy (NCBI): domain Eukaryota; kingdom Metazoa; phylum Arthropoda; class Insecta; order Hymenoptera; family Formicidae; genus Dinoponera; species Dinoponera quadriceps. Next base: position 920,887 of record NW_014554535.1, on the reverse strand, counting down.
AAGTAATTAAGAGATTCACACACACACATGCACACACATGCATATGGCCAACGTCGCATTGGTAAACTTTGGGCCAATATAAAAATCCATATACGAGCACAAAAACAAATAATTAAGAGATTTATATGCACAATATATCTCAATATGATACATTGGTCGATATTGGCGAATATTTGCTACGTCGTGTGTATTGTCCGGCTTAATCTGTTATTTTTGTTCGTATTGCAATTCGATTTTTCAGTTTAAAGGCTACGTGTATTGTGCGTACCGAGAGAGTATGTGTACATATATGTGCGTATGTGTATAGCAAGAGATCTATCTATGTGCCGAGAACGTCTTCTCGAGGCGAACCTATTCAGTTTATTCGACTACATTTGCGTCGGTTAAATTTACGCTTATCATCTAGTCGTCGCGAAACGTGCAGGTATAATTTTAGCCCTTTCGGCATAATTGTTTTAATCAATGCGCCACGTGCAACATTCGGACGCGCATGCTTTGCCACGTGTGGCTTCGTTACGTGATAATGTAAATAGAATTTGATATTCTATTTTGGTGAAAGAGCGCGCGTGTGTGTGGAGAAAAAGGAGGATTTAAACACGTTTTTAATAATATAATATCGCATATTTTTTATTGATCGTGCAATTATCGTTGTTGTTAATTATCGTCATGATCGCGCGTTGTTGTCGCGACGATAACGAAACATGATAGAACAAACGTATTTTTTCACCTGCTATTTATCAGGATCACCGAGTATTATCTCAGGCATCGTAAATACATTGATCATTAATATATTGTCGAACGCGATCGATAAACGTATTTAACAAACAACGGCTGAAGTCTCTCGCGAATTCTACCGCCTTAAATTGCACAGAATGCTCTCCGACAGATTTAAGAGAATTTAAGGTAAACGTGCCGATTTGTGCAGCATTATGAGAGAATATTATGCAAAACTTGGTCGTAAAGGGGAGCTTTATGCGTGCGATTAACATATAAATTAAAAGCCATACTCTTTCTATTTTTCAAAAATAAAAGCAAATTAATATTAATTGCTAGCTCCCAGAACGAGAGTATTTAATAAACGAAATATTTTACAAAGTGAATATATCGATGTCTAGACATCTGTTTTGCATAGTGAATTTTTAATAAAGTCAACACATTTTAAACTTCTACTTTATTTTAACCACAAAGCTTTTCGCTTTATTTTAATAATTTAAAGCAACTTAATTATCTGTTGAATAATTCATTATTTTTTGCCGAGAGCCGCATCAGAATCAGGGAATTCCTGCTCTGTTACACTGACAAATATATAAAGTAATTAATTATTTTACAAAAAGTAAAATTTGTAGAGATAAATATTTTGATGTTACAGCTACGCTTTTACGATATGAGAAAACCTTTTTATTTTCTAATAACATTGATTATTTTTGAAAATTAAGACGCTAAAAGTGTTAAGGAGTTATAGAGATATGTCCAGGCATTGTGGTAAAACTTTTAACGTAAGGTTTTTTGATCAGACTGTTTGAATTCGATTTTTTCTAAGCAAGAATAGACGAGAGAACTTATTGTTATATTAATATTCCATGTCTTTACGACGAAAAAGACGAGTGAAACTTCAAATTTTCGAATTCCAGGGAGGCGAAGCTTACGTTGAGATTAGTCAAAGTACACGTAGGGCTTCGTCATGCATTAGCACCTTAGAAGTGCAGTCTACGAACAGTCCCTTCCAATCGCTCGCTACTCCGAAACCATCGACTCGTGGACACTCTCGTGAGAAAAAACTGGCTCGCAGGACCGGTGGAAAAATTGTCTCTCGCAGAACTCTTCGAGACTTTGCCCGGTAACATTCCGTATACTCGCGTATCGTCCCGGCTCTCTCTCTCTCTCTCCTCGGCCATCGTCTCATTGTGCACCGGTGGTCTCCGTTTCATTCTTTAATATCTCACTCCTCTATCTGATTGTATTTCGATCCTGACCCCCTTGGCACCCCCTTCCGCCCATGGCCTCCTCCTACGTGCACGAGGAGGTAACACGGTAGGCGAGCGGAACGCGTTGTTCGTGTCTTCATGGAAGAAGAAAATGCCGCCGGTTTGTGGTTTCCGCTTGGCAACAGCGCAACCGGCTGTCCGTGCTGCCTCGCTGGGTCGGCCATTGGCGTAATCGAGAGGGAAGGCCCCCAGATGAAGACCGGCCGGTTCCTTTGTCGAGGAGGAGATCCGCAAAAAGCACGGACGAGCCTCGGGGGCCCGCCGCGAAATTGCGACCCGCCGCCGCGGCGGCATTATCGCGCGCATCTGCCGGCGAAAGTCGCCTACGTCGCATTTCGATGACGCATCGCGAGAAGCCCGCTCCGTGCGGGAATATCCGTGCAATATCGATACTCATCGTAATTCGATCTCTCGGCGTCTTTCTCACGGTGGGGACGATTGTCGTCGTGCCGGCTGACTCGAGCTGTCACGAATCCCGACATTACGGCTGGTAACGATACTCGTCTCCGGGGCGTCCCGTGACCTCTCGACTCTCGTCTCTCTCGCGGAACGAGCTCACGCCGACGGCGAGTGTATTTTCGTCCCGAGATACTCCGGAGCGACGGATGCCGCAAAGCGCGTCGCTTTCTCCCGTGCATTGACGTCATACGCCGCGCGCACGTGCACGCGGCCGGAGCCCTTGAAACGCGTCGCGGAATTAATAATATTAAATCATCCGTTGCCTCACGTTGTTAAACTGAAAAATATATATCTCAGGCTTACGCTATTGGCGAGTCTCCCCTGTCTCGCCCGTCTCTTCCCTACCCTACCTTGTTTCAGTGGCTTTCATGCGGTCCCACTCTCGTTCGCCCTCCGTCCTCGCGTCTCCCGACAGAGTGCGCTCCCCCTCCCCTTCTGCGTCGTAATAACACGAGCCTGGTGGTTTTTTCGCCGTCGACAGAAATTCGGCAACGTCGGTCTTTCGGTCGGTCGGTCGGTCGATCGGTCTGTCGGTCGCTCGTTCGATCGCGCGGCCGATCCGCGCGTCGTCCGGAATCGAGAGATGCGGATTCTCCGTCGGAGCCGCCGTCGTAGGAGAGATCGAGGATATCTCCGCGGGTTTTGATCCCCGGCCCGACGAAAGTTGGTCACCGTCGCCGGCGAGAGAGGATTTCTCCGTTTAATGGAACGGGCAGGACGATCTAGTAACGCCGGTAAAAGCCACCCGCGCTCGCTCGCTCGCTCGCGCGCGGCTATTCAAATGCGCGATCCTCTCGCGCCTCTCCGCGCTTCCGATCCGCTTTGATCGCCCCGCGACTCGGCTCTGCGATTTCCTTTCGGCCGATGATGATGATGATGATGCTCCCGTTAGGTCGCGACGCGATGCGAAACGCGAAACGCCGAGTCCGGAAGGCTGCCGCTCGGCTTTCGTAAGACCGTGCTCGCGATTGCAAAGGTCTCTCTCTCTTCCCTCGCTCCTCCCCCCTTTCCTCCCCCGAATAATCGATCGTTTACATTGTACGTTAGGTTAAGGTTCACCGGTTACTCTTGCGTCGGCTATTTTGAATTATGACGTCAAGAGAAAAAAAGAGAAAGAGGGTGAATAAACGAAACGGGATCTCTCTCTCTTTCACACACACACACACACACACACACAGAAGACTTACGTAGAGACTGTTGGAAAAAGGGGAGAAAAACGCAAACGACGCGAGTGACGTTATTATCCTCGTCGAGATATTTAATGTTTCCCTAATTACCACGAGGAGCAGTAACCCAATATGCCGAGTGTGCTCGATTCGCACGATGCGCGAGCGCGTGAATTGCACGGTAAATTTAAGTTCTATGTAGGTAAATGCGTGCCTCTTATCGTGGTGCCTTCGCATCCCGCGATGCGATGTTGTGGGCTCGTTCTCTCGCGTGCGTCAATTGTTTCACACGCACGCACACCACGCGCAATGCTCGTTGCGTTAACCTCGGGTCCGGTAGGTATACATGTACATGCAGTGCGGCCACTATGTGCGCGCGCGAGCAAGCATTTAAACATGAAGAACACGCTTTTAACTTTCTAGATAATTTTAAGGAGCAACCGCGTGGGCGCAACGCACATCCCGCGAATTCATTCTTCATTCCACGGCGGAAGAATCCCACCGGCTTCTTATTATTCCATGAACGTTGTTATTATTATCACGTCTCGTTAGTTTATTTTTGACATTCGCTTGCCGCGTGGCTCACGTGAACTTTTTAACCGTTCCTTCCGGCCGTGCGGCAAATGTTTTCCGAAATGAGATTCGCGATGTTATTACGTCGCATAACGGGCTCCAACCCTCGAGCGCTCCTCTCCTTCGGTCCTCCCCTCTCCCCTTACCGCCACCGCCGCCACCGCCGCTCCCTTCACCGCCCGGTCGTTATGGCCGCGCTCTCATCGTGAAAGACCCTCGCGATTCCAGACTCAGCTCGTCGGCTCTCTCTCTACTCCGCGCTTCAACGGAGCGTCCAACGACTAGTCGTTCCCTTCTGTTTCTAACCCCGTGCCCGCCTTCGCTCCCCTTCTTCCCGCTCGTGCTCGCCGCACGCAATTTTACCACGTCTTCCCACGCACGCGAAGCCGTCTTTAATCCCCGCGGATGGTGATCCCGAAACTTCTTTCTGCGTATGTGTGGGTGCGTGGAAATCCCGATAGCAAGAGCGAAGTACTATCGATTGCGACGCGTCGAATAGGGGAAATTGAGTCAAGTTAGAGTCATACTGGTTATGCGTCTCGTTTATATATTTGTTACGGGAGAAATGGGATCGGAGAAGGAGGAATCGCGATGTGTTCCTCTCTTGAAACGCATCAAAAGTAAAAGCAAAAGGTACGGTCAGTCATAAAAAAGTTGCAACACTTTTCCTTTTTAATAAATTTCAAAACGCACAACCGTGTCCGATGGAAGAATTTGTTTTTCATAATTCTCGGGAGATGCGTCTTCCTGCGTTTATTGCATACGAGATATTGCGTTGCGGAAACTCATCGAGAAAAAGAGCGTTGCCATCTTTTTATGACTGACTATCTCTACATGTTTCTTCTATGTTCATAACGTTATGAACATAGGTAATACGAACTCAGAAACATGGAACATGGATCAACTTGATACGGTCTTTCTTATTTCCTCCTCGCAGCAGGGAAGTAATTTCTCTTCGTGCTCATACGCTATGAACTTATGAATATAGGTAGTAGAACACAGAAACATAGAACATATATCAACTTGATCCGGTCTTTCTTATGGCCTCCTCGCGGCAGGGAAATTATTTCTTTCCCAACTTCCATATGTCACTCTATGTTATAAACATAGGTGGTAGATAAAAAATAGAGAATGTCAAATGTAGAATCAATTTGATCCGATCTCTTCCGTGGTAGGTAGATCATTTCTTTTCCTATGTTACAATATACATCATAGAGCACTGAACATGGAACATGAATCGACTTGATCCGGCGATTTTCCTGTGATTTTCTGCTAGAGGAGAGATAATTTCTCCGCGGAATACGTTTCCGAAATTTGGCCAATTCTAGAACGCTATACAACCGCGCGTTTAACGCGATGATGGAGGCTGTCTGATGGAGTTGCGCGCGCGCGCATATACGCGCGTAAATGCGTACCACACGCACAGCCGTGCGTCGATACGACTCGTTCATCTGGATAGAGCTCATAATCCGAAGGGCCCCCCCCTCTCCTCCCCCTCTAACAACAGCGTTCTCTCTTTCGGTGCTAGGGAAGGGGAATTACCAGCGACCATGAGAGGCAATCACCATGGACACGTTGTTCCTCGCGCGCTATACGGGCCCCCGATGTCCTCCGCCATAGGGCAAACAGCCATGGTGGATGATCATTCATGCACCATGTGCGACTCTCCGTTCTTTACGACCGAAGCACGCTCCCGATGCGATGCATTAGCCGAGCGCGTCGTCGTTGTCGTCGTTTTTCAGTGTGAATTTTACTCGCTCGTCTCGTTTCCACGGACACTTATACGAGAGTTAATTGATAACCGTCAATGAGTCGATGAAAGAAGCATGCGGGGCGCGCACGCGGAGGTGCGAGGAGAACCGGTTTCGTATCGCTCGCGTGGGTGTGTGCACGCGTGTGCGCGCGCGATTCGCCGACTACTACGGCGTTGGACCCACCTACCTACTCACTACCTGCACTCTTGCTCCGCTTTTCCTCGTCGTCATCGTCGTCGTCGCCGAGAGAAGTGGCTTCGCGGAAATAACGCTACCGTTCCTCTCTCTCTCTCTCTCTCTTTCTCTCTTTCTATCATCCCTTTCCTCTCTTCCTCTCCCTTCCTCTCTGTCTCTCTGTCTCTCTTTCTCATCTGCTACGCCCGCGGCAATCGTCGGTACGCGTAACGACTCGCTCGTAAACGATGGGTTCTCGTAAAGCCGCGCAAATTCGCCGAGAAGCACCCGATCTCGGCACGTCGCGTTAATCAACAGGAAAAAGAAATAGAGCGAGCGAGCTAGAGAGAGAGAGAGAGAAAGAGAATTGGCTTTTTTAACAATTGTTATAATTTTACAATTGTGATGTGTGTATGTCGAATATGCACATCGTCAAAAATCGTCAAAAATTTTGCACCTGCAAAAATCAGTAACATCTTGTCGATGGTTAGAAGAATTAATTATATTCAGGGCTTGTAGAAGCTCTTTCTTCGTTGCAGATTGTCGATAATTTCATGAGCTCATTGGATGAGTCATTTTACAGACACGGAGTCGGATGATACTCCGAAAGATGATACAAAATGATAATAACGATGATTAATACTTCGATTGAACATGATACATCTGTACTGTTTCGTTACTATTAATAAAAAATGAATAATAATAACAATAACTTTATTGAGTGCAGTTGGTGTAACTAATAATAGATAAGAGAGATAAGCAAATGAAGACGACCACATGCGAAAGGCGAGGCGAAAGCCGGTAACGTAAATACTGTTATAAGCCCAGATGTGTACATGGTTGAAAATCTAACAAACGTTTGCAAACCTCTGATAGCAGATGATTATTATACGGATCCGGCAAGAAAGTTTACTCGGTCTTTGACGTATCCATACTGAGAAAAAGATTTTCGGCGTTTATAACTGTAATAGCACAGGTAAGAGAATTATAGTCGGGAGAACTATTTTTTTAATGAGTATTACTGTAATGTCAGTGACAACAATCTTATATGCATATTTTTAATACTACACTGAAAAAATGCTACTTCAAGTTCAAGTAATATTTACTTGATCCAAGTAAAATGGTTACACCAGTACACTTTGAGGAATATTTACTAGAAATAGAAATATAATTAACTATGTGTATATATATACACACATACAATATGATATTTTCTTTGTATAAGCAGACATTTGTTTGTGTATTAAGACAATTGCGACAATTATTAAATTCATAATATTGAGAATATTAGAATTTATTCTTAAAAGATATTTACTTTTATTAGAAAAAAATGTAAATTTAAAATTATTAGGTTTTTTCAATGGAAAAGAAGTATTACATAATTCTAATAAATACTCTATTAAATTTAGAATCATTTTACACTTGAATTCAGTCATTCACTTATAAATTAAGACATTGCTGCGTTTAAGTAAGTATTTACTACAAGCATTAAAAATATATTTAAATTAATAAAGAGTATTACCTGACTTAAGAAATTAAAAAGTGAATTTAAACGATAGAAACTCAGTAGAAACGTAGTAGAAACGTAGTAGAAAAGTAGTAGAAACTCAGAAACACTAATTACGTTAACTTAATTCTAATACTTTTTTTTCCATGTATTTTCTTGAGTACAAATAGAAGAAGATACGGTTGAGGCAAAAAGTGACTGTAATTTTAATGAAATTTCTCTGTCAGTGTGGTAATAGAAAGAAAGAAGAGATTCACCGCGACTCTACGACGCGAATAAGTGCGGCGACTTACGCGAGCAGAACACAAGCAGGTTCGAGGTTTGAGGTATAAAGTGAAGAAAAATGCACTGCCACTAACGCGGATCCGCAAAAACGGCCATTACGAGAGCCGTGAGTTCCGTCGCGCGAGGCAACGTGTTTGGACCGCTTACGTTTACAACGCCGATCGCTCTCGCGTGTTCTATCGGCGTTGCGTAAGAATGGCTTATTTATCGATCATAGAGCGTCATTCGGATCTAATAATACCGAGTCGCCGTTTAATCATGCTCAAGCAGTACAACGACGGCCGGGGCTACCGTTGTCGATACGACGATTTCGTGTACTCCACAACGACGGTATCTCAATGGAGCGGGCGGCCGCCTTTTGAAAAGGCGCTCTCGATTAGCGGATCGACCGCGTCCACGGCGCAATAAAGGAATTAGATTGCCTCCTTGCGTACAGGGCGGCGGTATAACCTTTATACGGTTATTGTTCCACACGTGGTACGTGGACAGATTATTGATCGGTTGTCTTCGTGTTGCTACTTCCCGCCGCACGAAGGGATATCACGTGTCGCGCTGCCGATCGAAGCTGCGTACGATTGATCGACGGTGGACATGTGTGTGTGTGCGTGTAATTCGTCGACGTTTCGCCGATGCTTTTCGGAGTAGTTTGCAAATTAGTTGGTAATTACCGTTGGGCTCGCCTGTGCGCGCTTCGCTCCGCCTTACGCGAAAATAACGGGATCGCTCGTTCGAAAGCGACCGTTCGCGGTGCTGTAAGCGGTGAGTCGCGCGCTACACAGGAAGGTTACGAAAGGTTGAACGTGTAAGTTGTAATTGAATAGACCGAGCTGCGAAATTAGAGACCTCGCGAGGTACACTCGAGGGGCGGCGTCCTTCTTAGGGAAAATTCGATGAGCGAGCGGAAGCGAGTCGGCTGGTTAATTTTTCATTACGGATCTGATCGATCCTCCGTTACGAGGTAGGAATACCAATCGACTGATACACGTTCTTATATCCGGACATACACGGAAACATGATTAATTTCATGCAATTTCTATTCTCTGCTTTCCTCGTAACGCATCAATTTTATAACTCGGCCATTTGTATCAGTTCGTGTATTCACAGAGAAAAGGATTTCTTTGGATGCAGCGATATTTCTTTAATTGAAACAAATTCGTTTTCTTAGAATAGAATTCAGCAAGCAAATGAATGTTTGATTCAACAAGCAGGATTGTTTGGCTTTTCAGACAATAAATATCTTTACTTCTTTATTTCTTTGGTGTTTTCATATAAACATTAAAGTAGTTACAAACAATAAATTATTTGAAAGAAGTAACGCTACGTTAGAAAAATATTATTTATATTAAACAAACCCAAGTCAAACAAACACGTATACCAAATCCGAAGAAACCTTTTTTCTGTGTACAACGGTGCGTCGCAACGACATTGTATCGGCCTGTGTAACTTCGTGTCATTACGATACGACAGCTGTCGAATGTGACAAATTGATTACGAGTTAAGTAAAAAATTGTAGAAAAATCATTTTATATTACACGCATGGCACGTAATTTATTTAAATAAATTATCGCAATTATTATCATAGAATCGGCATAAATAATCAATTGACAATTTTATTTAAATGACGTGATATCGCGTCTGGATATTCGGCTAAGAGAAATGATCGGAAAGAATGTAATTCAGATTGAAGTAATTTAAAAACTTTTCATATCTTTTAGGTGTTAATAATTAATTTTTATATTTTTCGAGAACTCTGAATCAACGGTTATATTAAAGCAGATCATTAAATATCATGTATGTCCTTGTCAAAATTAAACAATCCTGACTCTATGTCGTTAGATGACCGGGGCATTCACTTTACCGTTCATTTGTCATTGTTATATTATTATAATAGTTGCAGAATTCCGCGAATTCGCCTGGCTCTTTGATTCCATCTGCATAACACCGGTGCCGCCGCCTTACTATTCATTCACGCGTCTCGGATTCTTCGATAGCTCGCCTTCGCGGAGTACGTTGACATTAAATTCGATTGCATATCACGATGCATATGACGACTGCATTCAAACGCTATTACTATCGCCGAAGTTTAATAGCGTCGCGCTATTCATGCTCACCGATTCAGAGTTTAGGTATAGTTACAACGAAGTTACGATCGATATCTCGCGGGTGAACGGGCGGACGAGCAGGCTTCCCGATATAGCCTGAAAAATATGCGCGTCACACCATATCTTACGATCGGCCGCGTAGTTCAGCAAAAAATAATTTAAGTGAATTTTCTTCCTCCCCACTTTCGACCGTTCGAATAAAATCGTCTTCGCGGGAAGCGATCGCAACTGATAGTAGCACGACCGGTCTTATAAGGGAAAAGAAGATTGAAAACGTCGACGTGACGCGTGAATCGCGCGAAAAATCTTCAGAATTATGACTATTTATTTATTTATTTTTATTATAAATTATATTATTAATTACAAATATTTAGGTTCACTACAACAATTCAATGAAGATATCACTGAGAAAAAAGTATTTCATATCTGTGATTATAATCCATAGAGTAAAAGAATTATAGTTGGAAGAACTATTTTTGTAGCAAGTGTTATTATGTCAGTGATAATAATAACTTTATGTGTATATTGCTGCTACTACACTTTTTGTTTTGGAACAACAGAAAGATATATAGTTGGCGCTGAAAATGATTATAAATTTACTTAATATAAATATATTAGATGAATTTGTTTGAATATAAAAATAACTATGATATATTAGCGAGATTATCTACTTTTTTTTCTCCCAGTGTAAGAGAAGGGTCAATAAGAGTCAATCATGAATTACCAGGTATGATCGTCGAAATTTAACAACAGGAAGACGTCAGACAATTTTATCATTCGGCCGTTAAGTTTCAATTATCGCGTCTAGCGATTAACTCTCATCTTACTTTCGTCGTATGACAAATTAATTCGCGCTGTCAATGTTCGACGGTCGAAAAGGTCGTCGTCAGAGCGGCGGCGGTGTCAACCGGCGGGCAACGACAATTACGCGGGTCCGTCCGTTTCGTTGTCTTCGGATATGACGTGAACATTTGCCAGCGAAATCCCGCTGGCTCGACCCCATGAATTCTGCACGACCGGGCGTCGTGATGAATTCAAACGAGTTCAAGTGGCGATGCACAGTGGAAATCGATTTAACCCGCGAAAGACGTTCGCGCGAACTGTAACGCGCGTTGCGAGGTACTTACGTATCGAGATTTATTGACGAATGCGCGAAACGGGGCTCGACCTGCCAGCCAGCTTGCCGGTCGGTCGGCCGGCCGTGACGAAACAGCGTGAGAAAGCATTGTGTGATGCTCGATAAACGACGACGAAAAAGCAGCGCGTCGACGATGATAGGCACACACGTATGTGCGCACACGCACGTACACACGAGCGCCGGGCGTACAATGAGCCGAGTTATGAAACCCCATACCTTATTTACGGCTCACGCTCGGTGTGCGACGTGATTCGAAATAACTGTTCGACCCGGCGGAAACAAAGAAACCATTAGATTATTTATGCGATGCCGCGTCGGCACTGCCATCGTCGCTTACGCCGTCTGCCTTTAAAAGATCCCCGGCTCTTCGGCCCCGAGGAATTCGTCATCCTCGGGTTGGGCTCCCCTTGCCCCGTGAGTTGTCGACGTTAGAACGACATTAGAAACTAACCGAGCTGACCGAGGGGCGAATCGGAAATTCTTCGCCGCCATAGAGCGCGCGTGGCGTCGGGAAAATATACAATGATAATATATTATAGTAACTTTTTTCACTGTCTCGTTGTATTAATTTCGGTTCTGTCATTTTGCGAGGCAATTATACACTTCCGATATTTTAGAACGCACAGTAAAAGTTTTATGTTGAAAAATGATCCACTGAGATTTTTGTGTTACTTTAACATGAAGAATATGTTTTAACGTATATAGATTTATGTTAAATTAACATATTTACCTCGTTAACATATTATTTTTTTAAATATTCACTTTGTTAAAGTAACGCAAAAAATTTCAGTGGACTGTTATTAATGCAAAATTTTTTTACCACGCTCGGCTCAATATTCGAATTTCAGGATTATGACTGTTCGATAAATTGTTGTACTTTTCAAATTCTGCTATCTTTCTTTTCGATAATGCGTGTCCATTTAATTTGTCAGTGGAGTATTTTAATTTCTTCGGTAGATGTCCTGTATGGGTGTTCTCGATGAATTACAAGCGTCCCCGTAGGGAAAAGTCTATCACAAATGCTTATCACGCAAGTATTGTTATCGACCGACTGAATCCAAATGATTCACAGGATGTCATGAGAATAGTTAACACAAAATCGCACGTACGATACGCGGCGTCAATCGCAAAACGATCGAAAGGAATTAGATCAGCTCAGTTTAATTAGTTCTAATGGAACACAAAGTTCGCTGTGACTCGGAGACAAAGTTAAATGGGACATACTTTTGCGTGAACTTTTTTTATTGCTCTTAAATCATTCGCTACCAACGTCACATATTTACGACAGAAAAAAAATTTTATCTGCGTCTACATTATCGAACTAATTCTGTTTTACACAACTGCGTGAAAGAAAAAAGGGAAACACGAAGTGCTCCGTGGGGAGAGTCGCCCGAATAAACCCTGATAACGAACGTATTAAGTGCCGAATTCACCCTAAAAGTCCACGGCCCGACGCATTGTTACGTTACACCCTGTACACGCGATGAAGTGAAACAACCACCACGCATTCGTTCGACGTTCACAGCCCGCTGCTGCCCTTGGCAGACGCTCCGGTCGAGCGGCATCTGTTGAATTACCGAGCGCGGTAACGTGGCAACGCTGCGACTGATATGAGAGGCTGTATGGACCAGACGCGATTAATATGAGACAGCGACGATGGCGAGATCGGGTCGCGCATGGGGGGATCCGAGAACGCGCAGGCTCTCGCGATAGTCGCGAGAGAAATCAAACTTCGCACTAAAAACTGTCGAAAATTCTCGTCGAATCGCCGACTATCATGTGTCGCGGCAATCTAATCTCTTTCTCTCTCTCTCTCTCTTTTTTGCGTTGTTTACTAGCCTTACTTTATTTCTTCATCTTATTACTATATCTATCTAAAATGCTTAACATTTTCTTTATATCAATGTATTACTAGCCACTGAAAAAAAAGAACTGAAATTAAGCACCGAACAAACCACTGAAACTAAGCACTGAAAAAAAATTGCTATGTTCAGGTAAATATTTGCTAAGGAATATTGGAGTGATTTATTTTATTTGGATTAAATAACTATTACTTGAATGTAGCACACTGGAAGAAAAAATGTGTTACATTCGAGTAATCTTTAATTCAAATAAAACTATTCCAATACTCTTTGTAGCAAATATTTGCTTAAACGTAACAATTTTATTTTCAGCGTGTGTTGCAAATTATTTGTACGCTTATTTGCTTTATTTCTTACTTACTTCTTACTTATTTCTTACTTTATTTCTTACTCTGTATTTCTTTAATTCACAATTATATCCTCACCACATTTCTAACGATTACTCAGTCTCATTATATTACTAACAGCGTTACGCAAATTATTTTGTATACGATTACTTTTTGGTCTTTAGTGGGCGTGTCCCAGGACGATAATAAACATTTCTTTCTCTCTCTTTCTCGTCCTCGAGTGTGGGTGCAGCTTTCGAGATAGGACTTTGAGTCACGACACGCGATCATTTTTTATTAACGTCTCGAGTTCTTATCGTCGCGCCCGTCTGTACTTTCTCTGTGCACGAGCTTATCGCTTATCAATGAGCGAATTAAATCTTTAGCATCTCCGTAGTATTTTGACAGGCATTTATATGTCACACCTGCGTTTTGCGGTGTGACACTCGTGAAATTAATCGAACACGATCTGTATTACTGTGCATCTCGCTGTCGGAGACAAGACGAGACGAGGCTCGAAACAGGTGGCGAACGTGGTTTATTTACCTCGTCTCGTCGATCCTGTTGTTTAGTGTTTTTTTTTCACTCTATTATCAATATTTGACAATTATCGGAGGAAGGGTGATAAAGAAATTCCTTCGGCCTCGTTGGCTCGTCTGGCCTCGTTCCGCTAATAAGCGCGCCTCATCCTGCGCCAACACGGCCTCGTTTCGCGTGTTTTTCTCGCCTCGCGCGAGGCGAGAAAAAGGAAATTTATATATATATATATATATAGAGGAAATGCCGTTAGACAATTTTCCCCTTTTCAAGGCGTCGATTTTAAGCTCTCGGAACGACGCGAAGCCATCGAATGGTTGGAAGCCCGATGTGCTGTTTTCTCTCTTTTTCTCTCTCTCTCTGTCTCTATTTCTCTCTTTCTCTGAAAGCGCTCCCTCGCTTCTCTACTGAGAAGCTTGTCGTTCAACCCCTCGCGGTGGACGAAGCAAAGTCGAAGACACCAACCCCGACAGCACGACGGACGCTCGAAATAAGAGGAAACGATCGGGAAAAAGCGACTCTCTCAGTTATTGTTGTGTTATCGCGACGATTTAACGCGTTAACTGTCATGGGGGTTACTAACGACCGGTCGCTAGTGACCGGCGTTATATTGCTGTGTCTCACTAATTTATATGTAAAATACATAACCAATTGCATATAACAAATGAAATATATGGCCAATGGGGGGCCGGGTAAAACGAGCTCACGAACTACGCGTCAATAAATTGCATTTATTCGTCGTATTATCGTTGGCGATGCGAGCTTTGGTCGAATGTTATTGAAATAATCAATGAAAATCAACGTAGCAGGCAACGTGTTCAAACGCACGGAAACTTTTTCTCTTTCTTACGCAGATAAACCGCCTTATCACGCGTAATTCGTTCGTCTGACAATTGTATACGAGATAATTTTTAAAGATTCTCGAGAGCCCGCGATGTATCCCGTCCGTTTCTCAATGTTCCTACAGTCAACGATGTGGACGATACATCCTGTTCATGGCTCATTGACACTAACGGTCTCATACGTGATCTAGTCGTTCGGCGGTGTACGAATGACAAATCGGCCTCACAGCGGTTCCCCCTTTTTCTCTCTTTCCTACTCTCTCTCTCTCTCTCGAATACTCATCGCCTCGAATGTTTTATTTTTGGATCTTCTCACGTGATGCGTTGAAAACACATTTATCGGAGACGATACGACGGTTGATAAGAACAGCACGTCAGCCGGCCCGATCGAGAAGCGAGAAGCCGAGTTGCGCCAATGAATTCGTCGATTTTCGGCCACTTACGTCAGTAATGAGCGCCTCGCACGTGGCGTGCTCGCGCGCGCGTTGAGCGTTGCGCAAGAGTCCGCTCGTAACCCGTCTTACGACGGGGTATGTCGTTAAATTGTAGCCGCGAGATCCTGGGAAACTATTACTTCATCGTCAATTCGGCGTCGGACGCGGCGATTCGTACTTTCGCATTAAATCGATTCGACAGGGAGACCGCCGGTGTCCTGTGTTTCGGCACTGTGTACAGTGTAAAAAAAAAAAAGTCGAAATAACTCGAATCGAGTGAAACGAACTCAATTTCGGGGTTTTGCATGGCGGGGGCTAACTGTTCTGATTCTCCCGGCGAAATGTCGTTGGTCCTTTAATCTTTTGTGTAAAACAAGCTCAAATTTAGTTCAACGAGGGGATCATAAAGCTGACCTAACGTATTATCGGTTGGTATCTATATATATGCATAGATTTATTTAATTTTTCAAGCAGAAATAGAGTTACACTCGTATTATTAATTAGTTTAACTGCCTGCAATTGAAAATCCATATCATATGTACATACAGCGCTACACTTTGAATTCGATAAAATTTTACTGTTGACCAAATTTTTTCATTTAAATTTCTACGCTCAATTGCTGACCTAACCTTTTTTCAATTCGGCCTGATTGCAGTTTATGCAACAAAATTTGCCTAACCCTGAGACTTCGTTCCTTTTTACACGTTTATTTTTTAATATACAAATACGTGTAAGCTTCGTTAAGCTTTCAATGTTGGCTAAATTTTGCAGTTCAAATGTCTACGTCCGATTGCCGAAACTTGGCTTGATTTTCCTTCGATTCGATTCGACGGCAATGTGTGCAACAAAATCTACATAACTGTGAAATCTGGTTCTTTCTATCCATGTACTTTTTAATGTGCAACTGCGTTTGAATTTTATTAAACTTTTAATGTCGGCTCAATTTTGCAGTTAAAATTTCTGCGTCGAATTAAAGACTCGATTTTTTCTCGATTTAACTCGACGACAGTTTAGGCAACAAAATCTGTTCAACTCTGAGACTTGCTTTCTTTTACCCGTTTATTTTTAATATACAACCACGTTTAAGTTTCGTTAACTTTTCAATATCGGTTCAGTATTTCAAATTTTTACATCCGATTATTGAGACCTCGATTTTCCCTCGATTCGACTCGACGCCGGCAGTTTGCGCGACAAAATCCGCCCCGAGACTCGGTTCTTTTCACTCGACGTTTTTTTCCTCAACGTACACAGCTCGCGTTCGAGAGCTCGCTCTCGACACTTGCTCAATACTTGTCCGAACGCTCGCGAGGCTCGCTCGCGGCCGACGCTAATACGTCTGTCATCGATACACCCTTCGACCCGGGTCGCCTGGCGTGTTCGAAAGTTGCAAAGCTGCTGGTATATTGATTCGCGAGGACTATCAGTATGCGCGTGACGTGCGCGCACGTCCGCCGCGTCCGTGTGCGTACGGTATGTCTGTGTACGCGCGTATGTACGCGCGCGTGCGTCATGTGGGTTCGTTGTTTGTCCCGAGGGCGAAACGACCAGCTGTCTCCGCAGTCTCGTTTTATTTGTCCCTTCGTCGCCCCTCGCCTGCCCGCGTGACCTCACCATGCGCTCTCTTCTGCGCTACGCGCATCGATCGTTGGCCGTGCGTGAGTGCGTGCGTGCGTGCATGCATGCGTGCATGCTTGCCTGCCCGCATGCATGCGTGCGTACGTGCGTGTGTAAGCATCAGTGCACTTCGCGCACGTAGGGAGCGAATAGTATAGTCGTGGGTATCAACCCAGTTATGGGCACGGCCGAAGATATTGCGGGGCCCCCCGCTTCCCGAAAGAACCCCTTTCTCCCGCGATAAAGCCCGACACGATAAAACCCGGGCTTTACGATAAAGCACGGGTAGTTGCGATCGATTTTTGGTGCGACCGTCGTTGTATCGCAAAGTACACAAAGTTAAGCGAACCGTCCGTCACGCGCCGCCTCACTTTTATATCGGCTACGTAAGCTACGCCGATACGCCCTGCGCATCGCCCCTGCACAAGCCGACCGTTGTTCCACATGCGCTGAGGTAACTACGGGATCTACGAGCGATCGCACTCGCAGAACGCGCGAGTTAAGAATAAGTGTCGGTCTATAATAGGTATTTTGAGCCTTAAGCCTTAAGAAATTGACCAATCACAGTTAATTATCCTCTTCACATTCGACTGTGATTGGTCGATTTCTTAGCTTGAAATATCTATTGTAGACCGACGCTAAAGCGCCTTCAGGAAGGATGGAAACTAGGTGCACGGACGTTCGCACGGAACTCTTCCCGCCGCTTTGTTTGATCCGTTGTTTTGTCCGCCGATCGCCCGCGGACAAAGTCACCGTGGGACTCCGGCTCGTGTTTACATTATAAAGGAAGACTTTCGGTCCATCCGGAATCGAGTCGAGCGAATTGAATTTCAGGATTGCGTATGCCGAACTAGCTATTATACTTAATTTTCTTAAGAAGCCGTTCAATGATTGCGTCACGCTAAATTTGATTGAAATATTTTAATCCTCTTCTCTTTCGCCATAATTTCGTCACAAAGTATTTGCAGCATTACGTCACATGTAGAATTACCCCTCCTCTTCCTTCTTGACACATAGAATAAAGAAAATAACTTAAATAATCGTATTGTGAGGAATAATTATTAGACTATACGCTACTATCTTTTTCTAAAATATAAATAATTTGTAGGCATAATATCAAAAGTTAATTATTTTATTTCGTAATTTTGATTAGTAAAGCAAGTTGTGTTTTGGAAAGGATAAATATTAAAAAATTAATATTTTGATTATTAACGCAAAACCATGTCAAAGTTTAAGACATTTTCATCAGATATTATAACTAAATGTGTCACGAATGCAAAGAAAGTGGATAACCATGCACCCATATTTACAAGTTACGCTATCTAATATATAACGTTCCATGGTCTTTACTCCTCCCTCCTTGCTAGACTGTCACGCAAGCTAGCCCCTCCTGCCTCCCTCGTGGTGTGACGTAATTTATGAATGGCCTCTAATAAAATTTTTATATTTTTTTAACTTCTTGTTTATCGAAAACGAGATCAAATTTCTGTTCGACGAGGCGATTCACCAGCTAGTTTTTCCCTTTTTTTTATCGTTAAGTTGGATAGTTAATCACAAAAACTTTTGTTTGATAAATTTGGAAACGTATTCCAGTGTGCGCAATAAAAGAATTTGTGGGTAATTCTCGGAAGATACATTTCCCTATTGGACGCGTTGCAAAACTCATCGAGAAAAAATGTTGCGATCTTTTTGTGTCTGCACCGCTCAAATTCTCAATTGTTCATTGATCCGACTCTCGATTTCCACGAAATTTGACTCGATTGCAGTTTGCGCAGAAACATTCGCGCAATCCTGGGATTCGGTTCTTTTTACCTGATTTTTTTGTCAGCATGCATGTGTCACGATCACGGTCCGTCCTCGCTTTCGTCGGCGCGAAATCACACTCGATTCGCCCTAAATTAAGTAACAAGTTACAAACCGTTGGTTCGGAAAACTACGGTCGGCGTCCGTTGCCACATAAGCTCGCTGCTCGCAGCTACATCGCGTCTCGCTCGCTCTTCTTTTTTTTTTACCCCTAGAATGTGTAATGACCCCCCGTCGAACACCTGGGGGGCACGAAATGCGCGCGATCCTATCGTGTCGATATCAACTGCCAGCGGCTGTCCCTCTCGCCTCGAGTCGCGCCCGACCAGGAGTACGCGTCAGGTTTTTCAATCTACTCGGAGTGTCAACATTTCGCGACGGTAAAAACGCCGCCGCTACGTCACAACAGGTAAATCTGGGGGGACGTATCATCGTCGGAGCGGAGTTTCGCGAGTCCCCTCACATTCTCGTCGAATGTTCCGCGCGGTAGCTCAAGCGCCGCACGATTCCCCCGCCGCGAGATTATTTTTGAAGATCGACACGGAAAATTGAACGAACGTGAGCGACGAACGAGCGAACGTTTACACAGCTATGCGCCAGGAGGAGGGTAACACACATCGCGCGTAGTTGTGAGTTATTATTACGTCATGGCCGCGTCGCTCCGAGCTAAAACATAGTCGTTCTTTATTCATGTTCGCGCTCGCGCGCGTGAGCGGAGCCGCCGGAAAGGAGAACGCGTAGGGAGAGCTTTTGCAGGTATGTTCCCTGTGCGAGAGGGAAGTTACAAAAGAATGAAAGAGAGAGAAGCGGAGAATAAATAATCGCTTCGCTTGTTTCTCCGAAAAGAATATGTCAATGAAAATTCCTGCCCTTTTTGCAAAAACGGGAGGTGCGAGCGAACGAGCGACGTCGTACGCGCCGCCGCCAAACTTTCGCCTTTCTACGTTTTTTTCACAAATTCATCTAGAAACTAATCGACGATCACTCTCGCGAATTATCTCGATCGGTCAACGAATCGTGAACTCGGCACTTTCTTCTCATCTGCCGTAAGAAGAAAAATATCGGGTAGAGGGAACCGAGTCTTAGGATCAGGTAAATTTTGTCGCAGAAACTGCAATCGAGCCGGGCCAACAACATGATATGCGAATATGAAATTTAATCGACGCTAAAATCGAAACGTAATCGCACGTATGATACAGGTGTTCTTTCCATTACCAAAAGGTTAATCTAAACTGCATAATACCCGCGTAAATTCACCTCTGGTTGGAAGGTTAAGTAAACAATACGATAAATACGGCCGATAATGCGCGTCAGGTCGGTTTTATGATCGCTTCGTTGAATTAAATTTTGAGTTTGCGTTATGCAAACAAGGGATTATTAAAATAACACGAAAATCTTGCCGAAACAATTAGGACAGTTAGCTCGCCACATATTACAGTCCCGAAATCGAATTCGTTCAATTCGATCGGAATTGATTCGACTGTTTTTTTTTTTTACAGTGTGAACAATTTCTCTCCCCCTCTCTTTCTCTCTTTCTCTCACGCTCTCACTTTCATATTTCCGGCGAGATCCGTCGGTCTTTTGTTTCGTAGACGAACTTTAGGCTCGGTCTGGTGCCACTTTGAGACCCCGTACACTCCATTAACGACCAACATCTGGCCCTTGCCAGCTGCCATCCGGTAAAAGGCAACCCACGAGCGGCGGTCTACTAGCGATGTGTTCGAATATTTTGGCCGGTCTCACACGTTGCATTAGTTACTTTTTCCCGTGTCCGACCCGTTATCGACCCGTTACAATTGAATCCCGTGTGTCCCACGAAATTCCGCGTTTCAACTCGTAAGAACAAAGTTAACTCGTAACTCGTTAACTCGTAAGAACAAAGAAACGGGGGGAGAGAAAGAGAGAGAGAGAGAGATGCAGAGAAGCGATACGTTCGCGCGTACGTTCTCATATTTTCTGAAACGGAGAACGCGTTTCGCTTTCAGCTCCGTGTCGGAGACACGCATCGCGGTCTGCTCGTTGAAACTGGTCGCCACGAGAGATGAGTAAGGCGAGAAGCGCAATAATATACAGCGACCCGGTGAGAAATCGTCGTGGATATTAAGTGTTTCGGGACAATCCGAACTCGAGATAGAGAAACACGGTTTCGCAATTAAATTAAATTAAACGATCAGCGGGTTATATCCCACGTGAGCGTATGCGCGCAAAGGGCGAGCGAGCGTGGACACGTAAAACGCCAGGCAATTATCGAATTTTATTTAGCGTACTTGCCCGCCCCGCTCTCCGTTACCGACCGTCATTAATTATGAATCGCAATGATTAGTTTGCCCTCCATGATTAATCATGTCGATTTTAATAATGTAACCCGGAACGCATTAGTAATTATACTACGAAGCGTTAATAATCATGCTGGGCTTCATGCAAGTTATAGATGTAATAATGATGATGATGATGATGGTGATGATAGTGATGATGATGATGATGATGATGATAATAA
Organism: Dinoponera quadriceps; assembly: GCF_001313825.1. Taxonomy (NCBI): domain Eukaryota; kingdom Metazoa; phylum Arthropoda; class Insecta; order Hymenoptera; family Formicidae; genus Dinoponera; species Dinoponera quadriceps. The sequence continues at coordinate 899,829 of NW_014554535.1, read as the reverse complement.
TAATAATAATAATAATAATAATAATAATAATAATAACAATGGCACCAACAAAGCTCAATTTCTCTCCTCATGTGGCGCAATTAATACTATTTATTTCGGCTTTTTATGAAAATATCTTACGTTATCGTGATTATCATCATAATTGCTGCGCTCGCGCGTCAGATTCGCATTCACCTCGTTCGCATCTGTTTCTTTCCTCCTCCTTTTTTCTCCTTCTCCCCATTCGTTTTTTCAATTAAGACCGCAACTCTCTCGCGTCGAATACGGAAAGTGCGAGAGAGAGAGAGAGAGAGAGAGAGAGAGAGAGAGAGAGAGAGAGAGAGAGAGAGAACGGTAGAAAGAGATACGCGCAAACCAGGGGACAATGGAAATTGTGTTTGAATATCCAATGGCTCCGGTTCTCATTGTTCAACAGGGATAATCACGTTTTATTCGAATTATCTTGTCGCGCGCAGCCCTTTGGGGGTGGCTGTCGACTCGCAAGGTCTTCATACAACGGAACGGATTAACTTCCCTCGTTCGTACGCCACAAAAACAGGTTCTCCCCTCAAAGTCCTCGCTCGCTCACGGCCGCGGCAGACGAACATTTTATCGTCCGCGCGCGTCCTCGTAACTCTCGTAAAAAAACCTCCACTCGTCACGTTTATATATGTTTACTTGCTATCGTGTTACTTGCGATAGTACCCGGCTCGACGGATTCAACGGGGTCGCACGTCGGCTTCCGATGAGAAACTCTCGGTCTCCGCGTCTGACAATTCCATATCACGGGAGGAAAAAGATTCGCTGTTACAACCAGCCTAAAACAACAAACTAAAATCTTCGTTAGCTTAGCATATCTTGGAGCCATAATACGCGGACAGCCAGTTTGCAGTGACACAGTAATTCAGAGCTACGTTGGACTAGTCATTGTACGAAAGTTGTAATAAAGTTGGATATTATAGCACGGCAGATTTGTCGGCAAAGACGATCCTCTACCGAAAGCGATAGGCAGTTTAATTTAGAATATTCAACGAAACATATTCGTTGAGGTAATTAATCCTCTTGTCGTTTCCTTTCAAAGAAAATTTCGTACGTTAATGAAGTCCACTTTTGCTAATAATTAGTTGCTTCAGCAGTAAAAGTTAGCCGAAGTAACAACGCACATAATGATAGAAAACAATGCTTAAGTGGTGGAAAATTGTCTTATGTGCCAATCTTGAATGATTACGTATCTACGCGTACTAATATAACAAGTATTAATATAACCGCACGTAAATTGAATCACTTCTCCGTGAAACGAACATTTCTCCATCATCTGTTGAATAAGTGCAGTATAATATTCTTTTTTTCCGTAAAATTAATAAAGACAGTGGCCAAGTGTCCATAGGCATCCCGCTAACATTTTTCCGGACAAAAGTTTTGAATTCAACTTTGACTCGAAATAAAGCTTATCACGCATAGATTACACACGGAGAAGACAAATTTGCCAGAACAGTAAATTGTTAATGTTTGTGATGGCAACAAAAAAATTTTATTTGGACAGCAGAAATTTGTTAAGATTATTAATTACTATTTGCTGGATATATGGACAGCAAAGTAATTTGGTTATGCTAACTAAATTTTATCGCTGTCGCAATAACGTTTTGCTACAACAGCAAAATTATTTTCTCCGTGTAACAAATTTTTTTTACGCCGTCCTATATTAACAAACAATTTGCTGTTCCAAAACTTGTTTTCTCCGTGCGAATATGAAAGTCTCAAGATGGACGGAGCTACTGCCCCAAGCAAGTACCTTTACGGAGCAAAATATTTTGCTAGCACAGCAAATTGTTAGCTATTATAGGGACAGCAGAAAGACTTTTAAGAATATTAATTGCTAATTACTGGATGTATAAGAGAGCAAAATAATTTGATTTGATTATGCCAACTAAATTTTACCGCTGTCGCAACGACATTTTGCTACAGCAAAATTATTTTTTCCGTCGAAGGAAACGCAATTTCTGGTTCTTATGACTCAAGTGTGGCTCTTATAACTAAGAAATTCCGTTTCACTCAACCAAAACGCATCTGGTTATTCCCTCTTTCTGGTTAATGCAACCAGATATTTTTTTCGTGCACGGGTCATGAACTTTAAATCAACGTTGAATTCAAAACTTTTGTCCGAAAAAATTTGAGCTGAATTAGTCGTACTCTTCGTTTCGTAAACTCAAATCACTCCAAAACGCGAAAAGACTTGCTGTTTTTACTTAAAATAATATCTACAGGTCTGTTTTACGAGCAGGCTGACAATCGCTTCCAGACGTGATTTCCTTGCTGCACGATCGCGCGAATCTGCTTAGTCGCATTCAATTTTGCGCTACAAGCTACAGATTTGCTGAATCAAGCAGTACACTTTTTCTCTCTCCATGATTTTTCGTGACAATCGCCGCCGTCGCCGCGGGTTGCCGAAACTGCTTCTCCGCCGCTACATTAGACTAGATTAGCGCAAATTAACTACACTGCGCGTGTAAACTCGCCGCGGCGCGTTTTGGCATCTGGCAGCAGATAAACCCAGCAGTAACAGATTGCGGTCAAACTCGCGAGCTACCGGCTACCTTATCGCCTGATAGCCTGCACGGAAAAGTCGTTTCCTACCGAGATTAGGCAGGCAGCGCAGCGGCCATACTCCGGTGGCAACTTTGTGAACGCCGCGGCGGCGGACTAAAACTGTCGTTGAATTATAATAATCGTTGTAACGTTTTTACTTTAAACTAGTTTCCTGTAGAATGCACGCGCGTGCGAAGGATATTAAAAATATATATCGACGTCAAGAAAAGAGAAAATAATATAGAGACAGGNGAGACAGGGGGGGGGGAGGGGAGAGGGACAAGCGAATTGTGAGCGTTCGTAGAAACTGGAATTTTACGAAAAAAGAGTTCACGTAACGCTTGTGAATTTGCCATATGTGTCTTTTTGGAGGTGACCGAATGTATATCTGCGAGATTAAAATTCATTTCGCCACTATGGCGTCGGACGATGATAGCCCAATTATGCGAATATAAATTAGAACGGTATGGCGAAAGTTGCGTTCCCTTCTTTGGCGTTGCAACGAAATTAAGTGTTAATTGGATGCTAATTAAATGCTTAAGCCCTGACTGGGAATTAGATGCTCGACAGCCGTTCGACGAGAAGTCAAATTCACAATGGGAGCGTTATTGGCTAATTAACGCTAATGCCTAATTAACGCTTACGTAATGGACTGAAATCTGTTTGTTATTAGCGCGAGAATTAAGCCCGGTCGGGGCGGGGAGTTGATCTGAGAGATAAGCCCGTTTACAAATTCGTGTCGACGTAAACACTGATTTGTATTCACCGCAGCTCCGTCCCGATCCGAACGTGGTGCTACTTTTAGATGGCAACCGATTGAAACGGCGTCGTTAAAGGTACTCCAGAGCGAAAGGTCCTCCGACAATGGGTCGTTATCACCGTCTTCCGCTTTTCGTCTTAATGCGACGACAGCTTAGAATATATTTGAATAATTAATAACGACTCTCGCAACCGTTCGTCACTTCGTCGCTTCTCCGGAAAAGTGATCAATCGTGCCAGCTACTGTAAAGCGTCCTTGTACGCTATAAAAAAAGATCCGTCGAAACAACTTCATTCGAGCTAAACGAGCTCAATTTTATACCAGGCGAAGCCTCCTTCAATTAATTTTGATTCGTTGAAAATTCTTCCGGTCAAGTTTTCGCGTTCTTTTGATCTCTTGTTTCTACGAGGCAAAATTTAGAAAATACACAAACATTAACAAAATACAATTACTCGTCGCGGTTTCGTTAATTTGTTTATAGTACTAAAGTTTCGGAGCAAAAGCCGTTTTTTCCCCACGGATTCCTTCGGCTTCTTAAGGGTACAAAATTCGTTTAAAAAAATTCACGTGTGTTTGGTTAAAACACCTGCTACATTTACTGTTTCCTCTAAACAACGTAAGAAACTAAAGAAATCTGCGGAAAAATGAACAACAATATTTACCCGTAGCTTTAAGACTATAAATTTGTTACCGTCGACTAATTTTGCAGTTTAAATTGTTAAGCCCGATTGCTGACCCGTCTCGATGTGTCTTCAACTCGACTCGATTGCAGTTTGTGCAATCAAAATTAAACGATTTCTTCTTTCCGTATAATATAATTATTACATTTCGTATTATCCGCGCGCTATGTACGTCTCGAGGCATCGGGCGCTCGCTTGGCAATAATTCCGCAAAGTCCCTTTAATAAATTTACGACGCGTAAACGTCGTTTTTACGAGCGGCGTCTCGTCGTCGTCGAAATTTGGACACGGTGAGCGCGGTCCCTGGTACGGGAGACGCGGTTTTCACTTCGCGATTGCCACACTTCGGGGTTCGCCTTGAGACGTCACTGTTTCCGAGCAGCGAGGGAGGAAGGGGGGAGCGGCAGGTCGCCGCGGAGTCCGATCACGTACGCGCGCGTTACATGCGCTTTAATATTCAGCATAAATTCGGCGAATTTTCTCAATGGCGCCCAACATCATGGATATCGTATCTTCGGGCCTCTCGACGGCCGTCCCTCTCATTGAATGTCAATCGATCCGCGACCTCCGCGCGATCGTCCGCTGTTAATCCGCGTTCGAACGTCGGTTATTCGCGCCGCCAGCCCCTTATCGAACGCATGAGAAAATATCTCGCGGACGCACAAAAATCACGACGTGAAGAAACGCGCGAGATAGCCGGTGCACGCTCGGTGAAAGCAATAACGAGGAGGGGCTCGTTGTAGGAGCGGCGCTCCAGTTCCTCGTCTCTGCCCACGCTTCGCTCGAAAACAAGAAAAAAAAATCGAATCGAATTTAGGCGCGATATCCAGTCACGTCACGTTTAATCGGAGAGCATATCTCCTCCGTCGACGTCATAAACTAAACGATTCATGGAAACTTTCTTCGGCTGCGTCTCTCTTTCTCTCTCTCTCCTTCTCTCTTGGAAATCACTTTCTTTCACGCAAAGCTGTGACGATCGAAACCGACCGCGGGCCGTTCGACGCGAGGCCTAATTCTGGACGCACGTTTGGCGTCAAATTTGGCCAATTGATTTCAAGTTCTGTTTTTCTTATATGCACGTCACGTATACCGTTGTATCAGCTGAAAAATCAGTAAGGCATACTTAAAGTTCGCGCCATGCGTCTAGAATATCGTCTCTGTTAGGCTTGTATTAACCCTCGCGAAGAAAAATAGAAGTCATTAATAACCCCAATAAAAAACGCTTATTTATTGTATTATTTTAATTATAGTTTTGAAGAGCTCGGAAAAATCGGTTTTCTCGCAATTCTCCGCGGATTTCTTCGAATTCTATCCTAAAGATAGAAAACTTCGTTGAGAAAAATTCGCGCATGTTCGGTTAAAATCTGTTACATTTACTTTTTTTCTGTAAAGAGGACAAGAAACTGAAAAAATTCGCGAAAAAATTGAAAAAAATACCGGGTCATTTCCGAGCCTTCGAAACTATAATTATAATTGAAAAAATATATATTCTTGCTTATTGTTCTATATGATTTTTGTTTTTTCCTTGTTTCAATCAAGCAGAATGCTTATTCATATATTCAGGTCACTCATGGCCCCACCTTTCTTTTCATGTTCTGCTACTCCACCTTTCCTTGCGAGGATTAATAGTCGTTACTTGCACCTTGTCTCACGTAAGATACTCAAATCTGAATTTAGAGTTAGATTTGAGTTATTCAGTTGGACCACATATGTTATATGTTACGTACTTGTAATCAACTTCAATTGCTGCAATTTCACCGAAAAACTCCACATATCTAGCTCTAAATTCGAACATGAATATTCTACTTGAGACAAGTTTCCCGTAATGATTATTAATACGAGCCTTAATATTCAATCTGTGTTGCGTTTAGCAATAAACAGGTTCCACTTCCAGTATTACATTTTACACATATCACACACACTTGAGACTTGGATAACTTTCTGTATATTTTATTGTTCAAACGCGCGAAGAGACTCTCATCAATTCCTAATGCCGATGTGAATTTTCGACGCGAAAATCGTTATCCAATTATCGATCCGACTTACTCTTCCAGTAGAACGGAGAAGGTGCGCGCGCGCGGTCTTGCACTTTTTTCGGATCTGCCTTTTAACTTTATTGCTCTCGGCATGGATCACAGCGCGTATCTCCGTGCAGTATATGCACGCGCGATCGGCGCACATTGTCTACTTTATATATTGGCCGCGGTGTAAAAATGGTCGCGCGTTTACCGTCCAGCAAAGTTCGTTTTTAGCGCTAACGTAAGCGTAAAAATTATCGCCTGAGCGCGCAGCTACTGACCTAGCTTAATATTTCCGACACAGAACCAGGTATTTACGTCGCTGCCCGCGCACTGACGTTATTTCGCCCTTTCTTCCCCTCCCTCCCTGTTTTCTTCCTCTCAACTGGACACCAGACAAGCGTGCGCATATCATTAGTTCTTAAATTGTTTCTGGACGACTTCCGACTGTCGAAATACGCAAGCTTCGCGCGGCGACGGATAATATTTCTAACAACAACAGCAATAACAATATTAACAAGTTATCAACGGGGAAAGGAATGAGCTTTAAATACGCGATGAGAAAGAAATAAAGAAGAAATAAAGAGAAGTGAAAGGTAAAACAACGTGAGGAAAGGAAATAAGACGCGATGACTTAAATTAACACATACGAGAGAGAGAGAGAGAGAGAATAGAAGCGGCAATTAACTTACATTCGCTTCTTTAGATAGTTTTATCTCGGCCTCCTTTTCTTCCCTTCCCTTTCGCCATCTCTATTTTTCCCGACCGAAAGAGTACACAATTCGAAGGACGCGCGTTACACGTATCTCGATAACGAAGCTGCGCACACCCGATGCCGATTCGAACGCCAAATTTCGCGCAGGCATGCCACCGACGACTTAATTTTAGCCTTCTTTCAGTCAGGTAAGATAATTACCGCGCCGTGATCGGCGCCATTACATAGCTCCTCTTAATTGTTCCTATTATTCGATTACGCGCACACTCGTGGCGAGTATCGACCATAGTCGAAGGGCGGACTCTTGAGGCCTAAGGCCTCTGTGTGAAAGCTATCAGCCGGAAAGATAAAGGCCTCCCAGCATTTATCGCTACGGATTAAGAGAGCGGAGGCGGAGGTGATGGTCGGGCCGCTGGTTATCTGTCCCGATTTATTTGCTCTCTATATCTCCTCGAGTTAAGTATTCCGCGCTCACCGAGCGCGCGTATCTCTCGGATGGAGGACGAATCTCTGGGCAAGCGGTTCATCCCGATATTCTCTCTTAATCCTCCGATGATCCTCGTAATAAGTGTTAAACTTTCCGGGCGTGAGAACGCGCGGAGCCCAGTTGTCTCCCTGCACCTTTCTACACTGCTTCTTCGCCGCCTCGCCTTGCCGTGGCAACTCTCTGCGGATATGAAATGTCATTGCGACATACGCTCGTACGGCAACTATCGTGCCCACCGTCCACCGGTAAATAAATAGAGTCTCAGGAGCGCGAGAGAACTGAGGGCTGGGTAGATGCAGAGATAATTGCAGGTTGATGCGTCATCGGAGAAGTTTACGCGATAACGAGCGAAGAAAAAGAAGCGTCTGACGCAATTTAAGCGAACGTTTCTCGAGAATACCCTGTAGGGGATTCAAAATTTCGATACCAACTTTGTAGGCCAACAATTGTTTAAATTGCTATGTGTACGATCGCATAGAGATTATACAGAGACAAATTTTCTTTGTGTTCTTTTTTGCGGCAGGAGCGATTCTGTGAGTCGTACATCTCATCGTTTAAAACTATTTTGTAACAAATTTAGGTTTAGTATTGTTGTTTTGCTTCGGAGAAAAGTGCAAAGGCATATTTCCGATGCCAAAATGTGATAATTGTTTATTATTATTTTTCAGCAATTAGTTTCCTATTTAATCCTGGCGTAATTTGTTTTTTGAAAAGATTTATCTGAACATTGAGCTGTATTAAAAAGCTTGCTTAATTGAGAGCTTGATTAATAGCATATCCGATTTACTGACTTGATCTGACTCAACAGCGTTCCACTAATCGTGCTGCCACTGTTAAAATTTAAATTAAAATAAATTAAATTTAAATTTAAATTAAATTAAAATCTGTATTAGTGAAACGCTGTTGAGTCAGAACGAGCCAGCAAATCGAATACATTATAAGATAATTAAAAGCAACTAACTGAGTTGAAGAAAAATTGTCAAAAAACTCATAACCACCGCGATGACATTCGCTCGTAGCAGCTGTGAATCGAAGTGAACAATGACTCGCATCGAGAACGATATTACTGGCCAAGCGGTATCGCGGAAAAGAGGCAACAACGGACTTTCCATGCCTTTTTCATCAGTGGATTAGCACGAAGCGCGCGTTTTTCATGTTTTTTTTATTTCCTTATTTTTGTAGCATACGTCGAAATAAAAAAAATATTTATAAATTGACACTTATAATTGATTTACACAGCACATTTGTAAAATGTTCCGAACAGTTTCCTCTTACTATAAAAATCAATAAATAACTGTAAAATTATCATGATATATACCTTTTTTAATTTCTTCTTATCTTTTTATCATATTAATTTTATGGCTACTTTTTGATTGTTGGAGCAAGTATTCGAAGTATTTCATAGATGCGCTAAAAAAAGTGAACATTTGTCGACTTATTAAAATTTTAAATAAGTTGATTTAAGATGATTTATTTAGATCACATATATAATCAGTCAAGCAATCTACTTATATTGCTATAATACCAATCTAGATCAATTTATCAATTTAATAAATCAAATATCGATAGAATGTCACCAGTAAATCAATTTAATTAAATAAATATTAGTCAATTATATTATAATTATTAGTTAATTAACCAATTAACAAGCAATTGTAAAATAATTTATTTGTGATATTATGATTAAGATAAAATATAGATATAGGATGGATAAACCGAATGAACGGAACCGTGATTACTGTTACGCGGGTTCGTTCTTAAATTTGACTTTTGACTTATGTATCATTTTTTATTAATTCTAATTATTAAATACGTCTTGCGCACTTACATTGGCGTATCGGTCCACATTACTATTGTTTTCATATTTTAGGTTTTGTTTGTATATCACTGAATCTTAACCGACGTTGTATTTATATATCTTAGAAACGATTTTTAACGAAATCTCGATAGGCTCGAAAATCCGTACTATGTTGCTCTTAAAATTCGGATTCTTCAATTGGGATTCTTTCTTTTCGAAGTGTATAACATTTTCCTGGCTTTAAAAGAAACTCCGGAGAAGGAGTAGTTATGCCCTAAAATGAAATCCTTTTTTATCCCAAAAGGGTCTCTTCCATTATTTCACGTTAAATATCCAAAGAAAACTCATGACAAACCTGTCCGGATGCTCTTACATCTTCACATAGCCACCTCTTTTAACCCGTCTATCGTCATTGTGCCCGTCATCTTGTCTCGTTCCTTTGCGATTTTATTCGGGCGTTCACCGCAGTATCCTCAGGAATGCGCAGCTTCAAATTCAGCTGTTGGCACACGTTGAACACGTTCGAACCTGTTCGCGGTCTCCTCCTTCGTTCAGCCGAGCGCGCACCACTTCTCGGGTCACGGTCTCGTCTGCGCTGCATGTGCCAGTCTCTTTTCCATTGTGGGGCCACGTTCGTGGACCGTTCCGTTGTAATCTTCGTCGTGAAAGGTTATCATACGATCGCATTGTGTTCGCATTTTGCGCCCGGAACAATCGAGCCGGCGTGCGCGCTCGCGAAATCACTGGATATCGCGCGAGGCTATTCCCCTCTATTCTCTCGCTTTTTAATTAAGCTTAAACGCAAGCCTCTCTCGAAATTGGCCCTTTGTTCCGTCGAGCGTTGTTAAACCGTGTCTCACACGGCTGGAGGAGAAGGGGATGGCAAGCGTACTACAAAAAACACAACGCGAGCGATTCGATGAGGCAACCGATCGCTCTCGGAAAAAGTTCCTGAGATCTGGCTGATTTTCTCGGAAGGGAAGGAAGAACGTCGTTCTCTTGCGGCTACAATTTTCGGCGACCTCGCGCGCGCATGTGTGTGTGTGTGTGTATGCGGATCCTGCACCGGGTGTCACGCACTTTGCGGCACGGTCCCAGCGGATCCCGCATAAAGAAAAAGCATCACCCGCTACGCCCGCGCGGGGCCTCTCCATCTTCGACAGATGTTCCACGAGGGTGGAAGAGCGTGGCAGTGGAACAGCACGTGGCCTTATCCTCGTAAGCTTTCCCTTATTGCTCGCTGCTGCGTCCTCGCGTCCTCCTTTTCTCTTTGTTCGGCTTCTAGAATCCTACCGACGCCCGCGGTCTTTTATGTACTCCAACAACGCGCGCGGTAAAAGAAATTCCTTTGACGTAAGATCTCAATGAGAGGGAGAGAAAGAGAGAGAGAGAGAGAGAGAGAGATTCCTTCTGTTCTTTCCTTCTTATCACCGCGCTTCGATCGCGTTCCCGGCAGACGAGAGAGACTTCGCGATTCTTTCGCAAAGTGTAGCTTTTGAATTAGTTGAGTGTAACTGCCCCCTTCTCCCCCCTCCCACCCTCTCTCTCTTTCTCTTTCTCTGTAACGCTAATTCCCCTGTGTGCGCGCTCTCTGATTATCTCTTCGCGCTTTATATCCATTGTATAGTTCTATTTGTCCCGTACGACCCTTCTCGTATTCAATAAATCTTGCTCCGTCTCCCTGTCGCCTCCCCTCCGCACCGCACCCTTTCGTGCCCCAAACGCTTTCTCGTTCCCTCTATCGTTCGCTCTCGTAGCCGTGACCAGGGCAACGTGTAGAGGCAGGAAATTGGAAATGCAAACGTTGCAAGGAGACGACGACACAAGCCGGGAAATTGATGTTTCTCGGATCCCCGTGACACCGCCGCCCTAACCTCGCCTGCCAGGATTCGAAATGCCGTCGATCCGTCGCGTCGGCTAGCCGGAAGTGAAATCCTCCCAGGTACTTCGCTCTCCCCTTTCCCTCATTCCCCCTCCCTCCCACTCTTACTACCTCTCGCAGAATAGCTTCGTTATTGGAACGGCGAATTTGATTAAGGACGCCGGCATTCTCCATCGCGGGCCCCCCTCGTTTCTTTCGCGGATATAATCCTCCCTCTTCGTGTATCCTCTCACATATTCCTCCCATTTCTACTCCTTTATATCGCCGTTCTCCCTCCCGCCAGCGGCGGCACGCTTTTATATCCGATGGTAACACGAACTGTCGGCCTTCCGCGATCGGACGCGACGACGATATTTATTCAACTTCTCCGTGATTATTTCAACGATTAACGCGAAAAAAGACGAAGGGGGAGGATACACGGAGCGGACGCGAAATGCGACGCGTAGCGTTAGTGTCGCGGCCCGCGTATCGAAAATTCGTTAGCTGATTCCGCCCGCTTTATTAAATTCTCTCTTAATCCCCTTTTTCTTTTTGCGCCGAACGACCGTTGTACGGGACGGAAATTCGTGTCCGCGGGAAATTAAAATGAAATAATAATTCGCACTCAAATGTGGTTTTAATTCGCGCTACGCGCTAGCGTTATTATAGAAGTTTAATTCACATTGCGTTGAATTAAATGGAATTTTCACGCTACGAGGGCTTTAATTGCTGGCTTTCCGTTATGAATTTCCCGCCGAGTCCAAAGCGCGATCGTTCCTTCCTTTTTTGCGTTTCTCTCCGGGGATAGACAGAGAGTGGACGGTTTGGTCGACGAAGGGGGAAAAGACGCGGAGCGGAGGGAGGGAGAACACGGGAAAGAGAGCGAGGGAGCGAGCGAGCGGGAAAGAGAGAGAGAGAGAGAGAAAGCGGGGGGGG
>NW_014554535.1:882636-887969 GCF_001313825.1 Dinoponera quadriceps | reverse complement strand
GGGGGGGGGGGGGGGGGGAAGGAAAGATACGGTCGTTTTAACCGCGAGTTACGGCGAGCTTTGACGCTAATGACCGTCTAAGTAGATTTAAACGTACCCCGGCGTTACATGTACCGCCACTAACGTCGCACATCGCGAACATGTTTTTTGCAAGCAAACGTGCGCCAACGGCGCGGCGTGCCGTGGTAAAGAAACGACCCGCTTCTTCCACAGCTTCTTCCACAGCGTACAGCGCGTATCAAAAGACAAACGGCCGCGGCGTTCGGGGGATTGCAACAAACGCGGACGTTGAACAATGTATTTATCGCGGATACGTGGCCGTCGCGACTACCTCGTACAATTTGCCGAACGAACGGGCATTGTCGTGAGCAATCGGTGAGTATCGAAAGGCGTGTCGCGCGCTCGCTCGCTCGCGAACGAAGCGCTTACTTGTCTCGAGTAAGAAAAGAGTTGCAAAGGGCGCGAAGAAGGCGCGAAGAAGAAGTGGACGTGAGTTACGGCCGTAGTACGCGCGCGCGCGCGCGATCGTTCGTTATTAAACCTATTTATCATTCGGCAGCGGCTCGCTCGAGCGCAAGAAACACCTCAACCCCTCCTCCCTGCCCCTCGTGGCCTCTCCTCGACACGACGATTATTTCCTTCGCGTCGCGTACGTCATAACCTCTAATTCGACGGTCAAATATTTTCGCCGATCAACGCGATCTCAAGAGAGCATCGCCGTCTGCGTATCTCATGCGAGCAAACAACACGGCAGGATACCCCGAGGCCGCGATACGAAGAGTCGCTCCGGCGTTTTCTCGATAATAAATCCTCGCTCGCGCTTTATTACGCGACAAAGCGCGGGGGAGAAGCGAGAGAGGGAGAGAGAGAGAGAGAGAGAGAGAGAGAATCCGTTTGATCTTCGTAGCGTGTAACGTCTTCAAAAGAGAACGCCTACACGCGTATAAAAGGGAGATAACGTACGATAAGAGCTTCCTCCGTTTGCGATCTTCGACGGAGGAGGAGCAGCCGCGAGGAACGCGAAAAGAGGCGGGGAGCGGAGAGAATCTTGGCGAAAGTTGGAATCGACTTTGGAGCTGTAGCTTCGTTAGAAAAAGGACGCGAGAAAGAGAGAGAGGAAGAAACGTACAGCTGGAAGGAATATTGAAAACGATGAGCTCACGCAGAAGACAACAAACTTTCTGGAAAACGCGCGGTGCGAAGAACTCGATACGTACGTCGCGACGGCGTGTGTCTCGAGTGGATTCGCGATAACGCCGTGATAACGACCTCCATTGATACACGTTATCTTCGTTATCGCGTGTTTGCAGATTTCCGAATCGATTGCCCTCTCTCTCCGCTCGCTTCCCCGCGATTCTTCTCAGTACATACGAATGTTTTCTCAACCGCGTACGCACCAGTACACAACTTACGCGTATGTACATCTCCTTCGCACACGCTGGAATTGAGAGTACGTGTGGAGCGCAATATGGGAATAGTTCTTCCCCGCCGCACGTTCCTCTCGTATCTCCTCTCGTCTGATCTTACCATGTTGTTTTCGTCGAGGGGGCAGACCTCGTGGATCTCGGCTCTTCGGCTACGTCATAAGCGTCTATTTATACTTCGGCACAGCAAGTAAACGTATACAGGGTGTCCCGCACGACTCCTACACGCGTCTCTCTGTCTGTGTCTCTCTCTCTCTCTCATACGTCGCGCGTTCCGATTGATGAGGGTGTGCTATATCAGCTACGAATAAACGTCGGTGTGTACTCATACACGGATTGAACGCTGCGACGGTCACCGGTTACCGTCACTACCGTGTCTCATTAAGTTATGCGTAAAGTATAATTAATCGGCGACATTTGAAAAAGTCGTTTGTACGCATTGCGGATAGAAAGAGTCCGGTCACTGTAATTGCATTATGAAATAATCATTACAATCAGGGGAGGTATTTTTCTAGCAGCTGCTGCTATGTAGTGGCAGTGACCTTATATGCAAAAATTGCTACTGCTATTTTATTAGACGATTCTACTATGCCACCGGCAGGTTGGAAAGTTGCGGCATTTTTCCCTTCGACGAGTCTCGTGACGCATATTGTGGTATTCAATACGCAAAATGTATCTCTTCAGAATGATTGAGAAACAAATTCTCCTATTTGACGGATACGGAACTCGTCAAAAAAAAGTGTTGCAACTTTTAATCTGCCGACTGTACGGCGGACCAAAATTATTATGTTTTAGCGAGGTTGACTTTTTCTCGATCAATGCGACCGATAGAGAGCGAGACGAGGTGAAAATAATGCATGTCGTATTACATTTATTCGCCGTATTTTTGGCGATTCAATCGTTAGTTAACACATTGAATACCGCGGTGGTCACCGACACTGCGATGACGCTACCGCGTGATTAAGTTAACCTATAATTAAGTAGATTTTAATTGAGTAATAATTAAATTACGTACGAAGTATAATTAATTGAATTTGCAAAATTGACTGTGCAGTCGAATAAAGAGCCGGCGAGACGAGAATTAAAAGATGTGTCCTCGAATTATATATAACATTTCTATACCGTGTCTTCGGTAATTCAATTATCAGTCGGGCTTTTACGTGCGGAAATCAACGTGTTGTTAACTACATGAACGCGCGTATCCCCGAGAGAGGCACACAAGGCGGAAACGCGAGAGGCGTGCGTCATCCTCGAAACTTCTCAGCGTGTTCTTTTCCGTCGAATCGAAACGGAGGAGAAAACGGGAGTCCGCCGGCAGTGGAATTCACGGCTAAAGCACACAGAGAAGCGAAAATCCGCGGTAAGCGGCTCCGTAAAGCGAGCGAGATGACGTCGGCGACATTTGACACGTGGGCGGCCCCGACGACCGAGGCTCTCTCTCGAACGCGTCACAGGCGCCACCCCGTATAGGCGTCCCTCGTGAATGAAGTCGACCGGGCTCTTCGCCGGCGAGCCTCACGGAGAGAGCTGTGCGTATTCGACGCGTATGCCAAGCCAGACGGAATTTCCGTCGTCGCCGCCGGGAGGTTACACCGCGCTGCCGACGGCCGGTGACGCGCTCGGTAAAATTATCAGAGACGCTACTCACCGTGACAGAATTCGCGACTACTCGCGACGAAACGCGATACCGCGACATCGATCTCGGATGACGGCAGGGAGGGCGGGTGAGAGGAGGAGGAGGTCGTCGGCGCGCCGGAGAGACGTCGCGAATAATAACGAACGAACAAACGCGCGTACCGCGGAGTATCCGGCGGGTGGCGCGATTTCTCGGGGCAGAAACGGAAGAACAGAACGAGACTAATCAGTAGAGCGTTAAAGTGAGTTTCGCATTTGATTATTCGCGGACCGACCTGCGCGGCGCCAGGCCCGTCGTCGCTCCGAGCCTGCAATCTGCGCGAATTACGATGCCACGAGGATTACAGGTGCGTGGTGCAGCTGGAGAAGGGGGGGGGGGAGGTTCGTGCGTGCGTACATGGGTCTCGGGGCCGAGCGAAAGCGTCGTTTTTGCCGGGACACGCGCAGCCCGACAGGTCGCGAAAATGCGTCTCGTGTCGCGTTTTCCCTGCGCTGAAAGCAAAAAGCGCCGCATTGGTGTATATATTTGTTAAAGAGTATCGCAGAGTAATTTGTTTCCCTTGGATTGAGTAAACGTTACTTGAATGCAACGCTTTTCTCTCTCAGTGTGCCGTATTGGAATAATCTTTTGTCGAACCAAGTGAAATCATTAATATTCTAATTACTCTGATATTTCTTAACAAATGTTTACTGGAATGTAGCGCTCTTCTCTCTCGCTGTGTTCGCGATTCTAGTGTATCGTATAAAAAATAATCGATTGGAACAGATCGGAATCGAGCTAAGCGAACGCGATTCAAGGGTTATACGTCGTGGGCTAACTGCCTTGGTTTGTTTATAAAATTTGGTAGTTTTTATTCTCTTGCTTTTTTGCGGACAAGGCAACAAAAGAGCGAAAATTAAGTCCGATTCGAATATATCGTAAAAAGTAATCAGTTTGAGCTCGATTCGAATAGCTCGAATCGAGTTAAGCGAATTAATCTGCCCCAATTCTTTCAGAAGAGTTTTGATGTTTCTCAATCTTTTGTTTGCGTAAAAGATACACTAGTGCAAGATTTAAGTGCAACGGGGCGGTCACGAAGCTGACTAAACGCATCATCAGTTGTACTTCTCGTCTGATTCGCTTAATTGCCTTCCAACCAAGAGGAGAATTACTCGCACTATACACTTGTCATACAGTTAGATTAACTTTTCGATGATTGAAAGAACATTTATATTATGCATACATCTACTTTTCCGTTCCGGTAACCTTTAAATAGCCGTTGACTACATTTCATAGCTGAAATTTCATAGTTAACATTTTTCCGCGTCTGTCATTGTGCTGCACCGGAGAGAACAAGTTTTGCCGAAGCAGAAAGTTATTTGTTAATATAGTAACAGTAAAAAGATTTTTTACATGGAACAAAGCTATTCTGCTGTTACAGCGAAACGCCGTTGCGACTGCA
Source organism: Dinoponera quadriceps (assembly GCF_001313825.1). Classification (NCBI taxonomy): domain Eukaryota; kingdom Metazoa; phylum Arthropoda; class Insecta; order Hymenoptera; family Formicidae; genus Dinoponera; species Dinoponera quadriceps. The sequence continues at coordinate 883,468 of NW_014554535.1, read as the reverse complement.
ATAAAATTCAGTTGGCATAACTAAATTATTTTGCTGTCCACATATCCAACAAATAGCAATCAATACTCTTAACAAATCTTCCTGCTGTCCGAATAAATTTGTTTGCTGGCCAAACACATTTTTTTGCTGTCGCTTTGTTAAACAAATAATTGGCTGCTCTAGCAAAATTTGTTCCCTCCGTGGTTCGACTCGATCTCTTTCCACTTTGACTTTACTAATCTGCGAAATCTGCGTGATCTCGAAATATTTTTTGCTCGATTTTTTTTGCTCGATATTTCCCGCAGCTCTTCCTTCTTTGTCATCGCGGAGTATATTGTCTTCCTCCTCCTCGTCGTCGTTCCCGGGAACGGTGCGAAGGTTCTTCGGCGATGCACGCGTTATGTTGGGATCCGACACTCGCCGTTGCCTCCTCCTTCCCCCCCCCCCTTCTCTTCCCCCGACATCGTTTACGCCAACAACCGTAAAAGAAATAAGTCCCGCCGCGATATATCCGTTAATGGATCGAGCCGTTCGCCTGGAAGGTGCGCGCACTTACCGCGGTCTTTTGTTCCACTTATGCCATCAACCGTAAGAAACGGTCGCGGATTGTAATTAAACGAAACTAACGGTGCGTCCTCTGTATGTGTGTGTGTGTAGATATATCGTTAATTATGGAAGCCGGGGGGAGGGGGAGGGGATTACGCGCGACCGCGAAAAGAGCGCGGCCGCTTTGGGCGGCGAACGCGACGACAAGCGCGCTTCTTCCCATTGTCTGCTGTGCGTTTCTTCTGCATCGCGGTTGTCACGCTACTGTGACTGTTTCTCGCGTATCTTATGTACGCGTTACGTGAGG
>NW_014554535.1:874891-882614 GCF_001313825.1 Dinoponera quadriceps | reverse complement strand
GGGGGGGGGGGGGGGGGAGAAGCGAGGTCGTTAAGAAATACGACGATATCTGCGAGCGCCATCGAATTAACTGTAGGGTCGAAGGGGAAATTTATTCGTTACTGTATTCCGCGCATTAATTGCACGCCGCTAACGACTCCGAGGGCCTCTTTATCGCGCCTATGTGTCGGCCTGTCGGAACGGCGAGAAGCGCCTATATACACCGCATTGTGTCGGCAATAAAATCGCTAATCCGTCGATAAACGCATTTGAATCGGGGCCAACTATTTAAAATTCCGTTGGAACGCTCCTAGTTGAATTATAGTCGCGCCCGGCGTTGCGTTCGCACGATCGATTGATATACGCTCGCCTACATGCATACACATACGCGTGCAAACGTGCAGATAATGTTGTAACGCGCGGAGCACGAGTCTCTCCTTCTCGCTTTTTCCTTCTTTTTTTCCTGTTTCAACGCCGCGATCGCATTCCCGAGGCCAGATTGTCAGTACCGCTCCCGTCGTCGCGATATTTCGTCGAGGGAGTCGGGTAATCCGGCGATTTGCACGATAATTAGTAATTATCGCGGCTCCATGGCGCGCCGGTGACGCAACGTTTACGCAACGCGAATCGAACCCGCCGTTCGAGCGAGCTTACGACGACAACAATGACTGCGACAACTAAATAATAGATATCGTTATTCAATTGTGTGCGATTCGATACCGCGCGCACCCGTCAATTACGCAAGAAGACGCTCGAGAAACCGTCGACCGTTCCCTTCGGCCTTTCGCCAACTTCGATCTCGTTTTCTCCGATAAGAGACAGAAAGAGAGAGAGAGAGAGAGTAGGGAAAGATCACAAATGTCAAGCAACGGTGGAAAAATGCGCGGAGATAAAGGAAAAATGGGGAGATAAAGGAGACCTTCGCGCAGGTGACTTCGGGCGCGTCCGCCGGTTGGACGGATTTTGTTTCGGGGGTTCTTCTCGTCCCCGATGATGACGACCGCTCGCGAAAACGCCGTCGCGGTGGCACGGTTTCCACGTCTCCGGGGAAGAGCGCGCGCGTGCGCGCGTACACGCGCGAGCGAGCCGTGAAATTATGCGCGGTGGGACCGATCGGTTTTTCAGGCGATCGAACGACTAGGAATTACAATTTCAAAATCGTCGTTAAAATGCATGAGCTTTCGCGACGAACGGCGACAGCTACGCCGTCGACGACGGTGGCGGCGACGATGAAGAAGACCGAAGGATAAGCAGCGAGAGGAAAAGGCAAAGGTCCTGCACGCGTGGTCGCTCGAGTCGGTCCGTCCGACGGATTCGGGTCGCAAACGTGCAAAAAATGGTTGATGATTACGACGTTTCACTTAAGGAGGCATTTTGTATCGCGCGTCGATAAGAGCGACGAGTTTTTGCGCTTTCCCCGATTAATAACGAGAATTTTACTGCTCTTTTTCTTCCTTTCCGCGTTACGCGAGCAATCGCGGCTCGTCGGATGTTTCAATCGCGTCGCGACGCAGAGTTTGTTTTCGTTTAACGCGGAACGCGTCATTCGGAATGAACGTGGACGATCAAAATCGAGGAGATCGCGCGCGAGCGCGAAGGTTTGCGTCGCGGGTCGAAATTTGAATAGTAGCCGGCCTTCGTCCGCTCCATCGGCGTCTCGTGGCCATAATCGGCGTGAATTCTCCCGACTCGGATCGATTTCTTTTTTCTACGTCAGCTGCGTAGTTGCGTATGTTTACGGGCCCCGCGGCGATTACGGGCTTCTCTCTCTCTCTCTATCGTGACCATTAATACGGCGAGTGTCAACATATGTTTTGAAGATCGAGCGAACGACTAGCGATCACGAAATCGGCGGAATTAATCTGCTCGGCCACGGTTGCACGCTGATAACGCGGACATTTACCGCATTTACGTTGTAACTGCGAATACGAGGCGTAAAAGTGTAGCCGTGTAGCCTGCGCGAAAACATAACGGGCTCGTTCGGAAATAAATCTCCGCGCGTGAGATTGTATGCTATAAAAAAAAAGATAAGTAATTCCCCGTCGAAATAACTCGAATCGAGTTAAACGAACTCAATTTCGGCGTTTGTATGCGCCGGACTGACTGTCCTAATTTTCCTGAACGAAGTTTTTACGTTCTGTTAAACTCTGGTTTGCGGAGAAAAAAGCCGAAAATTTAGTTCAGCGAGGTGATTATAAAGTCGATCATGTGACCCGGCACGTTATTGGTCGCGTTTTTAGTGACAAGTGACCTTCACCGAGTGATACACGGGAGAATATTCATACACGGAAAAAGAATCTGCGTTAACCAGAAAGCGACCGAAAATGGTTCTTATGACTAAAAATTCTGTTTTCAATTAGAACGCATCTGGTTGATACATCCAACGTTTTTTCCTTGTATCATATACATTATTACGCTCCTCGGTTTCGTTCATTTTTCCCCGTTGACCGAATTTTGCAATCACATTCCCACGTCAAATCGTTGATCCGTCCGAATTTTCATCCGATTTGACGGCACAACCGCAATTCGTGCGTAAAGTTCGCGCGAGACTTGCTTCTTCTTGCCTGATTTTTTGTCTCCCCAACGCAGTTTCAGCGGAATAGTCAAGCAGGCTTATGATATTGCTTTCAGGATACCACGACGGAGCGGCGTTCGTCCTCAACTGCGACACAGCAGTATCGCCGCGGGTGAGTCTTTTTTTGCCTCGATTCTCCATCGGTGATGTAGTTTGTGACGTAACGGTATAGTCACGGTACATTTAAATTCCCGCGTGCTCTCGGCGATGTGTACCTTCGCGATCATCGAAAACAGGTTTGAGGAAATTTAGACTCGGCATTTATTGAGATACGCGTCTCAATAAACTTCGTGAATCGTGCGATTCTGCGCGTCGTCTTCTAATGAAAACTTCTAATGAAAACTAGGAGGAAAACGCAAGCAAGGGTCGTCGAGGTTGATTGAGCAACACGGAGATTTCACGCCATTATCTGCGGATTGACGCGAGATTCACATCGTGACTACAATATAAGCGGAATGATGTAACGCACATCGCCTGCGCGCGAGAGAGGGAGAGATTACGTCTTTTTTAACGTGAAATATTCGATACTGTCGATTACGCATTGGACGACAGACGAAGGGATTTCACCTGTGTCGTTACGTAAACCCCCTGTCGCCGTGCGCCTGCAAGAACTTACATAATTACACGAGCAAATTAAACGGAAAACGCGAGCTGCGAGCGACGGCTTCGCTCCGTTGCGTAAAAATCCATCGATATCGCTGTACACGTAATTGATCTGCGCGTATCAATGGCTTTTAACAATATGTGCGATATAAATAATTTTATGGGCTGGTGCGCGGCAGAAGGGGGGTGGGAGGAGTGCGCACGGAATTATCTGCGGGGCTCTGCGGTGCCACGTGCGGCCGGTAGGCGCGCGTTCGCCACGTGCCGCGTTACGCGAGCGAGATGTGGATCACGTTGCGTTGTTGCGGCATTGATATCGGCGGGAAAGAAAATGGGAGGGGGGAGGGGGAAGGGGAACTGGAGTTGAGGAGACAGGGAAATGGATCGAGCGCGGGAATCGAAGCGCGACGCGTCGACGACTCCTCCGCACCCAGTTCGCAAATAGGCGGAGAATTTTTCGCCGGACTATACGCGCGTCGAAGTAAACACGCGTCACCCGTTAAAAACCACGACACGATCTCTCGGCGGGTTAACGCCGCCGTCGCGCGATAGCGCCGGGATTATGCAGGATGCCGAGGATTTACGATTTGTTTTTCGATTCCGCCGATCGCGCCGGTATGATAATCGAGCCAGAGAGGCGGGCAGCGAAAGGCGGTGAGTTTTTCCTCACCGAAGTGATTTCGGCAGCCGACCGGAGGCTGCGCAGGTTGGACGAAGGATTTTCGAAGGGGGGAGATATCACGCGCGATTGAATTGTTGAAATCGCTCGACCGTCCGAAAGTAGAGGGAGACGACCACCGGGTCAGCTCGATCATGCGATTTGTCTGTGTTTTTATTCGGCGAGAGAAACGGTGGAAAAGGAATCCAAGCCGAGTGTTCGCCCGGCAAAACACAAACGCTTCACCCTGAGTTTCATGTTGTAGATTCAGCAAGATGTCGTAATTGAACGTGGGAAAAGTATGAAGTAGTAAGAGCAGCTGAGTAAATTTTCGAGGTAATATTCTTCGGTCGTGAGAGTGAAGAAACTTGAGTCCCGTGTTGCCAGTCGGAATGAAATTCTCCGCAGCTTTACGGTATATTATTTCGCGGTGGTAAAAGTCATTTTCGGTGAAATAAATTTTGGAATAAATGTATAACTTTGGTTATTATTACTGAAAGTAATTTTTGTTGATAAAATTATTAACTCTCTCGCGCGAGTGTGTGGGCGAATGGAGTGGGTTAGCCGATATTTAACCACCCGAAAAGCTCGTACGCGATACCCGACTGCGCGATTCGTTTGTCGAATTGTTTTCAAAATAAACGTAAACCGACACAAACTTTTGATCGTTGAATCCTTCTTAACGTAGTTGATCCGTCGAACTATTTTCTTGGGAATTTTGAAATTTTAGCCGCATACAGGTGGAAATACTATCTAAAAGTTTGTAAAGTTAGAGAACTGAGCTGAGATGCTCGCAAATGAAGATAATACTATTCATATGCGTTCCTTGAGGTTAATGTCCTATTTGTAATTTCTTCCAAACCACATTTAGGATTTTAATAAAAAACCATTAAGGACTGATATAGAGGGGAGAATATATTATATGAAAATTTCAAAATCTTTTACCACTTCGTTTTGAAGATACAGTCACAAGAAATTGACAATTTATGGTAATATTTGCGATATGTGCGCTGAAGAAAAGTTGCCACGTTCAATTAAATATCTGCTAAGGAGTATTGGAATAGCTCATTTTACTTGGATCAAGTAAATATTATTTTTTAGTAAATAATGAACTGATTTAGAGGGGGGGCTCCTCAATATCGCCATTAAAAATCCGGCACTGTAGGGATCAACTACCTTGAAGAATCTCGCGCTGTTAAAATGTAATAATATCTTCGCACGCGGTGACTCCTCTCATCGGTGCCATCAATGCGATTTACATTTACACGCTGCGAGCGCTACGTAATATGACGCCCCGCGAGCGTTTGAATCGCACGCTTACCATTTCGCGTTGATATCCCACGACGTCCAGTCCGGGTCTATTGCTGCATCTCGGCCGCGCCGCTCCGCATCCGTTCAGCCTCCTTCTCGCGGCATCGTCCCACGTTGCTCGGTTGCACTGCACTCACTTTACTTCACTGCATCGCACTCGCGATCGCTTCAACGGCGCTTGACGATCGAACGAAATGTACACGACAAATTACAATCTTTGTGAGCATACTCACGAGTCGCGAATCGCCTGTAAAAAAGCCGCGAAGCGGACAGCGCGGCGCTTTCCGACAAGGTCGAGAAGAGAAGAAAAAGGTATCCCGCGCTTATATTTTTACACTTCGTCGAGAAGGAGGCTTTTCGCGAGAAATCTAATTTCGATTTCAGTTTTGAAATTCTCTCGATTTAAAAGCTCGTGATTTCGTGTGAAAACGCATGAAAAGATTTTTCGAAATTGACGATCGCGATAACTACGAAATTTATCGATAACTACGAAATTTATCGCGGGTAAAGTAAGTGATCGCTAACTCCGCGTGCGGTGACGCAATTCCGATGCGTCATTCTGAGAAGCGCAATTTTGACGCGCTATTCTAAGGCGTAAATACGACGCGCACTTTGTACCGCTCGAAATAACTGGGGGATCAAATTGAATCAAATTGAATGACCCGTCGAATATATAATTATATATGTATCTTGAATTAAATTCGATAAGTTCGGATCCTCAGCGTGCACCGTGACTGCACTTGCCATGTGTCGCACCCACAGTGTCGCTGCAAGTTCTGTCAGGAAACGGAATCCGAGTCGGAAAGCGAGTCTTTCCGAAATCAGTTGCACGAGAAGGCGTGAATACATATCGCGAATCCCGGGGGGGACCTTGGGACTGTGTATTTCTGTCTCGAACTGATTAAGACGGAAGGTGGTAGTCACCCTTGACATTCCAGAATGTCGGCTCGGAACGATCTTGACACGATGATGGCGCGCTCGTGAGGTAACGTAACGCGTTTCGCGCGCGCTTCAATCGATGCGGGAAAAAATCGGAAATCACGCGCGACGCTCGCCCGAGCCGTTAACCCTCGCTTCAAGGTTATGATCGCTCGGCGATCGTTTCGTACACGCGTGCATGTTGTTCCCGGGGCCACGCGTGACTTCCAGCCTGCGAGACGTGCCTCGAGAGCACCGTTACATTATCCAATTGATATCTCAACGTTCCACCGTGATATTAACATAATATGTTATTTCACGGTGTTTAATTGCCTCTTGACATCCGAACTGTAAAGTCTCACAATTCCTCCGCGCCGACGGCCGTTCGCGCGGTAACCGTCGAGTAAGTAATGACTCGCATCGAGAACAAGACGGCCAATGAGCATCGTGGAAAGTAGATAACGCTCAGATAACGCGTTTTTTCGATATAGGACGGCCGCTTTTCCTTGAACGTTATTGATACGTCGATCGCCATGGTGGTCACCACGCTACGATGTCGTCGCGGATCGTTGATTCGCAGATAAGACGTAACTAATTGTACTTAGCGAATCAAACATGCGACCAATGGGGAGCCGATGAAATTAATTAACAAATATATGCAACGGGAAATGTATAGATTTACTGTGACTGCGAATCTTAATCAGAAACGGAACAACCGGATGGATTTTGGTTGAAGGAAACGGAACTTCTCATGACTCAAGTGTGGTTCTTGTAATCAGAAATTCTGTTTCCTTCAACCAAAACGCATCTGATTGTTCTCTTTCTGGTTAACGCAAGGTTTCTTTCCGTGTGAGAATTAATGTGGCGGTCAGTGTTAAAACGTAAAGTATCGTAAAACGTAAAGTATCGCGATTGAGAGAGAAAGAGAGAGAGAAAATGTTGATCTAATACGCGGCACATGACAACCAGTCGTTTGGAAAATCGTTCAAACGCCGAAATGTGTTTGAAGACGTGCGAACTCGCCTCGGTTTCCTTCGACAGACGTCGGGATGACAAGCGGCGCTCACAAGAGAGGACGCGCCGTGGATTCGATCCACGCATTCGCATTACCGTCCGGCGAAATTGCGTAAGAAAAACGCGACAAAGCCGAGGCTTCCCGCGGGCATCGCCGCGAGAGACAGCGACGAAGCCCACGAAATAGCGGGCGACCCGGAGAATCCTGTTTCCGACGGCGGAGGAGCGAGAGAACGCTCGTCTCGAGTGCGAGGAACACGCGTTTCCCATCCCCGCCTTCCTCGCGCCCTTCCTCTCGTACCTCTCGGCTCGACGCTCGCTCGCTCCAGGAACTGGACGGAGAAAAACGTTTCTACGAACGAATCCTCGCGAGCCAGCGCATTTTTCGAAGGGGAGATCGTTCTCATTCTCCTTCTCCGCCCCCGCTCTTTCCCTTCCCCCTGTCGGTCACGAACGGTTCACGGACGATGTGGAAAATACTCGACGCACCGGCCGAAAGTCAGCCGTAGGAAAAATCTCGGATCGACCAAGATCTCGAATCCTCCTCTTAATAAATTCATCGGCACACCGATTATATCTCCCCCGTTGTTCGCGTCGGTCGATGCCGCGCTGAATAATTCCGCGCTCGACCCGCTTGTCGTCGTCTCCCCCTCCCCCCCCCCCCC
>NW_014554535.1:852074-874777 GCF_001313825.1 Dinoponera quadriceps | reverse complement strand
GGGAGAGAGAGGGAGGGAAAGGTGCCGTGGGAAAAGCGGTAAAATGCGGAGCCGAAGTAGTCGCGTCCGACGCGCGGCGAACTCGCTCGCGGAACCTTTTGCTCGCCGGCAGGTTCGTCGACCGCGATGCGCTCAACAATCGCGCTTGTTTCCTCGCCTTTTTACCTCACCGCTGCTGCTCCTTTATTACCCCGGGGTGAATCGCGCCCGAGAAAGTTCTCGCGCGGTCGAAAGACGAGGGAGGGAGGGAGGGAGCATAACGCGTTTGTTGCGTAGTTCGAATAATTCGTAATAACGCTGTCGATTCCTAGCCCGGGTCTTTCGGGTATTATTCGGACGCCCGGATACTCGGGTGCCTCTCAAATTACCCGAGCATCCGGGCATTTATTCTCATTGTTCTTCAAGTCATTGCGCGCATGAAAGGGTTATTAAGGTAAGGTCGACGGAATGTCGATGCTTCAGCGGATATTTAATTTTTATATCAGCGTATGTCTAAATGGAAAATATGAAATATCTTGCAAATATTTGGAGTGTTTTTGCCAAAGTAAAATACGAAATATTTGACGAGTATATTTCAAGTATTTTCGTGAAAGAAACGTTTGACAAATGTTTGAAATATTTTTGTCCAAATGAAATGCGAAATATTTGGCAGATGTATTTGAAATATTTTTTCTCAAAATAAAACGTGAAATATTTGGCAGATATATTTGAAATATTCTTCTCGGGGTAAAATATGAAACATCTGGTAAATATATTCGAAATATTCTCGAAATAAAACATGAAACATTTGACGAATATTTGAAATATATTTAAGATAAAATATATATGTATGTGACATATTTAAAATATTAGAAATACTTTCTTACGAAATATTTACCCGCTATTCGTTGACCTTGCTTTCATCTTTTCTACGCAAATTGACGAAGGGTGTACATTTCGGTGAAAGAAAAACGTGATTCCATTAGAAGAAATTTTGGCGTTCCGACCATCCAGATATCCACCTGGATATCCGGATAAAATCCGCGAATCTGGATACCCGCGTATGGAAATATCCAATTTATTCTGACAGCATTAATTCGTAACACGTATCTTCCGTTCCGTGACGTTCCGTAAGCTGACGGAGGTTTCCCATCGTCGTACGTGGCGTATGACGCGAAGGATGCGACAATCAAGTTCTCCGAGCGAGAATCACTTGGTCGATAAATAAATTACGCGACTGGTAGACCCGAGCCGCGTCTCGTCGCAGCGCTCTTATTTGTTCTACACACGTCGCCGACTTTGTTTACAAATTGGCGCGCCAATAGGCAGGACGTCGTTTTGCGAGCGTATTTGTTTATAAATAAGCCCCCGTCGGGATTGATCTTGCGACGACGCGGGTGCAGGCCGCATAAAATAGACACGTGACGCAAATGAGGCGCGGGAAGGGTTCGCAATAGGTCACGGGCTCACGTGGGGTGTGAATGGCGAATTATTAATAATAAAAATTGATTGCTCCGAACGAGAGCTCATTTCAGCCAATCTCCGTGGATGACATAATCGAATCCTCGAAACTGCTAATCAAACGCGAACGATCACCCTTCCCCCTCCCGCTTCTCCTCCTTTTCGCTCGTAGCTACTTGCTTCGCGACTTGATTCGATATCACGAGTCCGGAAATCACGGCCCGTTCGTTCCCGAAGTATCGTGTATTCGTGAAAAATCCCCGTCTCCTTTGTTATTCAGCGCGACGTCGAATTAAGTTTTCTTTTCCCCCCGGAGGGAAGCGTCTGAAACGCGTGGATGTCGCAATTGATCGCTTGTGCGCGATGAAGTATCGGAGTATCTACGACACGGTGGTTTATTTTTATTCCCGAGCTACGTGCGCAACATTCTCGTAAAACTGCTAATTATATTCCCCTCTCTCTGTCACAATTTTCCGTCACCGGCGCCAATTTTCCCGATTTACCCGGGCTTCCTTTTTTACAATTTTATCCTCCCTCCCGGTCTACGCGAGTCAACAATCTCGCGACTGGTATCAAACTCGCGATCGCAAGTTGTATCCAACGAAAGCTTCCTCCTCACGGAGCTTGCTTGCCCTTCGCGTGTACGTAATTAATTACTTTTCATCCCGGATCTAGGGTCTTATCGATCGCTCGCGAGTCGTGGAAATTTTTATACGCGACTGCGTGCTTAAGCGTCGCCGGCAACGGAAGCCCCTCGTACAGCCCCGTTGCTCGCCGTCATTGTGGCTCTGTACTCGCGCGCAATAAATCCTTACACACGCCGATATACTTTGCATCGATGCCGCGGACGTAAACGGAATTGCGCCGCTTCTCTACAGCAACGTGTCTCTCTGTCGCGTAACATACGTGCCGTCGCAATTGATCCGCTTTACGCGTCGTGGTGTATTTATATAGCGCGGCTCGCATTTAGAAATTGCGACCGTCGGAAATGTAATTCTGCATTCATCGCGAATGAATCGTTATGCGGCCGGCCATTCGCACTCGGCGCCGAGGCGACCGCGAATTTGAATTTTCCGCAGACGGAAGATTGTGTTCAGTATGGACAAAGGAAGGGAATTATTGTCTCTTTCGCGGGAAACAGAGAGAGAGAGAGAGAAGGAAGCGCTACACAATAGAAAAAGGCTACGCAATGAAAAAATTTGATCGATGCAATCCGAATGGAGGTTCGGCGAACTCAATTTCAGGGCTGGCGAATTAACTGACGTAATTTTCTCAGCAAAAATTTGGAAATTCTCTTAGTTTCTCGCTTGTGTCAAACAAACTCCAAATTTAGTTTCGCGAGCTGTGCCGAACCATAATGCTCCGGCCCGGCGCATTATCGGTCGCGTTTTACCGTCGAATTTACTTAACTTTCCAACGAGAAGTGGAATTACTCGTATTGTGCGGTTAGCTCAACGTTTCGTTAGTCGGGAGCACGTCTGTATCGTACGCAACCATCGCGTTTCACCAATCTTTCGCCGTTAACAAAGTTTCACGGTTCAACGTCGGGCCGTCGATCCGGCATTTCTCGCGATCGCAATTCGTGGCGACGAAATTCGCTTGAAATACTCCCGAGGGACTTGGCTCTTTCTAGCCGAGTCTCTTTTCCAGCGGCAATGCGCTTGACGTCAAGCGTCTCGCGTTAAATCGCCGTATCGTCGCCTTCAAAGTCCGCTCAGGACGAATCCGAGCCAAGGCTAAAGCAATATAACGGCAACGCGCCGCGACCGCCAATGCGTCCTGACGACGATGACGATTTGTCTCCTCGCGGGTAACCTTAAGAGCTTTCGTCTGGAAATCATCGTCGTTACCTCGCCCGCTTATTACTTTAAATACCGGCGGCGCGTCGTTGCTCACCCGTGGATTACATTATTACACGATACCGCCCGTATACTCTCACCCCCGCTCTCCTCCCCGCCCACTCACCCGAACGGGAGATAATTCGCATTTACGTTCGGCACGCGTGGCGATGCAACCTTTGTGCGCGCACTTTGTCATTTATTACTCAGCGCTTGCGATCGGAGGTAACTATTACTGTCCAGATATGGGAAACGGAAGAGACGCCTGTCGAAGGAGATTTATCGTGTTCCGCGAATGTTCGTGGAATTTTCTCGGATTACCCGCGGCGCACGAGGAAAAACGATCGGAATATTAGTTTCTCGCGTCGCGCGCCGTTCGCCACTCAAAGTCTCCTCGACGCGTCTTCCCGGTTTCTCTCTCTCTCTCTCAACGTTGTACCATCGCGACACTTTTAATAAGCGGTTCGCCGAGAGAACGGATCGTTATCACCGTTAACCATCCTGATAACGGGGCTTCGTCCTCTCGACGATGGCTTTTTCTACTCGCTCCTCCTCCGTCGTCGCTCGTTGAACGTGTTCGAGCGAACGCGTTCCTCCAGTGCTCCTTGGCCCCTTCCTAATTGGCCACGTGCTTGAAAATTTTCACGAGCAGAAATTCATTTTCTCTTCTCATGCCCGCGCAAGAGAGAGAGAGAGAGAGAGAGATAGAGGAAGATGTTCGTGAGAGATATTCGACGACGCGAAGCAGGCATTCTCGCTCGCATATTTTTCCCCCGTGCTTGGATATCTATTTTCAAAGATTTCTTGGGGAGGAGGAGAGAGAGATATTCTCTCGTATACCTCTGACGTGACAGTCTCTCTCTCTCTCGCGTCGAGATTGCGAAAGCGTTAAGATAATTCGAGAAGGCATGCCGCTTGCGGAAAAATCTCCCGAGATTACCAAAAGCTGCGATCGACCCGAGACTCCGGGAATAATGTAGCTTTCCGTCGAGTCAAAGCGGGTAACATTGTTCCTATTGTTACTAGGGCGACCAATTGCCTCGATTTTCTCAGAACATGACGATTTTCGGCTTTCATTAGAGGCATCCCGATGGCACACTGAAAGAAAACAAACACCACATTCGAGTAATATTTACATAATTCAAATAAAATAAACTACCTTAATACTCCTTAGCAAATATTTACCTGGACGTAGCAATTTCTTTTCCAGTGCGTTAAAATATAATATAGAAAGTTACGTTATTGTTAAACAAATTGATTATTCCTTGATTTTATTTCAAGAATTTTCTCAGTCTCTCTTTACATATAAACTAATGATTATTTATTTTAAGACATAATAATAAGCTATGTTTAATTGATTGCTTTGATCTTAGCATAATAATGAACACTGCTACGCCTATCTAATTTATTTATTCTTTATCAAAAGTCCCGGTGTTTTAGTTGCGTCCCGATTTCTCAAAGTCGATATCCCGTAATCGGCTGATCAAGAGTTGACCACCCATCCTAGTTGTTACGCATCATTATTCGTTTCCGTTCGTGTGCGGTTGCGATTAAGAGGCGAAAAGAGATCTCGAGTAACGACATACGCGTCGCGATAATCCTGGACACTTTACTACCGGATCGCAGCTGGGTGTCGCTTCGCGAAGTCGTCGGCGAGACTTTCCAGGTCAGCGGAAAGATCGACGATATCGTCAGCCGTGGATTATGTATCGCGCGCGCGTCCGCGAACAAAAGGAAGGGAGAGAGACGGAACGGGACGAGACGCGACAAATCGAACGACTTTTCGAGAGAGTTCGCGCCCCGCAGCTATCCGCTCGCTGTTATTTCGCGAACCAAACGCTCGCACGACGAGCGAGGAGAGAAAGTCTCTCGTACACATTGCGAGGCTCTCTCGCGCAAGCACGCCTCGCGATTCCGCGGGATTAGCCATCCCGACGCCGACTCTGTCCGATTTTATCGAGCAGCGCCTTACTTAGGCGCGCGTGTCGCTTCGCGAATAGAAACGAGGCGATTAATTTCGCCTTGTAAGCAAGCGAGGTATCGAAACGGGAAACTGGCATCGATCGACGTGGATATCGACGCGCCGGAAGGGGGGTGGGGGGGGATATCTTTATCAGCGTTATGCGCCTGGCAACTCCGTCCTGTTTTCCCCTTCCGGATCTTTTTTTACTTGGAGTTGTTCCGATTCGTATCGATACAGGGTTACTTAATGTTCGATATTTTGCACCGATATTTTGAATTTCAGTATCGTAGCGTATCGGGTAAAGATCTAGATATCAGTTGATTTGATAGAAATCAAGACGCAATTTAGCTGTATTTCGTTATTGGACGGTACTCATAAATATATTTTATTTGAAGACAGTTTCAAATACCGTCTTCAGATATTAATATACTTTTTTATTTATTAAGAGTTATACCGACGTGGTGCGGACACGAACCAAGCGGCATGCAAAGTTACCGTGCGATATGAACGAACGTTTACACACGTTTTCTCAGGAGGGTCGTCGAAAAATGCCGGTGTAAGTGTAATCGCTCTCAGACATCTCTGATAATACATGGAATATAGAGTTTTACCATTATTAACAAGCGAAGTAACGCTTAAAAGGCGTCAAAAAGTAACGATATTCTCTAATATCGATATCATAATTTCTAATAAATATATCGATGTATTCAGTAATGTAACAGTTCATGTACTTCGACTCGTATCGATATAAAATATCGATACTTTCATGCCTTTCCGCACATCGCTACATTTTACTTGAGAAACCGCAGGAGCGTTCATCGCTCAACTTCATTTCGGCCGTGTTTCGTCGTTTACGATACGTTAACGCCGAGAGAGGTTTCTCGCGATTTCACGGTGTGCGCGCTTCGTGCGCGACACTCGGCCGCGCGGGCGCGCGTGCGCATATCAAGTTCGCTTTGCGATCGCTTTGTAGTTCGTTTCGAAAATCCAGTAGGGCACTCGTTTACGTTGATATGTAAACGAAAATAAACTCTTTTGTGTATGCGCGCTCGCGCACGCAAACAAAGCGCTTTACATGACACCGGGTCGCTGCTTCTTCCTTTGGAAGCGGTGCAAATTATATTGTCAAAGCAGCCGTAAACAGTCGCTTACCATGTAACCACCGGTGCGGGTCGAAACGTGTGCGGTATAAACAGCGCTCTTTAAAATGCTCGCGAATAGAAACGGACACTTTGATCGGATATAGCGCTCGTTCCTTGCACGGGTCATCCTTAAGGTGGGCATACACCGAGCGAACATATGAACAGCGAATGTGCAATATGAAGGTATATATTCTTATATAGTTTTAATGTTTCGGGGAGAGACCATTCTTCCCCATTTTGTTATGGATTTCTTCGGCTTCTGTCCCAAAGGCACGAAGATTCGTTTAGAAAAATGCATATGGTTAATCCTTCGACCGTATTATGGGTCAAATAGACCCGGCGAGTTGTGTTTGTAGAGCTATATAGCGAGGAGAAATGCATGATGATCCATGAGTTCTCCCCCACTCTTGAAAAATCGTTAGAGAGTCGCTCTGTCCGTGATGCGGATCTGGAATCGATTAATGTGTATTCGGGAGCTATCCGAATATGACGCAGGATCACTTAGACTCATAGTGTACGGTCTGTGTATAATTTGACGCCACAAGTGAATTGACTTTTTTTTGTTGGGAATTTGTGTGCGAACGTAAGTAAGCATTGTGATTACGCGTATTTCTTTTGGAAAATAATAATTAATAGTGTTGTATTAGGGTTCAGCAGCGTGTAACTTATGTGAGCGCAAAGCCCTGCAAAGCGTGATCTTAAATAATTTTGCTTTTAAACAATACACGTTATCATTTTGCAAGTAAAAAATAAACTATTTTTAATATTTTCACAAAAATACTTCAATAATATATCTTTCCATGAAGGCACTTCGACGCTTCAATTTTCGACATATTTTCGATACTTCAAAGTAACCTTCTTTTCAGAATTCCAAAACAAATATATGTTTTCCACATTAGAGCCACATTTTTTTCTGTTGGAACTATTTTTCAACTCTATCGCCCTTCACCGTTGCAGATCTAAGTGGTAAAAAGTAAAAAAACTATAATTTTTTTTCAGTAAAACACACCATTCGCGAGACCACTGTCTAAATTCGAATTTTCTCAGTAACTTAATACTTGATTTTCTATGAATGCATGACCAAATATTAGAGTAGAAAGGTTACGCTTTACTTTCGAATTTTGTTAACATCTTTTCTTTCACAGTTCCTCAGATATGGAATTTAGAAAGTCGCATCATGACTCTGCGAGCGACTTTTCGGAAGTGTATGAAGGATTAAAACTTGCTACAATTACTTTTTCCATAGAGGAAGTATATAGGAAACCAAAAAGATCCGCGAAAATAAGGAAAAACGGGTTTATGCATACAAACGTTCTTTGACAAACCACTCCGTGAGAAAATCAGTCCCAAACATTCCGTTCGGACTCGCCATGGCGTACACATTTTACATAAACTGTAACAACAAAAGTTGGCAGTCGTTCCTTGTACGTTCGCTCAGTGTATACCCAGCTTTACGAGACCCCGCGCACGATAACGCGCCGCGATACCGTGTCAATTTGTTGATAACGCGTGTACCGCGTTTCGGGAGACATGCTGTTCGCGCGTCGCGATGACCGCGATGATCGAGAATGATTTACGACTCGGCGAGCGTACGAATGGCGGCGCGTTTTTCCCCGAGCGCGCGATAGTATTTTTCGATTTTGGGTCAAAGGCTGCGAACGACGAAAAAAGAAAGAAAGAAAAAGAATCAGAAAGAGAGAGAGAGAGAACTACATCGTCATTTCGGAGGTCGGTTCGCCGCTGCTGCCGGCCGCGTGGGATTTACGATCTCACAATAAGCGCGATTCATCATTGCAAAATTCGCGATATCGGTGCGGCGGCTTTACAATCGCGCAAGTTTACCGCGACCGCGACTGAGCACCGTTTGCGATTCNGGGGGGGGGGGGGGCGGGAAAGAAGGAGGAAAAAAAAGTAGAACGACGAGTTTCCTCCGGGCGATAATAGTGGAGGAAGGAGGCAAGGATGGATAGAGTGAGGAAGAGAGAGAGAGAGAGAGAGGGGGGGAGAAAGAGAAAGAGAGAAAAAGAAGGGGGACCTCCACCGAACAGTTAGCCGGCCCTGATGCTCTACACTCTCGGGCTTCTTCGATCGGAGGCTCGCGAGGGCTCCATTTTCGACCGCACGACCGGTCGAGGGAGATCAAGATCTCGTTTTCTCTCGGCCCCCGACGCGCTCTTTGGCCCCTGACTCTCGGCCCTCTCTCTCTCTCTCTCTCTCGGATCCGTTTTTTTCCGCGGCTCAGCACTACGAGCGATTTTCGTGGCAAAAGGGGGTCTCTGCAGACGGTAATTCGCGGATAGACAGCGACGGGATCTGAACTCGAGTCTACTCGGACGTTCGATTCGTAGGCAACGGGAGTCGATGGGGGACGCAAAGCGGGGGGCCAAAATTATTTACGAAACGTTATCTCGTATGATCTCCGGTCGCGCGCGGTTAGGTAATAACGTCTCGTAGCGAAACGCAAAGTCTCTAATTGCGAAATCGGCGGCATATCGCGTCGCGCGACAGGGCGAAGAGGCGGGCAGGCGGAGTTTCTTTCCTTCGATTGTATGTCTCGGTACATCGGCTGCTTTTCTGTTCGTAGACCGCTGAGGATAGAGAAGTTGAGCACCTCACTGATCCTCCGGCTGGCATCGAAAGAAAAGTAGGATGGTTCTACAAAACAGTTAGATGGCCCTGATGTTAGGAAATCACTGTGCGCTCGTGTCCACGCTCGACGCGACATTTCATGTATGGCCTTTCGGAGAGTATTTCGAGCGTCTCGCGGGTAACGCTCGCGGGACCTTTTCCCTATTTAAAGCGGGGAACTGTTGAAAGATCGGTGTGGCAGATTGAAAAAAGATCAGGTAAAAAGAACTCGAGTCTCAGGGTTACGTCAATCTCGTTACGCAAACCGCAACCGAGCCAAATCGAGTAAAAATTGAGTCTGGTCAGCGATCCGTCATGGGAGTTTCAACTACAAAATTTCGTCAACGGTGAAAGAATCACCGAAACCGAAATGTAATTGCACGTCTGATATTGATGTTCTTTCAGCCATCAAAAAGTTAATCCGGCTGTATAATACGAGTAACTCTCTCTCTGTCTCTGGTTTTTTTCATTTTTTTTTCAAATAACTAATACCTCTTTCTCCCTCTTTCTCTCTGATTGGAAGATTAAATAAATCCAATAAAGAAAATAAAAAGCATGCGTTGTAGGTCGATTTGACCGATTTTTTTTTTTTTAATACCGTATATAGGCCGTCGTTGTTAAAATAAAAAAACGGTATTAGTCACGTAACTCACGTGAACACGTTAATCGTACTTTCTGACGCAAGTCGCGCTATTTCTTCGCGATTTCCTCGAGAGGATTCGCAGCTGTTGTTCCATCATCGCTTTTCCATCGCGTTTCGATCGCTAACGCGCGCGCGCGCGCTCGAGAGATCGTTTGCTCGAGGCTCGACGATCTTTGGCCTCCGTCCGCGCATCGCCCTCGCTTCGTGCTGCTTCGCGCGAGTTCAGATGCACGGCTTCAGATAGAGTTTCTAGGATACGGCGAGAAACTCGTAGCGACTCGTCTTCTTTCTGACACAGACTGGGCTACGAGCTAACGTATTGGGCTGTTACGTATTTTTCCGTAGCTTCCACGATACAGAAGTATACTCTGTGACGTCGTTTCTCAGCCACGGCGGAAAAATTCGTGCCAGCTCCGATTATTATCGTTGTTATCTAGTCGAAGAGGTTTCGAAGGACAGATTGAGTTTAAGTTTCGAGAGAAACAAAAGAACTAACGCGTGTCACGATACAGATAAAAACGCGTGTATGGCAATTTATTTATAAAGTGAGGCAATAATTTAATAATCATATATCTCGAATATCGTCGAAATATGAGAGTAGGAGAGAAAAACTTAACAGAAATTGTGCATGTTGATATCAAGGGGCATCATTTTGAATACCTTTCATAAGTATACATTATTTTTATCTTCATCTAGTCGTGAATAAAATATTATTTTTTGAAGATATTTTTTCTCTCTCTCTCTCTCTCAAGATGAAATTGGTATGGGTTGTAATTATTGTCTCACCCTGTATATTAACAACGTAAGAACAAAAATTAGTCCATACGTACGCTTCAATCCCGTGATTTGAACCGCTTATCAAATTTATGCGAGAGATTCTTCGAATTTCTAGTAGATTTATGCTTTTTGGTTTTTAATAAGAGTATAATCACGATTCAATGTAATCACGATTCAATGTAATCACGCTCCATAAATCACGCTTCGGACACTTATCTGCGTGCTGGCTCGCATTGGCCCTTTCGTCTTTCTCAATTGAATATCTTCGAGCCTCCGAGCCCCCTTTTCTTTCCGAGTTAATTATGAAAGAAGGAAAAAATCGATTTTTCTACGGCGCAACAACATTCCTCTAAGCGATTTTTTTTTAGATCTCTGACGTCTCCCGCAAGTACGTCCTTCGGCGCGTCTCGAGCCCTTTCTGCGAGCAATACTCTCTCTCTCTCTCTCTCTTTCTTTTCTTTTTTCTTAGAAACACTAAGGTCAGCGAGAGCTGGTTGGCGTCTTCTAATTCCACGTTCCTCGGGGGGAACGATTCGGGGAAGAAGTTCCAAATTAGACGCTCAGGCTGCTCGATTATATCGCGCTGTACGTGAAACGGCCGTCGCGAATAGACGGACGGACGGATGGTGTACGCGGTCTTTTGTGAGAGTAACCCTCGTAAAGTGAAAAAGCTCGCTAGAGGGATTCGTGCACGAAGCGAAAGAAGTCCCTCGTTTCGCCGGTCGCGGCGAGAAAATTGTCCTCGTCTGCTCCGTGCGGAACCTGTCGCGCCGGCCGCTCCTGTGTGCTGCCCGGAAGACCTCTTATGTCATCGCTTCCGTAAGTCCTTCAATCCTCCGTGAGCTTAAACGTGACTTCGAAGGAACCTCGCCGGGCGATCGTAGCGAAAGCGAGTCGGCACTGTGAGATTCGCGAAGTGTTGTTGATAAATTCATCATTGCATGACTTCGAGGTGTATACAATTTCCTTCTGGGTTTCAGATATCTTCTCGAGCGACGAGTATTCGATGCAATGACTTCGCAAACAAGACGAATGTCTAAAGACGTTCAGGTGTCTTACTTCTTCAGACGTCTCTCTTAAACATCCTTTAAAAACGCTTTTGTTGTTTGAATTCCCTTTTGCACTAAATTTATCTTTTTTTGTTCGTTGTGGAAAAAATCAGTCGAAGCGACTCGAGACGGATTAAACGAACTCGATTTCAGGGTTACATGTAGCGAACTAACACAATTATTTGAGCAAAATTTGGGGTACTTTTAACATAGTTTCTTGTAAAATAAGCTCAAAATTTCGTTCAATGAGATGATTGTAAAGCTGATCCGAAACATTGATTATATTTATTTAACTTTCCAATCAGAAGTGGAATTATTTATTTATTCATTTATTGTTAATAGGAGATAAATCACTGATGCATCAATGTGAAAAATGACTTGTACCTTTTACTGTTGACTAAATTTTGTAGTTTAAACTCCCGCGTCAGATTGTTGATCCGACGCAGTTGCAGCTTGCGTGAGCAAAATTCACATAACTCTGTGACTTGGTTCTTTTTATCTTAATTTTTTTAGCGTACGATCTCATATTTGGAATTTTACGGAATTCATATTTGGATACTATTCGGCCACGATAACGATTCTCACGTTTTCCTGCGAATAAAAAAGCTGCGATACTTGACGTGAGGTTCTTTCTCGCGTGCAAGTAGCGCCGGAAATCTAACTCACAAATTACACCGTTATTCGAGCCCCGGCTTCAAAGTGTTTAAAGCTCGCTTTGGACGCTTTACAATTTTCAACGGAATTCAATTAACAGCGCGATACTATCCCACGACGAAATCCGTGGCGGAGTGTTCACCGTAAGAAAACATTCTGCGAAATCAGAATACTTGACGGACGGACGTTTACGTATTCACGTATGGAAAAAATGCTGTTCCATCAATAGGAGTTGTTCACAGCGTCATATTTCAGATAAATCTTCTTTATTCAATGGATATATTATTGAAACTAATACGTCATATATTGTTTTAATAACACGAGTACCATTTTCAAAAATATTGAAACGATAAAATTATTACCAGGAATCTCATTCTAATACTGAAAATTTGTTCCTATCTAAAATCGAGACAGAAATACTGTGGAAACACGTGCTATATTTTATAATAGATAAAATTAGGATATTTTTACGAGGTCAAATAGACGAGGTTCCACATTTTCATATTTACTATTGAATTCTAAAAAGTAGGAAAAAAATGAAAAGAAAATAGCTTCTAGAGTAATCACATTTCTCAGCTATTCAGTTGTGTTTTGTTTAATTTTAATATATAACAAGAATCATAGGAAAATTACTTCCCGATTAAAATTACATTTTTGAAACAATATTTCTTCCAACCTAAATATGTATAGATTTCCCAACCGGAGTCTATAATCTTTTTGGAAAATCAAACCGGACACTAACTAGACCCCAGGGAATTTTCTACATGCGCTACGGCACTGTTGGCTAATTCTATCGACACAACGGCATTTTCTTTCGTGTGCACGTGCGATTTTCACGAGCGAATTATTCTCCGCGTGTAAAGCGCGGGATACCCCATCAGCATCGTTTTCACCTTCGATCAGACTTTTGCGAGTTTCTCACGTCCTTGGGACGGATTCCGGGGCTACCTGAGAATCGCGGGGCTTAACGAAGCGCCGCCGCGTTTTCGGGTGCGCGCGGCTCGAATTGTAGCTTTCAGCGGGGACTCACGGCCGACGGATGGATTTCCAAGCGGAACTCGCCGCCGCGCGCGCAGGCAGAATGCAGAACGCGCTGGCTAGGCCCGAAGCGGCCCTATTGATTTTAGAGAACCTTCCGGGCGAGAGAGACCGCCGGCGGCTTACACCGCTGGCAATTTCGTTCACCCTGCCCGCCCCTCGTCAAGTTTTCGAGAAGGGTCGTCGCCCCCCTCCCCCTGTAATTTGAATATACGGCACCCCTTCGGGCGAATCGCACGTTCGGCATATTTTGCCCGCTGCCGCCCGCTTCTCTCGCTCTCGTCCTCGCGCTTGGAATACCGCGGACGAATCGGAATACTCCGTTCGTCTTTTCGCGTTGTATTGTCGTTTCGCATCGTCGTAGATGCCGCCGAGTCGACGGCTCAGATTCTCTCGCGTGAGACGTCTCGAACGGAAAGCGTCGAAAGACACTTTCACGTATTCCTCGCTCATCGTCGTCGTCATCCTCGTAATAAACAGGACGCGCGAAAACGGAAGCAGTCGTCGTTAAGAACGCCCGTGTGTGCGTGCGTGCGCGTGTGTGTGCACGGTCGGGAGTTATCACACGAACGATAAAACGGACGATGACGACGTCGATTGTGAAATTAACCAATTTCGCGACATTTAGCCGAGCGCTACCTTCGATCGTCCGGAACGCAATATTTTCGCTCGTTTCAGCGACTTCCTTTGTGTGCGGAAGCGGAGTTTCTCGGCCGTTTGACGGTGGCCGATGACGTTTCGAACTTTCGAGCACGCACGCACATATGTACGGTCTGCAGCCTGTTCTTCGTCTCCCTGCGGTTAATTAATTAACCATTCGGAACGATCGAGCTGCGGTGGCTCTCGTTGGCTGTTAATATTGCTCGCAAATCTAAGACCAGCATTAATAATCGTCGGAACTCGTTTCACACGAGACACCCGGAATTGAATTCGGAGTTATGCGCGAGCTGAATTGCGATTACAAATGCAATGTCGCGTGTATTTCACGGTTCAAGTGAGTCACACTCGAATCCAGCAGAACAAATGTGGATCTGAGTGTCTCGCGTGAGAAAAGTTTCAATTATTAATGCGCGCCTAAGAGCCTTAGATTAGCACGTCTCCATTTCTGCCGGTAAAAGAAGAGCTTTTCTTCCCCGTTGAATAAATATATCGATTAGTTTAACCAGTCATCTCAAGGCACTCTTCCACAAACACCGGATGAGCTTTTGTGTAAAGTATTTTGCAAATGGAAGGAGACCGATAAATGAAACGTGCGCTCTGCGGGAAAAGCTTGACGGATCGATCTAATGGAATATTCTAAAATTCGGATTGTTTTCTCATTCGAGGCCGAGCGGTCGCGCCCCGTGAAGATCGAGCTGCATTATTCAATCGGCCCGGCGGCAGATTTGCGTCGGAGCCGCAACGACGGCGACGGCGCGCGATTTCGCGCGATTTTTGCGACTCTCCGGCCGCGCCGGCGCGAGTTCCCGGCATACGAAATTCACGTGCGGTTCGTGCGCGGGACGAACGAAGCCGGCCACGATAATCCGGGGAGCTTATCGATCGGCACTCTAGTTGCCAACTTGGCAGCGGCAAACTCCCGGAATTACGAATGAAATGCTCCACATAGCGACGCGGTTGGCAAATCAGATCCGCTTTCATACCTTCGCCAGGGAGGATACTGCGAATTCCGATTAACCTTCCGGGTCGAATCGGTCGGACGTCCGACGACGAAAATGCCCGGCGTCGAGCAGCGTCATCGTTCCGTTAAAAGACACAAAACACCTTCTATCTCTCTTTCCACCTTTTCTTTCCATTTGGATCATTTTATTAGTTAAAGCTTGCGTTATAATCTACGGGGGGAAAAATATCAGCATTCACTCAAGACTCATAATCTCATATATAAGCAAGAATATATAGTCTAATCTGAAGATAAAACTTTCTTACGTAAAGAAATCCTATGTGTACATAGTTCCGCTAGAAATATTTTATTCATGTTATTCAAGAATAATTTTCATGAAAGGAAAAAGATATCGGATAGAAAGAACGATATCTTCGGACTGATTACAATTCTTAGTTTGAAGATATCGTGCTTCCTATCTGAAATATTTTCTTCTCGATTTATGAAAATTATTCTTGAATAACATGAATATGATACTTTTAGTGAAACTAAAACTGTATAAAACTAAATGGAACTTCTTCGTGCAAGCAGGTTTTATCTTCGCATAAGATTATGCATTGCTTATATATGAGAATATGAGTTTTGACTTGACGCCAATTTTTTTTCCGTGTAATCTTACTTACCTAATCTCTTCTTTCTTATTTACTATCTTCAACTATCGTAACTTATCTTTGTATTTTTAACTTACATCGCAAATTAACTCGTGCACTTTTACACGATTACTTTTCTTAAAGGGCATATCTCTCTCTCTCTCTCTCTCTTTCTTGTTCTCTTCTTATGCGATTCTGTATCTTTCAACGAGAGAAGTTACGCTTATTTCGGTCGCAGGCCATCGCGCAGGTCCGTGCGTTTCTCTTTGCGACACGGCGGGTCCATTGTGCCGCGAAGAATCGAAATGAGCCGACGAAAAATAATTTTCACATCGACCCTATCCATTTTTTCTGCGACGTGCAGTCTTGCGATTGAATCGCAGCGAAAGGGTACCCGCATGTCAAAGGGTTCAAGGGTTCGTGGAAGGGTTCGGCGCGACGGGGCTGAACTTTTTTTCTCTCCTGCCCCTGTTGCGAGCCGTTGTTCGAGTTTCGGGATAAATCTCGGGTCGGACGAAGTGGATTTCATGCTGCTATCTCGCACGGTCGCGAGGCTCGTCACATAGTCGTGTGTATTGTAACCTACGCGCTTTCTAGCAGTCGGTATTCTCTATTCGCTTGTTCCCTCATTCGGGTTCATACTTAAAAACCTGTGGGGTCAGTGGTGCTCACCGCGCGGTAATGGCGCGACAAATTCGTGTTGCACGATCGAGTACGCCGAAGTGCTCGTGAATCGCTAAATGGCGAGTTGAAAAATGATATTGAAAATGACGGAAACAACATCGCCGCCTTCTTCGCATCGTACGCGGAAAAGAAGAATTAGCTTTCACGGCTAGAAAGTAGTCGCCGCGGCTAAAAATTAGCTATCCGTGTGATACAACTGAAATTTAGTTTACCCGTTTCGTTTGTTTAGTTACCAGACTTTTAGTTTTTATCGGCGGAAGGCTCATTTCTGCGGCTGTATTCGTAAACGGGAAAGAAGAATTAGCTTCCACAGCTAAAAACTAAGTCTGGTAACCAAATTTCAGTTGTATCATATGGATAGCTAGTTTTTAGTCGTGGGAGCTTATTCTTCTTATCCGTGCGCGACATACTGAAGGACAACCAACGAAGGGCAGAAAATAACGTAGAGATCGTCGACCGGGAAATTTCTTCGACAAGTCGAAAATGTCCGCGGACGGATGAAATTTTCAAGTTGCGTGCGACGTGGAGGAGAAAAATTACCGCGTAAGGTTGCGCAGCCCAGACTGGTTGAACGTTTCAGCTCGTCGTCTCTGTGTTACATCGCATTTGTAAATGAGCGTTCCGACGTTACTTCGCGAGAATGTGAGGAGAGCCGCTGGTCTGAATTCGAAAGAACATCATCACGACTGCTCGCGCGGATAAATCCGTCGTAATTCTCCTCTCTATTTTTCTCCTTCTATTTCTATTACGCTTTATTGCAACTGAAAATCAACAATGACTGCTGCTCTTAGGCCAAACCCGAGATGTGTACTAAGCAACATAGTAAGGTGACAGTACAAAGTAATAAATGCAATTACAGAAAGAGCGGGGAGAGGGAGGGGAGGAAGTACAAAGAAACACATAAAGAGGCAGGGAAGGGGCAAATGAAAAGAAATGCAATTACCGAGATTACTCGGCTCTCGTGAAATTACTCGGCGAAAAGAGCGACACGTATTCGTAATTTAACGGTGCGCATACCTGCGCCTCGGATACAGGCGCCACTCCTAAAAAGGTGCTAAATTGTACGGTCGTAGGACACATATACCTGAGAGAGAAAAACTGGAGGAAAGTGAGGCTAAGCGCCTAATCTGTTTCGGCGGCCGTGACGATAACGGCGCGGTCGCATGCGATTGTTTCGCAGAAGCAACAACTGCGGCGAGAGAGACGGTTCGAATTTTCGATTCGCCGGGATTGTACATCGCATGGACATTAATGCGCTCTGAGAGCCACTGACACACGCAGACGGCCCGTATTCGGGACGCAGCTGCGGCCGCGAGCTACCACCGCGCGTAGAGGACGGTCACGTGATAAGGCGTCGCGGTGGGCGACGCTGGGCGACGATTGGCCTGAGCCCCCCCACCCTCGTCCGGCGTCGCTCGAACAAAGAGACGAGGCTAGCTCATTCGTCCCCGCGAGCGCTGCCATTAGAAAGTCGTCGGCAGTCGATGAGTGCGGGTGTTCCGCGAGTCGGACGAGAAGGAGCGAATTTAACGTCGGAGTCCCAGAGCGAAGGTTTCGCGAGAAAGTTTGTCCGGTCGAGTCGGGTAGCAGTCGGTTCGCGGAAAGAGGAAAGAGGAAAAGAGCTCGGAAGGTTCGGGAAGACGACGGAATCCGGGTTCGCCGCGAAACTTCAGCAGTCGGTCGTGAGAATCGTACCGTCCGTCGGCGACCGAGCTCTCTCGATTCTCTCGCGGTCGGCGCACGTCGGGTCCCGAGCCGGTGCGCGACGAAGCGTGACGACGCGGACAGACGAAGCGCGCTCGATTCGCGACGACGACGACGACGAGGAGGAGGAGAACGACGACGACGACGAGGAAGAAGAGGAAGAAGGAGCCGGAGCGCACAGTGGAAGAACAGGGCGCGTACGCTCCCGCCCGGAAGATCGATCCCCGACGACGGCACGCTCGCTGACGCGCCGTACTTCCGTCGCACCGTCGTCGACGAGAATCCTCGACGAGGGACGCCCCGGCGGTTTCGCTTTTCGCGCTGGAGCGCCGACGACGTGCCGCCGCAGCCGTAGAGCGCTACGCAGCGACGTGGCGACGACGCCATTTTGTAACTGATACCGTACTGCGCTTCTTTCGGGATCAGCACCGTCGTCGTGCCTACTCCTCAGGGCCGCGCCGTGATCCGTGACACGCGCGTATCTTCGAACGCGTTCGCCAGTGTGTGATCAAACATACGACGTGGAGCAGCTCGCCTCGAGAGAAGCGTCGGAGAGAGTGAGAGGGACAGTGACGTGTGGTAGCGAGACGGAGAGCATCGCCGAGCCCACCGTTGCGACGGCAACTGTTAGCCCGGACCGTCCCAACTCTTTCCATTTTTCGCCCCGCGTTTTTCGCCCTGGGTCGTCGCGTTGCCGTCAAGCATGAGACTGGAAATCGTGTCGGCGGCGGATTTTCTGGTGCACCTGCTGCGCCTGCAGGCGGGCCAGCTGTCGGAACGGCAGCTGGAGATGTTCAAGTCCTCGTTGACGGAGGTGCTGCGCCATCGCTACCGCGACCACTGGTTCCCGGACCGGCCGAACCGCGGCTCCGGCTACCGCTGCATCCGCATCAACGGCAAAATGGACCCGGTGATCGCCCAGGCGGGCGCGAACGTCGGCCTATTGCCGACCGTTCTCCACAACCTCTTCCCCAGCGAGCTCACCATGTGGATCGACCCGTCGGAGGTGTCGTACAGGATCGGCGAGAACGGTTCCATCTGCGTTCTCTATGAGCGCACCGAGCCCGAGCCGGAGGAGATCTCGCAGCACCACCAGCAGCACCAACATCAGCAGCACCATCACCAGGCGCAGCATCAGCAGCCGCCGCAGCTGGTGCAGCAACCGCCGTCGCAGCAGCAACAGCAACAACAGTTCGAGAGCTGCAAGGACTCGCTGCTGCTGGAGCACACGCAGTTCAGCGAGCAGATCGCCGCGTTCGTCTCCAGCTGAATTGCCGGCCGCCGCGCCGCTCGCATCCACGCTCTCGAAATAATAATCTAAGCGCACGTGCGTCGTCGTCTCGTGATATGTGATATCCCTTTCGCGTCGGACCGGAGCTGCTGGTCCGCGCGCTCTCAACTTTTTCGTGGACTCTACACACAAACACACACACAGCTATATGTATATATATATATATGTACATACATATATATATACACACACACACATGTGCGCGCCTCCTCCTTGCGTTTTCCCCTTTGATTTTTCCCTTCTTCTCGGCGCACCGAGAGTCCCGAGCGCAGAGTCGGTTCCCCGTCGCTCTGCTTCCTTCTGTGTCTGTGCACACACACACACGTACATATTTTCTCTACTCTCTCTGTCGTCGCCTCCTTTGGAAAACGGAGGATGATTGATGATAAATGATGATCCTTCGAGCGAGTTCCTGCCACGGACGGAAGAGAGTCATCCTATGGGAACGCGAGCTCGTCCACGCGCGTCGGTCGACGACTAAACGACTCTAGTCCAGTCTCGCGCTCCTCGCGGTCCTCCTCTCGCTCGCGCGCGAAGGATAGCCGAGGACGAGAAGGCGCGCCTGCGAGGAAAGACACTTTTCTCCGATTCGGAGAGGCCAATGGAAACGGAGGAGCGATTTTCCAGCGTGTGCGTGAAGCAAGAAGAGGAAGAAGAAAGAAGAGAGAGGAAAGTCCACTAGAATCGCGGAGGAGTCGAAGGCGAGCGGACTAGTCGATTTTCATCAATCCGACCCGGTTCGTCACGGCCGCCGTCGACGACGAGTCGATTCTTCCGTCGGAGAAGGGACGCGCGACGGCCGTCGCTGCGCGAGTTCGGAAGAACGGAGCGAACGCACACACTCTCTCTCTCTCTTTCTTCCTGTGTCTTTCTCTCTCAGTCCGACTAATTGATCTCAACACTTCCTCCACCCGCATACCTCCGAGTGTCTCCCGTGAGCAACCAGCAGCAACCACGCGAGGGAGAAACAACGAAGACCAGCCAGCCTCATCGTCCTTCCGTTATTGCTACGTTCTCGAGGGAGTAAAGGAACTGCACACATTCACATGTATACATCGCGTACATACACACGTACACACTGTCTCTTTGTCTCTCTCTACCCCGTGCGACCTCTTTTTTCTTCCACGTCTTCTTCATCGTCGAAAGTTTCGACCTGCGAGTCTTAAGGTTTGTACACACCGATGGGAGTATTGTTATTTCGAGATAACGCGCGAGACGGGGAAACGAGCGATCGTTTTCGCGGCTAGTGCGACGGGATCGGTTTCAACTTTGTTACAGTTTCGTTTCAACCATGCGTGATTTTGTGTCTCACACACGTCGGTTTTGTACGATCTTAAAGATGAGGATCGCAAAGGAGCGGGATATGAGAGTCGATCGCGTTCTCCATTCTCGCCGTCGTCGAGGATATCTTCCTCGAATCTCACTGTCAATTTCTCACTGTCAATGCAGATTACCACCGAGCCACATATACATGCGGACAGGTCACAGTTGTACACGAAAATGAAGACATATACGTATATATATGTATATACACACACACACACACATATATACATACACACGACAATCGCATACACGGTTTCTCCAGCGTACGACCGGTTGACTCGTCGAGTTAAATCCTTCGTTGATGTCAATTTCGAACGAATGTCAGACGCGAAAATAAAAAGTCACATTAGAGTCAGCGATGTTTCCTCGCGCGATTCTCTACGAGCGACATTCGAGAAACTGTTCGGGAAAATTCTCTCACGGACTGTTTCGAACATTCGGAGAAATTGCGTATGCGAAGGTGTCGATTCGATTCCAAATTTTCGCGGATGCTGTTTCCCGAGGGTGGCTGTCGATAGTGAAAAATCCCAGCGACGGAACTATTCGAGAGCGATTCTCCACGTAAGAATTGTTAAGTGCAAGTTTCGAATGTGCATAGGCATACAAATAAATACACACACGTACATACATACGTACACGTGCAAATACAAATTTCATGAAAGCGCGCGAGTTTATATGTACATATATATAGGCGTTATGTATGTAGAGCACCGTGACACGGTCGGGAGAAAAGGGGGAGAAGTGAAGTCGAATCCGGGCGTGTACACACCGACGAATTGTATATTATCCTTCGCGTGAGAGGAGACGAAAGAAAGCGGGAGAAAACGCGACACGTATAAAATTGCTGTGATTTTATCCACGGGAAGGCACACGGGCATGTTTTTACTATCGAGAGAGTCGGTCTCGGAAAGTAAAGCTCGATGTATGATGTGTATATGTTTGTGTATATGTCGTGTGTATATGTGTGTGTGTGTATAAGTCAGTGTGGGTGTGGGTTCGTGTGCAGGATTGATTGCGTTTTCGCGGATGTTTCGGCAGTAGTATGTTCGGGAATGATTCCGTGAGAGAAGGATTGGTCGCGCCTGCTGGTAAGATTCCGCCCGCTGCTCACCCGATACGTTTGCTCGCGCCACTCCGACAAATAATAGCCGAGTTCGCTCGATTAGTCACGTTTCTGCTTCGTGTTCTCGCGGCATCGAGGTTTGTTCAATTACCATTACTTGACGAGCTGATATACTTACCGCCGTTAACACAGAGAAAGAGAGAGAGAGGTCCATGAGATCTCACTCGCAGCACTTAGCTGCGAGTCGAGAGAGAACTCGTGGTGATACGGTTCGCTGTTTCGGTTTTCGACTCTCGACCGAATTAATCACCGAGCGTTCAGATATTTCGTCACTGGCATATAATAAAGATAGAGAAAATTCTTCATCCGTGGTACATATTTCGCCATGAGGAGTGAACGCGTGAGAAAACGCGAGAGGTGAATGAGAGTGCGGCTGATGTTGTGTGAAAGATCGAGAGGGATCGTATGTTGTGTGTATGTGTACGAATGCGCGTGTATGTTACGTGTGTATGTGCGTCAGATAGAACGGATGAAAGAGGTGAGGCGGAGGTGGGAAGGGACACCTATCGTGTTCGGCGTCGAACGAGAGAAGAAGGCCCTGCACGTAGCAATTATAGAAACCATGTCTGTGATTATACTAAGAATAGAATGGGAGAGAGAGAGAGAGAGAGAGAGTATAAAGCAATCTCCGTATGTAACGACCTAAACGCGCGAGCTGTGTGTGTGCACTTTTACCATATACATACCGGTATGTAAATGGGACACATTGTATTACGCAACGCGCGAAAACTTGAACTCGCGCGCGCGAGCGAGCCATTTACGCTTTTGACATCGGGTCGTCGCTTTGAATCGGAGCTGAAACCACCGCACACATCTTCGTACTTCAATCGCGGTCGACGTGTTTTTTCCTCTCGTGATTCCTGCGTGATACCGCGCGCGTCGTCCGCTGTCGCCGCGCGGCACGGTCCTTTGTCTTTGTCCAACATCAATGATCGCGCAAAACGACGGTTTTTCTTTTTCTTTTTAAAATCGCGACCAATGGTCGGCCGAGGAGCTTTAAACGCTTCTCTGTAAACAAATATATCGCGAACCGCGACGTTTCATTTATCTAGTCCTTCTCTTTTAGCACTTCTCTGACACATTTGAAAATGTCCTTTATATTGTGTAGTATATATGGCCTATCTGTGTATATATATATATATATATATATATA
>NW_014554535.1:842521-851989 GCF_001313825.1 Dinoponera quadriceps | reverse complement strand
TATATATATATATGTATGTATGTATATAGTGCATACATTGTTTATGTCGTGTATGCACTACGTGTAAACCGCTGTATATGATATACATATATCTGTATATATACATATGTGTATGCATATGCATATATATGTGTACGTGACTTTTATTTGCATCACCACAAATCGGTCCATCGAAAAGACTTTCGTTGTTTCGCGTCGCATATTGCATACATCGTTAGAACAGGGAACCATCGGCATTCTTTTTTAATGCAAACGCCTCTCGTTGGCGAGGACAAAGAGTAATAATAATAATAATAATAATCGTACCGTCACTTCCCCGCGTCGGAGAACGAAGGAAAACACGGTCGATCGTTCCGTATCGGCAGTAGGGCATCATCGATCGTCCGACGATCGAAAGTAGTGCGAGACGAGGCTGGAGAAAGTGTGAGAGAGCTGAGCAGCGAAATCTCCGCTGCGTTGTCCTTTTGACGGTTATTTTACCACCGACGGCCGACTAGACAGACGTTCCTTTCCTGTTGTTTTCGATTTCCACCGGGGACCGCGAGAAATCAAAGAGGGCGCGCTTATTTGACGAGAGAACTGTCCTAATGTGTATATCTACGTTCATCCGTTCATATGACACGCGTATTAAACTATAAGTATACCGGCGAGTGCTAAGAGAGAGAGAGAGAGAGAGAGAGAAAGGGAGAGAGAGAGAGAGAACGAACGAACGAACGAACGAACGAACGAAAGTATATTGGAATGAAGAATTAGAGCAAAAAGGGAGAGTGCGAGCATTTATTTCGCGAATGAATTGTAATTACTATATATATATATATATATATGCACATATATATTATATATATATATACATAATTATATATACATATATATATGTATACATATAAACACATTTTGTAATTATACATAGAGTCCTTCAGGAAGAATTTGTACAAACGCTGGGGGGCAAGGTCCCAGCAAGTCTGTGATTTTAGCTTGGTTAATTCAGTATTTTTTTAAATAAAACGAGACAAAATCAAGATAAACGATAAAAAGAGGAGTCGGTGAGAGAGAAGGAAAGAGAAATACAAAGACAGAAAGACAAGAGGGCTCGCGAGAGAAGGGAGGAGAAAGTTCATGAAAGAGAGAGCGTATATGTCAGGTTGAAAGAGAATGTGTGTGTGTGTACATGTATGGTACGTGTGTGTGGGTGAGAAAAAGGTGCCGAGGCGGGGGAAGGCGGGAGGGTTAGATCTCGAAATTAAAATCTCGCGCGATGAATTTGCGCCGTTCCGCTAAGAATTTCTCCGTGTGATTTTGACGACTCGGGGAGAGCCACGCGCCATCCTACGCCTAGAATCGTTCCCGAGAGCAACGCGTCGTCTCGAGGATGATTCTTAGCCGACGCGACTTTTCGAGTAATTTTTTGCACGCCCACCGAGACGCTTGGTCCTTCCCTTCTTGCGGAACGCTGCAATTATCGGGAGATTATAATTACTCGGATCGTAATTGTGTCACCACCATCACCACCGCTGACGCGACGACGCATTCTCGCGCGAATGAAAGGAGCGTGACGTATCTCTCGCCTTTCGACGGCACCAGCGCGTTTCGCACCAACAAAGAAGAAGGCAGAGTGGAGAGAAAGAAGCGCTTCTCCGTCTCGTCGTCGCTAACCGTCAGCCAGCGACAGCCGTGAGATGATTAACCGTATTTTCGTCTTCCCGTTTCTATTATACCCATAGTGATACCAACGCGGAGGAAGAAGAAGCCGAAGGGGACGAACAATCGGTTAAGTCACACACGTACAGTTTGGGTCGTCGTCGCTGGGAAAGCGACTTGTATTCCGTTTTTCCAGCGACGAGACCGCGAGAATCGCACGCATTGTGTGCGATCCGGCTCTTTCGGGGACGCGCTTACGCCGCCTTTTTCTTCGTGCCTGCGTGCCATCGGTTACGAAATTATTCTCGGTGCGTCAGCTTTAATTTTACGCAGTCGTCGTGAATCACACGTTCCTCGTGTTTCTCGATAATCCAAAGTCCGTGCACGAGGTAGCAACACCGTCGCGTCACGCTCCGAACCTTGAGTCACCGCGTCGTCGCATCAATGACCCTTTCTCCCTTCATATGCACCCTCCGTAAAAGTTTTCTCCACCCTCGGCCGCGCGTGAGAGAGAGAGAGAGAAGGAATCGCAATGGCGTAAGAAACGGAGCTCGAGAGCCGGCTCTTCGCCGAGTGCTTTCCCTTTCTTCGGAAAAATCGTCTTTCCCTGGGTATATACCGACGAACGAAAGGGAGGAAGAGGTAGCGTATGTGTATATGTGTATGTGTGTGTGTACGAGTGGATGTGCGTGCGCGACCGCAAGTATAAGCACGTTGAAAGACGGCAGATCGCCGGTGAAGCGAAGTTGCCCGATGCGGCGGCAGTTGGTACCTAAGTGAGCGACGAAACGATCGGAAAACTCAAGAATAACAGCGTGAGAGGGAAGGAGAGGAGAGCGAGTGTGTGTATGTATGTGTGTGTGTGTGTGCACGCGTGAGAGAGAAGGATTAGGAGAGAGCGTGCGAAGGAAATACCCGACAGGAATGCTTAACTCGGGCGAGACGGGTCGCGGGTCCCGTGGTAATACATTTGTGATGACGAATTACTTATACGAATGCCGATTAGCGAGGTAGTGATTCTGTTTAGCATATCCGGGTTGCGATACACACAGGGAGGGAGGGCGAGAGACGATATTTAAGAGCGACCCAAGGTCTCAGCGAGCTCTGAATTCGGCGGCCCTGTTCGGGGGTGGCCAGTAATAGTGCACCGTTTCTGGAGAACGAAGGGAGTTGCAAGGGGGGGGGGGGCAAAGGGAGGAAAAGCAGCAAAGGGAAAAATCGGGAAGATCCACTCGTTCCTGCGCGTTGACTGCGAGCGAGACGCCACTCGATAAATTCTGTATAAAAATTCGCTTTACAAAAAAGTCTACACATACGCGTGTCCACGAGTACACATGTACACACTCGACTCGGAACACTATCACATACATGTTTACACATGTCGGATACACGAGACGTACAAACACATACGTACACACACACACACACACATAGACACACGAACCACACAACAGTTACACATACTCGAATCTGTAGACTCTCGTAGGTTACTATTAATTATAATGAATTATATCTTATATATATACATATATATATATTAATGTATAATTATATTTAGTTCTTAGGTTATGATGGCTATCATTTCCCGCTTGTACATATGCCGTGAGCTCGAAAAAATTAAATCTTTAACAAAGAATATCTATAATTTTTTCGACTGTTTTTGTACAGAGATAAAATAAAAACAAAAGGCCTCGTGCTTATGAAATTTCATGAATATAAAAAAAAAACACGTGTGTCGATTACTTCGCACATATCCCGATCACCCTGATCGAGCGAGCGCGCGAGAGCATACCTTTATATTTTGTCGTTCTTCGTTATTTACGATATAATGTTGCGAATATTTGCACAAATTCACGCATAGCCGCGCAAACAGCAATAAACATTACAAATGGTCCAGCGTTTGAAGCTGGACTGCACGTTTTAACGTTTCAAATTCACCCGGACGATTCGTCCGCACGTCAGGCTGCGCGCGCTCTACCGAAGCGGAACAGCTAATAAGTTTTAATACAATGCGAATAATAATCGGTAATGAGGTAACACGGTGCGTCAACGATTGCGAAGTTCCTCCTCACGGTGTCCGCGCGACAAGGCCGTCGACGATTTCGCGCGAATATTTCATTAGCGCCGATGCGTCATGCTTGTGTTTGCTGAATAAATACCGAAAAGAGATGACAAAATTTTACCCGGCTTCGACGGGTTTGTTCAACGCGCCGGCCAGGCGGTTATCGATTATTTATCCGTTAATTCCGGCGGAGCGAGCTGACGATTCGCGCGTCTCTCGCTGATTGTGCGCGCGCGCGGAAACGCTCGAGTGCACGCGCCGCGTTGTTTTTTCTTCCCTCCGTTTTTCTTTCTTTCTTCTGCACGTACGTATCTATCACCGGAACGCGAACGTATGCGAGAAATCGAGAGATCCTGCTCGGTCGCGCGAACACGTTCTGCCCCCCTCTCAGGCTTCCTGGCGTAATTATTCTCGGAAACCGCCCGCGATCGAGATAATTCGAGAATACACGTGTCTTAAGCGCGCACGGATCAATATTGTGCCACGTTATTCCTCGCAAACGTGCAATTTCGTCGTCGAGATAATGTTACCGAATGTGTTTCCGAGAACGAGTCGATAAGGATTCGCGAAATCGCCGCTTGTCATTCAGTATGAAAGAATAGCTGTGACGCAACAACAGTCCGCAAGATATATAGAATAACGATCTCTCTCTCTCTCTCGTGATGTGCTCTCTCAGATAATTCCCAGATATAATTCCTGCGAGTTCGCCGGCGAAGAATAAGACGATACGTGAGCGCGAAATTGCACGATCGCGCGTTCACCCGAGATATTGACTCGCTCCTGTGTATATTAAGTTGTACAGTATACTAGTGAGCCAACAAGGAGTGGGGGTGTTCGAAGAAAATGATGTATATACCTGGGTGTATCCTTATCATAGTATAAGTACATTTGTAGTACAAGTATATATTCGTCTATCCTTTTCTCCGGCAGGTCGCGGATTTCTATAGTTTAGTTTTCAGAGATTCTCTTGTATGCTACATAGAAAAGCATAGTCTTAAATCAGTGATATTTCCATGTGTAAGCAAGAATATTATAATATTCTTAGAAGATATTTAGTATTGAATTGAGTCCGAGTGACGTTCGCATCGATACGAATTCAATCGGATCAATAATCTAAAAGTCTTCCGAGAAGATTATAATATTCTTGCTTACATACGAGAACATCTATCATCGATTTAAGACTAATTTTGTTTTTTTCGTGCGTAGAGCTCAATGTTCTCGTAGTACCGTTGTTCTCGTACTTCCCCGATGTTTCCCCGGCGAATTAAGGGTTAATTGCGGTGCCGGTCGTGTTGCGCCAACAACAACATCGTCCATCGCGCGCGTTCCGAAAGACTCCGCTTGGCTCGCCTTGGCTCGCGAGTAAGATGAGAATTAGCCGCGAGGTTAATTGACGCTACTTGCCGCGACGATGGCTAATCGTCGGTGGTTGATACAATCGAGCCCAGTGGACTGGTTTCTTTGACGAATGCGAGAGTTTATATCGGGGTCTGTGTCGACGATACGGCGACTGCCGAGAGAAAAGGATGCTCGGCCGGCGGCGAGCGAATTCGACACGCGATTTTTGCGCAGTGCGATTTTTGCGCGCGAGTTCTTTCGTGAAATCGCCTGAGAAGGTTCAGGATGAATCACGGGGGATAGTAAAATGGCACGACGGTGACGCTTTGTACACGTCAACTGTCAACTTTATCACCGATGTGCGACTACACTGTGATGTAATAGCGGGGAACAATTTCGCCGTGACGATTTGCACACCGATTCTACACGAGAGTCGCCGCCGCCGCCGCGTTACCTGCCTCGTGAAGCCGTTTTCGTAGGAAAGAAAAAAAAATTCATGTTGAGAACATAGTTATTTTCAGTCGTAATTGTATTCTCTTCTTATTTAACTTAAGGACAAAGAGGTTGTTAATACATTGACTGTCGCGAATTGACTTCACTGATTGTACAAAAGTTTCGCTGATAATTGAGCTGTTAGAGATACAGTATGTAAATGTAACTTGATACGTATATCCTTTTTTACTTCGTTTTATTGACGAACATTCTGGTAGATACAATTAATTGTGGTTTATACGCAGAGAAAAAAGTGCTAGCACCAAGTAAACGCGATTACCTGTTTTTCAGCATCTCTAAATCAAATAATATTTTTATCAATTTAAGTACATTTTAATAGCTTGTAATGAATACTTATTTAAACGCAATAATATCGTAATTTATAAATGAATTACTGAATGTAAGTAAAATGATTCTAAATTTAAGAGTATTTACTAGAATTGCGTTATACTTCTTTTCCATTGAGGAAATCTGGTCGTTTTAAATTTAGATTTTTTATCCAGTAAATATAATAATAATATTTTCTAAAAATGTAAATTCTGATATTCTCAATACTTTGAATTCAATACTTGTCGGGATTTTTTTAACATAAAAGTAAATTTCTACTTATACGAAAAAAATATGTTGTATATAGTCAATTATATTTTTCTAGTTCTAATAAATATTTGCCAAGAAGTGTTTAAATAATTTATTTGAATCAAGCAAATATTACTCGAACGCACTCTCTCTTAGCACTTTTCTTCAGTATATGTAACTTAATAAGACGCGGTAGTATCATACCGAGACCAGTCACCGGCGACCATCATGGCATTCAACATATCATCAATAAAAAGCCGCAGGAGGCAAAGGTTGTTAAACGACAAAAAAAGTATACAAGGTTATTATCATCGAACCATAGCAGCATTCACTGGAAAAATGGTTTTTCCCGACCAATTTTTTCATCATATGTTATCATTATATGTGTCAGAAATGCCAAATCCCTCTTTTTCAGTATAAATCTCGCTCACGGTGTGGAAAGAGCTTTTGGATTAGGTCGCGGTCAGGCCAGATAGGCCGGGGTCCCTCTGCAAAGGGCACGAGTCGCGAACGTCGTCGTCGTCGTGTTCTCCGCGTTCGCGCAGAGACTTGGTTCAACAACCTGATCGGGCATGCTTAAGGTTTCCCGGGGTCTCTCTCGACGATGTGGGACAGATAGGAGGCGGTCTCGAGCGCGACCGGCGAAGAAGTCGAGGCGTGCGAAATGACGGCGAATTATTGTACCCGAGAAAGAGGAGAGCCCGGGGTAGGGAAACGCCGTCGTCGTCGTTGCTGCCGCCGCCCTCACCGTCACCACAGCCAGCCGCCGCAGCCACCGATGATGGTTGTCATGGAGGTCAACGTCGGTTGTTGCCCCGGCCCCTTGACGTCGCTTGGTCCTCGGTTAGTGGTCCTCTTGTAGGTTAGAATTGCCGATTCCATTCGGCATGAGCTCTCTCCCTCCTCGAACGCACCCCTGTCTCTCTCCCTTTCTCTCACCCCTTTCCTCGTTCTCTGTCTTTTTCTCTCTTTTTCCTCGTCATTGAATCATTTTCCACGCTGAAGAAGGAGATAATGACTAATGTGGGGGTTTGATTGTACCGAGAGAGAGAGAGAGAGATTCGCCGGTATAGTTTACTCACATCCTTACCACTCCCTTTTCCCTCTTTTCCTGCCTCTTCGTTCCTAGAGAGGAGCATCGTCCCTCTCTCTTTCTGTCTCTCTTTTCTCCCTCTTCTTTAACATCCTCTCTCGCTCCCTTCCCTCCCATCCTCTCTTTCTTCGAACTCCTCTCACTTCTCTTCCTCCTCCTCTTCTTGCGATTCTCCTCTCTCTCTCTCTCTCTCACCGTCTCTCACAGTCCCGGTCTCTCCCGTCCTGGACACATCCTCCTCCGTCAATCTCTTCCGCGCGACCTCTTCTTCCCCCGAGCTCGTTCCTCGTCGTGAGACTGTGTATCACACTTTGATGCCGGCCAACTACACGCGCCATTCGGCCACGTTGCGTAATGCCACGAAGAGTGATTGCCGCTAGTCGACCGGCACGACCGGCGAGCCGGGCCGAGCTCTCGATTCACGACGCGGTGAACGTCGCGATCTTTCGAGTGTTCAGCGAGAGAGGACGACTATAGGACGGGAGAGAATAGAGTCGCTGCTCGGTCTTGGGCGACACAACCTACCACGCGTCGACCGTGCGCGAACGATCATCTCGCGGCTCTTACTGAGACACCGCCGGATAGGTAATCGCGGGCTTACTTTGTCCCTTATTATTGCCCCACTAATACCCGCAGTCATTGTTGCTCGAGAAGCCTGTCGAGTTTCAACATGCGATTCAAAGTGGTGTTGTCTCACTACACTAATAGAAATTATAGCTATTCTCGATTATAATATTATATCCTTTTTTTTTTTTTTGGTTTTAACCGTAAAAATAATACGCATATAGAATTGTTATCGCTGACACTAAAGTAACATTTATTAGAAAAATGGTCTTCTTGACTATAATTCATTTGCTAGAGTTTACAGTTGTGATATATCTTAATTACAAATACCAAATATTTTTTTTGTAATGTACCCAGAGAAAAATATGTTTGCACCGCGAGAAAGAAGCGATTGCTTAGTTCATTTCTCTTCTTTCACGAATAACGGTTATCTTGAACTTGGAAAAAATCTTTTTTCTTTTATAATAGTGCTAAAATATATTTATCATAAATATTAGAAAAGCTCAATACCGCTTATTCAAAAACAGAATTTATTCTTTTTTCAAGAATATTATAAACTGTATTTTTTAAGTAACTTTAAGTCAACGAAAAGTTGACTTTACCTTAAAACTTCGCCTGAAAACTACTTTACCAGACATTTCGTACTTTATTTCGACACGCTTACTCAGATATAAACACCGAATATTCCCTAAAATATCTATTTTTTCTCGACCTCACCGTAATACTCTTTTATGTATACACAAAACGACGTGAAAACTTAACAGGACGCGACAAGATTCCGAACAATACAAGGAATCCTCGGGGTACCCAGTTATCCGAACATCCGGGCGATTTGAGAAATATCCGGGTGATGCCTGAAAGACTCGAACACGCCGGGTTACCCAGAACCGACAGCACTAATGCTAAGTGAACGGTGCGAACGGCGGCGGTCGATACCAAAGGGCCAGAGGCTCTTTTTTCTCCGCGTCTTCCGTCATTAGCGAGGACCTCGATTCTCGCTGTTTTTCGTCGATGCCAAAGGCGAGTCTTAATTGCACTTATCGATCGCCGCGTCCAGGGGGAACAAGGTCCCCTTTTCTTGCCGTTCATCTTCTCCTCCTCCGACACTCCGGCTCCCCTTTCGCTCGCTCGATCACTCGCTCCGCCTCTTATCATCGAACAACGGCGAGCCTCCGTCACTTTTTTCTCGCTCTCCGTTGTACACATTTCGCCTTGGGATGCGGTGTATTGTCCCACATCGAGTGCGCTCCGCTCGTCGGACGCGACGTCGTTTTTGCCGGGCAACGCCGAGGAGCGCGCGCGCTCGTCCGCGAGAATCCCTCCGTGGAATAATCGAGCGCGTCTGGATTCACGCCGAAACGCTTGCAAAACCCGGACGGAGAGCCCGAACGTTTATTTACGTATGCGCCGAACGGCCGATCCGCCGTCTTGGTGCGAACGTGTAAATATTATTTAAGAACTTCCCTCCCCCCTGCTGAAGATCCCGTTATGAAACGGCGCGGAATTGGCAAGTTTTAATTGCCTCGCGCCCGTATTCGCGGCTTAATCGAGCGGAACGCCGCTTTATGAGAAGTCCTCGAGAAGTTCGGGCGCGCTCTCGCGAACATGAAATTCGCCGCGTTTCCAATTACGGACGGCCAGGGGGGGAGGGTGCATCGTGCGTGCAGCGTGAACCTCGTTCCACCCCCCCCCCCCCCCCCCCCCC